>NC_142609.1:35650716-35981966 GCF_041222555.1 Hakea prostrata
CTTCGAAGAACAACCTCACTAGTTCCGGTATACCGGCAGATCCTCGGTGAAGAGATGAATCCACCGCAACGTGTCAAATCTCTCGCTGAATCCTAAAGACTCGAGCTGGCGTAAGTGAAGTAGACGTCCCATCTCGATATTGCAAGAACCGAAGTAGGCCTCATACGAGAACTCGGCCCGAGGTGTGTCGAACATGTCCGGTCTCCTAACCTCCCGTCTAGGCTCGAAGGAACCCGACCTCTGCCCCTAAGTGCCCCTACAATGCGACCATGACCTCTACCTCGTCCTCGCCCCTCCCCTCGCATAGTGGGTATCCGTGAAAGAGACAAGAGACAATTCCAGTAGTGCTACTTTAAGATTTGAGCCAAAAGGGTATTTTCGTAATTTTTCGGAAAATTTCAAATTTGGGGGAAATTTGATTTGAACATACTAGCATGTGCGCAACACTTGGAATTTCATGTCTATGAAGTTTGTTTGATGAAAATCGATCGAAAACTTGGATTAAAGCGAAAAATTCAGCAAGAAGGAAATTTGGGGATTTTGCAATTTAGGTCAAAATTGGATTTTTTGAAAAGATGAAATTGGTTAAATCAAATTGTATGGACCTATCTACAGTATCATCTTGAGCATGTAGCCTTTGATCCCGTGCGAAAATTTCAAGCGGTTCGAGAGAAAACGAAATTTTTCTAAAGATAACGATTTCGGTATGAAAACGTTGCGAGATGAACACCAATATGTTAAAACTTGTTGTCTATGCATGGCATTGTGTTTAAAACCTAGGGAATATGTTTCTAAGCATTCCTAAGCATGATTTCTAGCATTGGATACAAGCAAAGCATGGTTTTGTTTGAAATGCAAGCATGAGAAGATGAAAATGGAAGAAAGAATGAGAGATTTACCTTGTTTGTGATGATTGTGTGTTGTTGTGTTGTTTTTGAAGCACCAAAACACTTCAAGAACACTTGTGAGAACCTTTGGAGACTTTCCCTAGAGCTCTCTCACCTTTGGAAGAAGTTAGAATGAGGTTGGAATGTGGAAATGAGGCTTATAATGCGAATTTTCGCATTCTGTCTGCATTGGTCGACTCATTGGTCGACTGGGTCAGTCAACCAATGGTCACAGAGACCTCTTTTGCTGTTGAATTTTTGGAAAATGTGATTTTTGCCTTATGGATTATTGTTTGATGACTATATGGATATATTTGAGCATGATTTAAATTTTCAAATCATTTGGACTTGTGATTTTTGTTGAAACTTGAAATTGGTATTTTGATGTTCTCGCTTTGCAAAATGGTTACTCCGAGAAGTGGGCGTGGTGAATCCAGTGGTCATGGAGGTGGTGAAATACCTTAAGGAGGTGGTGAAATACCTCATGGAGGTGGTGAGATACCTAATGTTGATCAGGGTACCCATGAGATACCTGGTGCCCCGAATGTTGGAAGTTTCCGAGATATTGCCAATATTATGGGCAATATGATGCAGCAGCAAGCAGCTCGGTTCAACCGGATGTTGGTGGGTTTCATGACTCGCATAATGAGACCCGAGCTGGTGCTAATGTGAATCCTCATGCCGCAGTCCGAATGCGGGAGGTTTAGCTGGAACTCCTCATACTCGCGATGGAGAGTTTTCTAAAGATGCAAGTACCCACTTTCACCGGAGTTACCAAGGACCCCTTGTTCCTAATAAGTGGCTTCGTGAGTTGGAGAAGGCTTTCCGACATCCGCAATGCTCGAAAGCTCGAAGATTGTTCGTTTGAACGAAGTTGCAACACGAAGCCGATGCATGGTGGATCTCCACTCGGCTGTTTTGGAAGGTTTGCATGCGGGAGTTGTAACTTGGGAGTTGTTCAAAGAGGCTTTTTGTATGAATTACTTTCCGAGGCGGTGAAAGATGCGAAGGAAGCTGAGTTCATGGTTCTTACACAAGGATCTCTGTCTCGTGTTGGAGTACCAACAGAAGTTCGAGGAGCTTCATTTCTTTGCTCAGTTCTCGAAGGATGACCTCGCCAAAGCAAAGAAGTTCTTCAAAGACTGCGCCCGCCATTAAAGCTTATCTCACAGTCCAGCCTATAGTGAGCTATGCTCAAGTGGTGCAGAACTCAAAGAAGTTGGAAGAAACGAGAAGGAAAGTGCTCGTGTGCAAAAGCCCGGCGATCAAGGAATTCTGGTTTGGTGGATCGTAATGATCGGCGTTTTGTGAGACCTACACCCTACCCCACTCCTACCTTTCAGCCTAAGAGTGTAGGTCGAACTCGGGTTTTCAGCAGCCCGGCCGGTTTAGACAAGATGGCGGAAACCGACCACCAGCAAGTGCAAGTGCAAGTGCTAGGCCTTTTGTTCGAGAAGCCCTCGTTGTAGCCACCCCGTTGGACCCAGCAATCGTTTGCTTCTACTGTAAGCAAGCTGGTCATTTCGCCGTGCCTGTCCGAAGCGGCCGTCCAGCAGCCGCCCGGTGGTGAAGAGTGCCCCTGCTCCTCCCTCGGTAGAGTTTTCAGTATTTCAGCGAGCAGATCCAAGCCATGAAGTGACTACGGGTACATTGTTAGTTGCTTCTATTTACGCATTTGTCTTATTTGATTCGGGTGCATCTCATTCGTTCATGTCATCTCGCATTCATCAAGAAGACTAACCTAATCCCCGAGAAGTTGTCTAGTTGTTTATTGATTAGTACACCACCGGTCTGTTGTGAAACTAGATAAGGGGTTATCTAAATGTCCTGTGTTGATTGGTGAGAAGAACTTGGAAGCCAATTTTGTAATTCTTGATATGAAGGACTTCGATATTATTTTGGGAATTGATTGGTTAACAGCCCACAAAGCTGTGTTCCTTTGTTCCTCAAAGAAGATTTAGTTCCATATTTGTGGAAGTCCGGTCTTAGAATTTCTGGGGAAAAGAGAAGGGTTTGTAAGAAGGTGCTGTCCGCACTGATGCAAGTCTATGCCCTAGTGGATGATGCTTCATTTGAAGGCAAGGGTAAAGTGGAGAAAAGAGTCGATGAAGTCACGGTTGTCTGCGACTTTGTTGATGTCTTCCCTGATGATCTATCGGGAGTGCCTCCCAGAGGGGATGTCGAGTTTTCTATTGATCTCGCCTTGGTGCCGCTCCGGTATCTAAAGCTCCGTATAGGATGGCTCCTACTGAGTTGAAAGAGTTGCAAAATTAGTTGAATGAGCTCATTGATAGAGGTTTCGTACAGCCTAGTGTGTCACCTTGGGGAGCTCCGGTCTTGTTTGTCAAGAAGAAAGACGGTAGTATGCGCTTGTGCATCGACTACCGTGAGTTGAATAAGCTGACTATCAAGAATAGATACCCGCTGCCCAGAATTGATGATCTCTTCGATCAGTTGAAGGGTGCGTTGTGTTCTCAAAGATTGACTTAAGGTCCGGATATCACCAATTGAAAGTGAAGTCTAGTGATATCTTCAAGACAGCTTTCCGAACGCGGTATGGTCACTACGAGTTTAGAGTCATGCCCTTCGGATTGACCAATGCTCCTGCGGTGTTCATGGACCTCATGAACCGAGTATTTCACGATGTGCTTCATAAGTTTGTGATTGTTTTCATTGATGACATCTTGATCTATTCGAAGAGCGAAGAAGAGCATGCGAGTCATCTATGTTTCACTTTGCAAAGGTTGCGAGAAAAGAAGTTGTTCGCTAAGTTTAGCAAGTGTGATTTACGGCTTAAGAGAGTAGTATTCCTTGGTCATGTAGTTTCAGCCGAAGGTATTCATGTCGATCCTGAAAAGGTTCAAGCTGTGGCTGATTGGGAAAGACCGAAGTCGGTAACGGAAATAAGAAGTCTTCTTGGATTGGCGGGTTACTACAGAAGGTTTATTGAGAACTTTTCTCGGTTGGCTGCTCCTATGACTAAGTTGACCAGGAAAGAAGAAAAGTTTGTTTGGTCTGACGCTTGTGAGAAGAATTTCCAAGAGTTGAAAGATAGATTGACAAGTGCCCGGTTTTGACTATACCGATAGTTCCGGTGGTATGACAGTTTATACCGATGTGTCAAAGATTGGATTGGGTTGCGTCTTGATGCAACATGGCAAGGTCGTAGCCTATGCTTCTCGGCAGTTGAAAGATTATGAGCGGAATTACCCCACTCACGATCTAGAACTTGCGTTGTTGTCTTTGCTTTGAAGATTTGGAGACATTACCTCTACGGTGAGAAGATTGCCATTTTCACGGATCATAAGAGTTTGAAATACTTCTTTACCCAAAAGGAGTTGAACATGAGACAAAGGAGATGGTTGGAACTAGTCTCCGATTATGATTGTGATATTCAAGATCACCCGGGAAAGCAAACGTTGTTGCCGATGCTCTTAGTAGGAAGAACCGAAGAAGACTTTGGATTTGAATGCTTTGAGTTTACCATTGTGGTCTTCTATTGAGAGTTTTGATTTGGAAATTGTCCCCGAGAATTCTGATTTTATTCTTTCGCCATGACGGCAAGATCTGGTCTTAGAGATAAGATTGTTGCTCTGAGAGTTCCGATCAAGAACTTTTGATCAAAGTTGAGAAGATTTCTTCGAATCCGAGTCGGACCCCGACTTTGGTATATCCATGGATGGTGCTTTATTGTTTAGAGGAAGACGTGCGTACCGCAAATGAAGAAGTTAAGAAAGAAATATTGAAGGAAGCACACCGATCAGTCTTTACTATACACCCGGAAGCACCAAGATGTACAAGGACTTGAAGGAACATTTTTGGTGGATTGGTCTGAAGGCTGATGTTGATGATTTTGTTGCCAAGTGTGAGACTTGCCAACGTGTGAAAGCCGTTCAACAACCCCCATCTGGATTACTTCAACCTCTTCCTATTCCTAGTTGGAAGTGGGAGGATATCTCTACGGACTTTGTGACTAGCTTGCCTCGGACAAGTAAAGGCAATGACACCGTGTCGGTGATTGTTGATAGGTTGACCAAATCAGCCCACTTCATTCCTATGAAGATCACTCATACTGGATAAGCTAGCAAGGCTTTACGTGGATAATGTGGTTCGTCATGCATGGTGTGCCATTGAGTATTGTTTCGGATCGTGATCCTAGGTTCACCTCAAGGTTTTGGAATAGTTTGCGAAGGCCTTGGGAACCCAATTGAACTTGAGTACAGCTCATCATCCCACGGTCGATGGACAATCCGAGCGGACAATTCGGACATTGGAAGACATGCTCGGATCTTGTGTGGTGGATATGGGTGGTAATTGGGATGAACACCTAGCTTTGGTTGAGATTGCCTATAACAACAGGTTATCAAGCAACAATAGGCATGGCTCCATTCAAGGCTTTGTATGGCAGTACTTGTAGGACACCTTTGTACTTGGACTGAGACAGGTGAAAGAAAAGTCTTAGGTCCGAAATGATTGAAGCTATGAGTATTATGGTAGATATGATAAGAGAAAGGATTAAGTCTGCATCAAGACAGAAATCTTATCTTGATAAGAGAAGGACCGATTTGGAATTTCAAGTTGGAGAGAAAGTCTTTCCGAAGGTTTCACCAATGAAGGGTGTGATGAGATTCAATGTTAAGGGAAAGCTTAGCCCTCGTTTCATTGGACCTTTCGAGATTTTGGAAAAGGTTAGACCTGTTGCGTATCGATTAGCATTACCTCCGCCTCTTGCTGGTGTTCACAATGTGTTTCATATTTCGATGCTCCAAAATACATAGAGAATCCGGAACACATTTTGCAGCAAGCACTGAAGGACTTAGTGCTGATTTGACCTACGATGAAGAACCGGCCGAAATCTTGGATAGGAAGGACAAGCAGCTGCGGAATCACACCATCCCTTTGGTGAAGATTCGGTGGAAGAACCATACCCCTGAAGAAGCTTCTTGGGAGTAGGAAGAAGACATGAAGGAGAAATTTCCTTACCTCTTTGGAAGCACAGGTACGCTTTCAATTTTGAGGACGAAATTTCATTAAAAGGGGGGAGAATGTAAAACCCAGCCCTAACCTTGACCCGGAAACCTTGTTATTTGTAGGTCCAGTGACCCGAAGTAAAGTAAGAAGTCAGCTTTGGGCCATCCCAGTGGAGGACTTGGTGTCTGGCTTTGAATCCATGAGAGTTGAAGATGAAGTTCTATTTATGGAAACTGAATCTTGATGGAGATCGGATTAGTTGATGGACTTGGAGTGCTCTCTATCATGGTTTGAAGGCATTTCTACCTATTAGGTAAGTCATTTGTTATGTGTGCAAAACCCCTTTAGGATTGGATTTGATCTGGGTCTTCAATTCCCTGTTTTGGAATTCTTCAAGTTGGTCGACATTGGTCGATTGGACCAGTCGACCAATCCACTCGACCAAGGAGTGCTGTCTTTGGCAATTAGGTCTTGCTTGCTCTATTTAAGTCCAATCTCGAGTGTACTTTGTATTTGCTGCCTCCAAACTCCTTGGAACGAACCAAAGACCTCTGCAAGTCATCTCCCTTGCATCCTTGGTGATTTTCTTGACGGATCTTCGTCGAAACTCTTCCTTTTGCATCAAAAGGTATGTCTATACTCTCTTCTTCTCCTCCATCTCTGATTTTCTTTCCTTTTTGAGTTGAGACAGTAGAGGAGATGCTGCATCTCTGTTGCAAACATCTCTGGACTTGTCTCTCATGATCATCCTAAGGATTAATGGCTAGAACAATGATCTTAACCATGATCATTGCAAGCTTTTGAAGGAATCATGATCAAACCATGATCTAGTCTTTGTTTAACTTCTGATTTGAATTCTGATCTCCTTGGATCTTCTATATTGATCATGTTAGTAGTCAATTGCTGTGTTTTCTTTTCATGATCCATGATCTATCAATCTCTAGTTGTTCTCTTCTACCATACTATGTGTTCTTCATGAATCATGATAGTTACATATATGGTAGGTTTTGTTTCCTTATTTAGATTTATGCTTTTAAGCCTATTTCCTTGAAGATCTAAGTATGCTTTTCATGATACCTTTACCTGAAGCAATGATCCATCCTCCTATTGTTCTTGTCATTGATTTCTACCTTGAATTCTTCAAGATCCATGGTTGATCTAATTATGGTAACTTTTTGTTTCCTAATTTGGATCTTGATGGCTTGATTTGATTAGTGTTTTGAGGTCCCCTATATGTTAGGATACTACTGATGTAGTTTACCCCTTGATTAGTACCCTTTTGAACCACCAAATTCAGATTTCATATCTTAAAACTCTGTTTTTTTGGGCTACTGTCTGCATTGGTCGACCAATCCACTCGACCAATGAGTACAGCAACTCGTAATTGGCCGTGTTGGATGTTTTGGTATCTTTTCTGTTAGGGATCTTTCCTAATATGTTGTATGCACTTGTTTAGGACCTTCTTCTCAAGTTTGCCAAGATCTTACTTGATTTCTTAGGATTCTTTTGCGAGTTATAAAAGGTAAGGATGGTTATTTCCTTAATTGCATAAATTGCATATCTTAGTTTCTATATTTGAATCTTGTTAATTTATTTCTTTAATTAGATTCTTACAATGATATACTACTGTTGCATAACTTTGATTACAGTAGCATTACTTATTCATATTGAATTGACTCATGTATGATTTACTTACCAATTATATACAAGGTGATTGCAATTATTGATTTCTTTCCATATATAAAGTTACCATATATGTGATGATATGAATTGATGCATGTGTATGCTTAAGTATGGTTTGGAAAGGAGAGGTGTCCTTTTGACACTTCGTCCTTGGACTACTACGGGAATATTATGGGATGTTTCCGGAGATGCCCTATGGACACCTTCCTAAACTGTTGGATGACATATCTAGGATTGTCTAGTAGTGTTTGGCTAGGATGTCCTGTTATGTCAGACCCTAATCGGAGGGGTATTGAGACCGAACGACCCGTGGTAGCAATGGGGATTCATGGGCGCTCAAGACCGGTAACCAACCCGTGAGAGGACGTTAGAGCTTCCCATTTACCATATGTGGATGATCAATAGGGTTGATGAGTCCGTAGTCAGGGACTATGAGGACTCTAGTGTGAAGGATACGGAAAGGATCGTCGGGGACGAGGAATGGACGTATCCGGATCCGACTTGATGTAACTAAGTAGAAGACTTGCATTTGGCTAGGCTTTACGACATGCGCCGGTACTTAGACCAATGGTGATGTGAGAGAGTGGTGACTTAACCCGCAGCCATGGAATGTCCCGAGGGATGCCGGACCCATTACCAACTGATGATGAGTGATTGAGACCTTCCTAAAGAAGTACGGTGCTATGACTTAAAGCATGTCTGCCAATAGAGACCAGCATACATAGAGTTAGATTCATTCATTCATTGCTTGTCTCATATCATATTGCATTTATGTTTGTTACGAAATCCCGCCATTTATGTTATTATGGATTTAATCGCCTTACCGAGTTTCTTTGAAACTCATTCCTTTATTGTACAATGTTTGTTAGACTATTCTCAGCAGTACGGAATATTATGACGGTCCCTATGAAGAAGCGCAAGGCGATGAGGCATATCTCCAGGAAGGTGATTGCGGTTACAACAATTACACTGAAGATCCTGCGAGTGGTTATGCTCCGTACGATGCTTAGTCCGACCATTGAGTGGAAGCGTCCTTGTGCTGTTTATGAGATTTACACTTATAGGGATGTTGTCTATAAAGTTGAGAACAATTTAGTTACCCATTGTACTTGCTACTGGGATTAGATTTTGTTTAGTTTATTCTCTTTTAGAGCTACTTTTCCGCTGGTTGTAGAGTGGGATTTTGCCTCACTTTACATATCTGTTTTTGACACTCTGATTATATCTAGTAGTCTGATTTATATATGATTCATTCCTTCCTTATTGGATCTATGGTTTATCTTCCGCACTTTATTATGATTGTTCATGATTATGTTATTGTTTATGTGGGAGGTTGATTACTCGATACCTGATCTTCGGGCTGTGGATCACACTCTCGGGTATGCCAGATAGGGTACCGGCTGGGAGGATGTGACACTTGGGCTCACGGGCGCTTAAGACCGGTAACCAACCCATGAGAGCTTCCCGTTTACCATATGTGGATGACCAGTAGGGTTTATGAGTCCGTAGTCAGGGACTATGAGGACTCTAGTGTGAAGGATACCGGAAAGGATCGTCAGGGACGAGGAATGGACGTATCTAGATCTGACTTGATGTAACTAAGTAGAAGACTTGCATTTGGCTAGGCTTTACCCTGACATGCGCCGGTACTTAGACCAATGGTGATGTGAGAGAGTGGTGACCTATACCCCCAGCCATGGAATGTCCCGAGGGATGCCGGACCCATTACCAACTGATGATGAGTGATTGAGATCTTCCTAAAGAAGTACGATGCTATGACTTAAAGCATGTCTGCCAATAGAGACCAGCATACATAGAGTTAGATTCATTCATTCATTGTTTGTCTCATACCATATTGCATTTATGTTTGTTCTGAAATCCTGCCATTTATGTTATTATGGATTTAACTGCTTTACCGAGTTTCTTTGAAACTCATTCCTTTATTGTACAATGTTTGTTAGACTATTCTACAGGTACTGAATATTATGACGGCCCCTATGAAGAAGCGCAAGGAGAAGAGGCATATCTCCAGGAAGGTGATTGCGGTTACAACAATTACACTGAAGATCCCGCGAGTGGTTATGCTCCGTACGATGCTTAGTCCGACCATTGAGTGGAAGCGCCCTTGTGCTGTTTATGAGATTTATACTTATAGGGATGTTGTCTATAAAGTTGAGAACAATTTAGTTACCCATTATACCTGCTACTGGGGATTAGATTATGTCTTGCTTATTCTCTTTTAGAACTACTTTTCCGCTGGTTGTAGAGTGGGATTTTGCCTCCCTTTACTTATCTGTCTTAGACACTGACTATATCTAGTACTCTGATTTATATATGATTCATTCTTTCCTTATTTGGATCTATGGTTTATCTTCCGCACTTTTATTATTATTGTTCATGATTATGTTATTGTTTATGTGGGAGGTTGATTACTCGATACCTGATCTTCGGGCTGTGGATCACACTCTCGGATATGCCAGATAGGGTACCGGCTGGGAGGATGTGACTGAGTCATTCTCAAGGGTCTGGAGCAGGTTTAATTCTACAAAGTCCAGTTGGCTTTGTAATTCAAAGTGCCCTTCGTTTCAGGTTCCATGCTTCCAATAACGAGGCAAAATACGAAGCTCTCATTGCAGGACTTCGTCTAGTGAGATCATTATGTGTGCAAAATGTGGTGGTGAAGAGTGATTCAGAATTGGTGGTTAGCCAGGTAACAGGAATATATGAGGCCAAAGATACAAGGATGATCAACTACCTTAAAAAAGTGATCGAATGTAAGGCTTGGTTTTCAAATTTTTCGATAGTGAGAATTCCAAGGAGTCAAAACATGATGGCAGACTCTTTGGCAAAATTGGCTTTAGCAAAATTTGCCTCATTACCACAAGCCGTTTATATTGAAGAACTAAGCTCTCCGGCATATTCAAAACCAGAGATAATGGAGATCGATACAAAAATATCTTGGATGGATCCCATAATGGAGTATCTCAAAAATGATATTCAACTTCATGATAAAGAGAAAGCTAGAACTTTAAGAAGAAGAGCAGCAAAGTATATTTTGAAAAATGGATTATTTTATAAAAGGACAGTTTCTGGTCCACTGCTGAAATGTTTAGGTCCATCTGATGTGCAATATGCACTGGCAAAAGTGCATGAGGGAATTTGTGGGAGCCATCTCGGGGGCAGAGCTTTGTCTTATAAGGTTTTGAGGCAAGGATTTTATTGGCCACAGATGCGGTCTGAGGCGATCGATTACATGGGAAGATGCCATCAATGTCAGATTCATGCTCCCATTCAAAAGCAGCCTGTAGATTAGTTGACTTCAATTTTGAATCCCATTCCATTCGTGATGTGGGGAATGGACATCCTTGGTCCATTTCTTGTTGCATCAAGAGGAAGGAAATATGTAGTGGCATCGATTGATTATTTTATGAAATGGGTGGAAGCAGAGGCCTTGGCAACCACAACCATGAGTAAGATGGAAAATTTCTTTAGGAACAAAATTATTTTCAGGTTTGGGTTGCCTAAAGTCTTATTAACGGATCATGGAACACATTTCGACAATGAAAAGTTCAAGGAATTATGTGCTCATTATCTTATTGAATATCAAAATTCTTCTGTTGCTTATCCCCAATGTAATGGTCAAAATTGAGATAACTAATAGAACTCTGTTGCAAGTAATCAAAAGGAGATTGGACAAAGCAAACGGCTTGTGGGTGGATGAACTGCCTTATGTATTATGGGTGTATCGAACTACTGTTAGAACCCCAACAGGAGAAACTCCTTTCAAGTTGACTGACGGTTTATAAGCCCTATCTCCTGTGGAAGTAATGGCTGGGTCAGAAAGGTCAGAAGAGTTCAACCCAACGACCAATGAAGAAGGGTTGAGAGCTAATCTGGAATTTTTGGATGAGATCTGAGAAAAGGCGTTATACAAGAACGTAGAGTACCAAAGAAGGATAGCTACGTACTGCAATGCTCATGTCAGACCCAGATTCTTTAGGGTTAGTGATCTAGTTCTAAGGAAAAAATCAGCATTAGATCCAAGGAATTGTGGAAAGCTGTCTACAAATTGGGAAGGACCATATGTGGTGGTCAAGGCCGTCAGTTCTAACATGTATTAGCTCAAGGATTTACATGGAAGCTCTTTAAGGTGATCGTGGAATGTAATCCATCTCAACAAATATTATAAGTAGTGATTGCAGAAGTTCGTGTGGTTCTGGAAAGATCATTCTTAAAATTTTCTTGTCCAAAAGTTTTTCTTCACCACAAAAGAGGTTCTCCAAAAGCCATGCCTTCCGAAGATGATCAAGCTTTTCGAAGTTGACCAAAGATTAAGCCTTCTGAGGATTGATCATGCTTTTTGAAGCTAATCAAGGATCATGCCTTTCGAGGATGATCCAGACTTTTCATTAGTTAGGCTTTCAGTAAGCCATGCCTTCCAAGGCTGATCACGCTTTCCGAAGCTAAACAAGGATCATGCCTTTCGAGGATGATCCAGACTTTCCGTAAGTCAAGCTTTCAGTAAACCAAGCCTTCCGAGGCTGATCAAAAGATTAAGCCTTTCGAGGCTTGATCACACTTTACGAAGCTGACCAAGGATCGTGCCTTCCGTGGACAATCCAAACTTTCGTAAGTCAGGCTTTTAGTAAGCCATGCCTTCCGAGGCTGATCACGCTTTCTGAAGCTGATCAAGGATTGTGCCTTCCGAGGACAATCTAGACTTTCCGTAAGGCAAGCTTTTAGTAAGCCATGCCTTCCGAGGCCTGATCATGCTTTCCGAAGCTGATCAAGGATAACTAAGAAGCCAGTCTACCTAAAGTTTATGATCAAATTACTAAGGCATGTGACTGGTTATTATGGAAATCCACTTTTGGTTAGCAGTTAAATGTCAGTTGAACAAGAATTATAAAAGCAAGAAAAAAAAAAAAGATTGTTTCTTCCAAACACTTTCTGGAAAATTTGACAGATTAAGCGTGAGGATTGTTATCATCATTACTAGTAGAAAGATCATCATCAGAACCACTGACTTCAACAGTGCTCGAAATTGATTCCTCTGAAGAATCCTTATCTTCAATCTCTTATGAGGAACTGTCAGACTCTGGATATTTTAAATCATGAGCATAAAAAATTTTCTGGTAGGAAGAGAGCAGGAAGGAATCACTTTGCAATTGAATTCAGGGTGAACCTTGAGAACTTCACCACAAATTTCATTAGTGCAAACTTTGAACACATTTTTGCAGAATTCCAAAAATGTTGGACTTTCCTTCACCTAATCTATGGCAGCAGTAACGGCACTAAAAGCAAGTTGATAATCATCTTGCATTCTTTTCTTTCCAAATTCAAACTATCTTTTTTCTTTCTCGAAAGCTTGTGCCATTGCTATCTTTTCTTGAGAAATTCCATCTAAACTCAATCTCAAATTCTCTCTCAAGTTCTAGTTCAGATTTTTTCTGTGAGAGGGAATCAACAGCCTGTTGTAGCCACTTAGTCCCTCTCTCCAAGTTGGAATTCTTCTTTTCAATCCGCTGAAATTTCATCAATGATTCATCTCTCTCTTTCTCAATACTTTTAGACCAGGCAATGGCCCTATCCAACTTCATTTGAAATTCCTTTGTTTCAAGCTTTGCAAGCCTAGCTCTCTCCAAGGCATCGCTCTTCAACATCTCCATTTGCAAGAAATCATCTTTGTACTTCATCAGGGAGGGTTTTAAATCTGAATTCTCTTCCAGCAAGTCATGACAAAGATCAGAACACATGGCAAAATCATCTTGTAAATCATCAATCTCAGCATACAATTATTTTTTTTTCAGTTGAGCAGCTTCCAGTTTTCTTTCTGAACACTTCAAACTACTTTTGAGATCATGTACCTCAGTAGTCAACTCAATATTCCTGTTAATAAAATCTTGATTTTCCAAAGATAGAACCTTTTCTCTCTCTCTATAATTTCTGAAAAAGCATTGAAGGCAGCATCAAAGCATCTGCAATAAGAATTAAGGCATTCAACAAGACAAGAAGGGAAAGAAATGATTCCATCCTCAAAAGAGAAATTTATTTCTTACCCCCAAGCATGTGTATAGAGACCAGATTCACTCATTCTAGCTGTTTCTCTTTTGTCTCGAGGGATTCTACCCTTTGTTCCCCATTCCCGAGCAGCCTACCAATTTCAGTTAGCACTGTGATTTTCCTTCAGATTCCAAAGAGGAGTAAAGGGGTCACCGGAATTGGCAACACTCTAGGTATCTTCTAACTTACTAGGGTCAGCATGGTAGGGTATGCAAACTTCAGCAACTTCATGGTGGTGGGGATCTAAAGTAGCATCATTAGAAGCCACCTGAAGGTCAACAACTTGATCTGCAATGTTTTCTTGATCTCTAGGACTGGTAGGGGGATCAACCTGCATACCTAAAACTGGTGAAACTATATTTGGGATAACATTAACATCTGGGACAATAATGTTTGGAACAGGAACGGGTGGATTAACATCCAAAATAAAAGGGGCAGCACCAGAAACATCATCGGTAGGGGCAATGTTCTCTTAAGGAACATTTTCCTCGGGTATATTTTCAGGAAGGGGGAAAGAACCATTCTCATCAAATAACTGATTAGCTACTTGAGCAATAACATCACTTGCAACACGAGTGATAATTTCTTCAGCAATTTTCTTCAATTGACTAAGAAAATAGTCAGAAAATTCCTCACCTTGATCATTGGGATCAACTATTTTTATAGAAGGAAGTGTGTAATCATCAGAGGGGGGAACAGATACTGGTGGAGTTAAAACTTCATTGTCTGCAGGCTGAGCAGGCTCAACTACTTTCCCTGCATTCGGTCCTTTAGGATCAATGTTCTCTTGGGAGGAAGAGGGTGTAGGAGCCTCTTTGCTTTTGCCTTTCTTGGTGGAAGTTAGTTCTTGATCTGAAGAGGGACCCATGAAGCGGAGTCTCCTCCTCGAAGTTCTTGACTTTCCTGCATGACTTTCACCAATCACAACCTTAACAATGTTCACATTAGAACTTTCAACATCATTATGTCCTTGATCAGCACTCTCCTGATCAGCTTGGTCCTTCTTCTCAACAACCCTCTTTCTGGATTTTCTTTTTGGAGTTTCATTAGGACCATAATCATCTGACAAGTTTTCCAAGGAAGCTTTTCTCTTTCTTTTCCCCTTTTTAGACCGGAGTCCAGCCTCTCTTTCTTCGCAACAGCCCTCTGGAGTTCGAAAATGTTAGGGATTCTCCAACCGCCAATTCCTGAAGGAGAAGTTGGGTTAGAACAAAGAAAGAGGTAAAAATATTCATGCATATAAATAAAATAAAAATATACCTGGTAGAAGGCCATGACTGGCCAAACCTGCATCAGTTCTAAGATCATTTGTGTCAACCGATTCTCCGCTAGGAATCAAACTCCATGTATGTTTATCATAATCATTGAGAATGGGGCGTCAATTCAAAGGAAGGAAAGATTCCTGAGTATGCAAGCTCCATCGGGAACGATAATTGGGAGTTGGAATGGCATAGAAGAAGTATTTTTCTCTCCATCTTTTGTTATCATGAGGAATGGAGGAGTTGGTGAAAATGGAGCAGTCACCTAATTCATTGACAATACAAGTCCTCCTAGAGAAATGAATATAACCACTCGCACACAGCCGACTTTCAGAGTATACAGATTTCTAAAGAGATCAATGGAGGGAGTATGCCCCAACTTTTGAAGAAAAGCAAAAAAGAAGTAGTCTCCAACTGTTTGGAGTGAGTTGAGAAGGACAAATTCGGTAGTAATCAAGGAGGGATTGAACTATGGGAATCAAAGGAACTCTAAATTCAGATTCAAGATGGAAAAAATAAATGACGATAACACCAAGGTCAGTGTTATAAGGACAATCAGAGAGTTTGGAACCCAAGCTCTTACTTCAGGAGGGAAATAATAATCCTGCAAATAGGAAGACAAATGGGACTTCTTAATGGTAGAAGGATACCATTCAGGTCTAGCATATTTTGCATTCTTTTTCTGACTGGCAATATTTAAAGCTGATATGGAACAATAACATCATCATGGGCGTATGGAACAGGTTTCCAATCTAATGGAGTTTCGTCCGAAGGGAGAACACTTAGGGTTTGGTCATTACCCAAGTCTGAAGGAATTTTCTACTTGAGTAGAAGAACCAGGAACTGAAGGATTAGTAAAAGGATCCATGCGATAAGAAAAAGGAAGAAAACAAATGTCTAGAAAATTAAAATGATTCTTAGGAAAGGCAACGATAAGTTGTAGAAAACCAAAGAAGGCAAGACAGTTTGAAGGAAGGTAATGGAGGATGAGAGATGACAAAGAGCTTAAATATGAAGTGTGAAGTGACGTTATTGGAAACTCTTGAAAATTGGAGGGAAGATATACGATGTTTCGAATCAACGGCTGTAACCACTTGTAATCAACATCTGAAATTAATAGTTTAATGGGGGAACAGAGTGAGTGGACATGTGGATGGTATAGGGAAGTTAAAAGAATCGTTGGAATCGTGCCATGGACAAGTTTCATTTGGAAATCGTGTGGTCAAGAGAGGATAACATCTGTAAAAACCAAAAAGTTGCATTTATGAGGGGTTTAAAAAGCTGAAAAGTGAAGATTTTCAACTATATTCGAAATGGTTTGGGGGCTAAGCATAGAAACTTGATGATTACATTGGCTGACTACATTTCCAAGAGGATCAAGAACCCATTTTTCTTAATAAAAGCCAGATCAACAATGTGGATTATGGAAAATCAAAATTGCGGTTATAGAGATAAGTTCCGCGGTGTTGGAAGTTCAAATGTTGATGGATCAAGACTTTGCCACGTGGAAGATAGAATTGAAGTTTAGCATCATGGGTCAAGCAATATTTAACAGAAGGAAGTTAATTTCAAAAGTCAGATGCAAAGGGAATGGCTCTGATTGAATCCAATATCCATTGATTGATCTCTCCAGCTGAGTTGAATTGGATGATACCCGATGAACTCCCAAGATCAAATGATGAGCTTAGGATTCTGATGAGCTCCACGTAGCTATAGATTGATCTCAGAATCTCTGATGAACTCATTTGGTTGAAGGATTGGGCTTGAAAGTTTCTGATGAGTTCCATAGGTTGACAGATTGACCTTAGAATATCTGATGAACTCTCTCAACTGAAGGATGAACTCGGCCTCCAAATAATCCCTCATAACTGGAGATGAGCTCAAGTATTGAAGAATTCTCATAGCCAATGCTAGATAAAAAATTGATTTCTCACAGCTAAGGTCAGATGAAGAATAAACTCAAGATGACAAGACAAAAGCCTGATCAGAGGAAAAGCTTAGACCTCCTGACCAGAGTTTCAATTTGATTTCAACCTAATCAGCAGGCTTGGGGGATTGTGTTGTGAGTAAATTACCCTAACTCCAGTTCATACCAGTTCGACCGGATTCAACTGATGATACTTACGGGTTCGCCTGAAGGTTTAACGAAGACTTGATCATAGCCATCCAATCCATACTTTCCATACGACGGTTATCAGCAATAGGGAATCGAGCAGGAAAGCTATAAATAGGAACGAAGCAAACACAGTAGATAACGCATTCAAATTCTCAAGAACACTCCCATTTTCCCCGCTTTTTCCATTAAAGCTCTTTAGAAGCTCCCAGAGAGCTTTGAAACCCTAATTCTTGTCAACTACTAACTAGATCGTTGGGAGGGAACACTGTCCGGCTGGTTGGTTCCGTTTCTAACAAATTCATTTATTTTACAAGAAGTGTGATATCAAACCAGATCGATCCAGATTTGAGAGATTGGTGTGAGATTCTCGGTTCATTGATCCAGGTGAAATCTGCACCAACAATCAGCTAGTCTACAGAACAATTTTATGAGCCTTAGAATCGAAATCTAGGCCGGCCAGAAACATTCCACTCCAATTCTCTTAATATAAAATGTGACCAATGAATATCAATCTCAGTGGATCCCAGCTTTGCCAATGATCGGGCCAAGTGGTCAGAAACCACATTCGTTTCCCTATGACAATGTGAAACCTTCCATTCTATGCTATCCAAGCAACTAGCCCTCTTCAATGATCCACCTCTATATTCTCAAATGTATACACCACTCTAGTCCAAGTATGAATTGAAAGCCTCTATTTCTGCCTCAAAGTTTGTTCTTACCCCCAAGAACAAATGGTATGTCTTAATTACCTTGGCTTTGTCAACTCGAACCACACCAGCAGCCCTACCTTTCCTGGGTTTCCTAGAGAACCACCATCTATATTAAGCTTCATGTAGCCCTGCCCGGGGGGAGTACAGCAAATTTCAGATGGACAACAAGAACATAATTTTTTTTTTGATTTAAACCATGAGTTCTTGCTTGTAAGAAAGCTATTTAGTTTAATTTCCTGCCCTCTATTTTATACTCATGAGTGCCAAGGTAAAAAATAACTTGTTGAACCACCCGTTTGGAGGAACTATTCAAGTGTTTATACCTCTTCTTAATGCAGAAAAACAAAAGGTAGAGTAACATCAGTAGGCAATCTCTCAACAAAGCCAAACCTAGAGGGTGGCCCTTCGCTTGTCTTTTCCACTCCATCAGAGACTCCAGCTATGCAGGTTTAACCTTCCAAACCAAACCTAATCCTGAAGCAAAATCCACGCCCAACAAAGATGAGAAATAGGGCATTGCAACATACTTTTTGTTGCTTGTAAACACAGGTCACAGTGAGAACCATGGAGACACCTCTGTTCTGAATTTTCCTCATCTATTGGGATATTCTCATGCATCATTTGCCAACAAAAGAATTGTCCTCCATAGTGTCGAAGCCCAACCCAATAATGGAGCTTGATGCCTACATAAATCCAAAGCTGATTTGATAGTAAAGCAGCAAGAAACATTTCCCACCCAATGACAAACGCCCTGATGAACAGAATCTGAAATGGAAACACAATGGATGAGCTCAACACTATCTTTTAATAACTCTCTTAGTTCACCTCTGGGGAGCACCCATTCCCCCTGTACAATGCAGTCCAGGACTTCCAGCTTTAGAACCCTACATGTGTTTTGATCTAGGCCAAGCTGATCAGCAATGGAAAAGCCTCTCAATCACTGATCAGTCTAGAAATTAAGCTCCCTCCCATTCTCAATGGTCTAGTACTCCTTCTCCCTAACAAAGTTCCACACCTTCTTTAGACCAGGTAAAATAGAAGAATGTTGCACCATAATGGTTTAACAACCCCACCCTTTCCACCAATCTTTCCCTCATAAACCTTGCAAACTTTGAATCCAATGACTCCCTTCTCCTTTTGGTTTGCATGATCTTTCCCATTTCACTATAACCTTCTCGACTGATTCAGTGTTACCAGTTCATATGAAATTTCTCATCATTGACTTGGCTTGTTTAACAATAGTGCTTGACTAGTAGTATACTACGAAAGTGTGGATTGTGATACTGGAGATAACGGATATAACCAACTCAACTCTACCAGCTTGTGACAAAAATTTTCCGTTCCATTCTTGCAACCTATTTTTTATTTTATCCAAAATGGCAGCATCCTTGACTAAGTCACATTTCCTTTAGAAATATCTCTACCAAAGTATTAGTTGGAAATGGAGTAATCAACATGTGTAGTAACTCCGCAATTGTATGTTTCCTCTAAATCACTACCCTAAGAAGAAAGAGTTCGCTTTTCTCCACACTAATATGTCGTCCTGAGTAATCCTGATATTTTGTCAAGAAGTTTGAAAGGTTCCTGACATAATTTAAGGAGGCATTAGGAAAGATAAAGATATTATCAGTGTATAACATATGGGAAGGAACCTCAACACCCCTTGGACCAGGCAGTGTTTTCAATTTCCCATCCTTCGCTGAAGCATTCAACCCTCTACATGGTGCTTCTTTTGAAAGTTGGAACAACAAAGGAGAAATAGGGTCTTGTCTAAAACCTCTCCCCCCATCAAAGAAACCAATAGGTCCCTCATTCAACAATATGAAAATCCTAGAGGATATTAACATATTCATGGATCCACCCTACCCACTTGGTACGTAGAAAAGCCAAAACATTTCATTACATCAAATAGGAAATATCAAGATAAAGAATCATATTCTTTTTTGATATCCAATTTGAATCCCAACCCTCCCTAGTAGTGACATGTAATAAATTAGCTTCATAAATATTGTCAGTGATAATATTACCTTTCTAAAATGCTCCTTGCTCTTCAGAAATTAGCTTTGGTAAGAGAATGACAAGACATGATGTTAGCATCTTTGAGAACACTTTGCAGAAGAAATTTCCCATTTATATTAAACAAAACTTCTTAGATGAGACTGAAATTCCCAGCTTTGGAATCAAGGTAGTAAAATTGTTGTTCTCCCCCTTTGGCAATTTCCGTTTTCCAAAAAAAAAAAAAAAAAAAAAAGCTTTTCACTATTGCCCAAAAATCTTTTGAAAAAATGTCTCAACTGACTCTTGAAAGGGTTCTTGGAAATCTATCTGGCCTTGGAGCACTCTTTGGACAATCTCAAACATTGCCTCACAAGTTCCTTCCTCTTAAGGAATCGCATCCAGAAACTCACAATCCTCCTTTAGCACACATGGAATGTTTCGAAGAATTTCTTTATGTAGATAATAATCATCAGCCTTATGAATGTTCTCAAAGCCAACTATGTGCTATTTAAGATTAGCTGAACCTCCTATCATTCTCCATTTTCCCTTTTCAAAACTCTTTTGATTTTGGACCTTTCTATTTTAGTGGAAAAATAAAAAAGCTTTGAATTTCTATCTTCACCTTTCAACCACTTAATTTTTTCCTTTTGCTGTAACAGAGTCCTGCATTTCACAGCATGAAGGAGTTTGATTTTCATCTCAGATTCTTGATCAACCAAATCATCTGATATACTATCATGCTGATCTATTAAGAGCTAAACCAATTGTAGATCCATTTCAGCTTTGCTTAACTGCAGAAACTCCTCTTTTCCCATACCTTGAAAATCCCTTTTGACTCTCTTTAGTTTCTGAGTGAAAACAAAAATTGCATCTCTTCCAATGGATCCTTCCTGATCATTTTCCAGAAATCTCCTAAAGTTTGGACTGTCTCTCCACAAATTATTGAACTGAAAGGGCATATTTGAAGATGTCTCACCTGTCTCAGAAATCAGCAAAAGGGGACTATGATCAGATGCTTGTATAGGGAGAACCATCTGTCATGTATCTCCGAATCGATTTAGCCAATCCTCATCGCAAAATGTCGTATCAAGCATTGCTTGAACATTGCCTCAGCGATAATGATCAGACCAAGTGTACTTCCTCCCCACAAAGCCACCTCCGCTGTTCACGAGAATCCACCATAGCTTGAAAATCGACTGCAGACCCAAGATTATACTGGCCAGGACCTTTCATTTTCGTTGATCGAAGAATAGCATTGAAGTCACCTACAATCATCCATGGCAAGGAAGAGATTGGAAGAGCTACCAAGTCCAACCACAATGATGGTGATCAGCCATGAAACAATTCCCATGTATCACCAAAAATCCATACCTGTCCCCCTTCCAAAATACTTTCAATTGATATGTGTTGGTCCGAGGAAGAGATCACCACAGCCTAGATAAATCACGCCTATAGAAAACCCACAAATTTGGTTGTTTTTCATCTCTGTGATTATAAAGAAAATCACAGCTAAATCCTAGTCTATTTAGCATCAAAACTAGCTAGGCACTACATTGTCTCCACATTTTGTTCAGCAACGCAAAGAAAATCATTGATGAGACATTAAAAACTTTTAGAGCTCCCTGGCCAGCAAACTTACTAACACCTCTAATATTCTAGAATATAATCTTCATCAGAAATAAAATTATAGAGTGCGACGTTACCCCTCTTGGATTGATCCACTGGGTTATTTGATTCTTATAATTGTAAAATTGGATCAACCTAACAAACCTCGTCTAACACAACCAAGATCTTCCATAGTGGCAGTGAGGACCCTTGAGTAACACCACCATTTTTGTTCTTCACTATCTTCTTTGGCCGTCCTGGTTTGCAATGGAGACTTGTTCAGCTTGAACAAACCTCTCCTTCCAATTTTGGCAAGTGGAGGGCCACAAAATGCTGAGTTCAATCCTCCTCCCCGCCCCCTTCTCTATGCCCTGTTGATTTTGAATAATTTCATCCAACACTGCATAAGAACTTGAGCTCAACCCAAATTATTCAGAGTTAAGCTATGCTATAGAGACCTGCCGAGTTCCAACTTCGATCCTAGCCAGTTCCCCCACATTTGGCAATGCCACCTCAGCTAGATCAATTTGAATTTGAAAATCCAACCATCTCTCTACAAAACCCCCCAAATGGATTTTTCTACTTCAGATTGAGTGGGCACCACTCCCTCATTAGGTGGCAACACTAGAGTTTGATGTTTCAAACTCTCCTATTCACCTACTGCCACACCTAGCTAAGAGTACTAGTTGCTGCCATGTCCAACTGAACCACCATTGATTTCCCTTTATATTGTTGCGCTAAGTGCTCCTCGCTATTATAGAGTGAGCATTTTTGAATCTCATCTTTGTTAGGGATACGGATGCACAAATATGAATGAAGGGAGAAGTTGGAGTTTTGTTCCACTTCTCTTGGTCTTGCTACGTAACTTTTGGCAGACGTTGCCTCAATTCACTACGTGAAGAAACAGTTTAGAATCAGTGTCACAAAGCAAGTGAAGGCTGGAGATCACTTTGCGCCGAAAATTCTTCATCCAATGGCCTAGATTACCCTGAGATGTAGACGGTGTTGATTATATCTCGATTTGGGATTTTTGTGTAGATATATAACTCTCCTTCACTGTAATTGGGTTTTCTTTGTTTGCAAAAATTAGTGGATTGTTTAGTGGCCATGGGTTTCTTCCCATTGAGGGTTTCCCACGAAAAATCATGTATGTTCTATGTTTTTCTTCTTTTGTTGTGTCATTCTTCTTTTTTGTTTCCTCACTTTGCCCTTGTGCTACCACCATAGCACCCTTGATGATCTTCCAAGACGTTTTAGTGAATCTTGGATCAAGTCCTACATCATTAGCTAATTGACCCACTCCAATCAAATTTCTTGTAAGTTTTGACACATATCTGACCCATTAAAAAGTCAATTGTGTCCCATTTGGCATCAATTTGCACCTCTCCACTACCAATTATGTCACAAGATTCATCATTACCAAGATATACCTTGCTAGGATTTCCTAATTCATAATTGAGGAAACACTCCTTGTTGGAACTTGGAAGTAGCATGACATGACGCACCAAAGTCTAGTATCCAACAGACTTCACCTTTTCTATCACAACTCAAAGCTTCATCTTTAGAACCTAAATCATTGGAGATATTCACTAAATTGTCGCTTTTGTCATTTTGTTCCACTTTTTTATTCACAGTCATGTTTAAGATGACCCATTTTTCTTACAATTCTAGTAGGTTAACTATAGACCCCTTGAATGACTCTTCTTGGACTGGGACCATCCATTCCCTCTATTGTTATCCCATTTTGAAGATCTACCTTGTTCTCTCAACAATTAGGGCAAGCTGTGCTGAGGTTCCTCTAGGTCCGTCCCAGATCCAGGCTCGAATTGAGGTGCTTGTTGGCTATGATATAAAGAAATATTAGTGGTACTGTATCCACAGGTCTACACTTTTGGAGCAACTGTAAGTGCTTGACCCTACAAGTGGTATCAGAGTTAGGAGGTCATGAGTTCGAATCCTAGTGGTACTATTTGGGGGGGGGGGATTTTTGGAGGATTTTAGGACCTCACCAGGTTGTACTGATGTTTAGATATTCAAAAATCTTGCTTAGAATTTGGGGGTTTTTCGGGACCTTGCCAAACTGTGTTGAGGCTGCCCTAGATCCAGGCTTGAACTGGGGTATTTGCTGGCAATGATATAAGGAAATATTAGTGGCAGTATATCCACAGGTCTGGACTTTTGGAGGAACGGCAAGCACTTGATCCTACAATCTTTGTAGACCATATTTTAAAAGAAATTGGAGACACGAGAAGATCCAAGTTCAAATTGTTCAACTTGTAGTTCCTCCACACATTGTACCTCTTCCTCTAGTTCCACTAAAATTCAAGCATAATGGTATACAGATCCAATATGAGTCATATCTAAGGATACTAGTTGTCGTTGTCTTTGTAATGGACAAGAGAACCTTTTCATGCCAGTATTTCAGTGGCAAGTCAAGGAATCTAACCCACATAAGCTTCGACGTCAACTGAGGGGAGTGAATGTTGAGGTCTGGATGCCATCTCTTTAAATGAATGATCAGAGATCCCACCTTCCATCAGCCATGTCACCAAGTCTCCGTCATCATCCTCACATTTGAACTGAAAAATAATGAATCCATGGCCTAATGAATGAAGCACCACTCCTTGGCTTAACTTCCAAGAGTTCCTTGCTGATTTTTGTAAGTCATTCATGGAAGTGAAGCCAAAATTAGCGCTTCCAAACAATGCAAATCGATACTAATTGCGCTGCCATTGATACTCTTGATGAGGGATAACAATCCGTCAATAGGATCCAGCCTGCATGGAGCTCGGTAAGGAATCCAATTCAGGTATTTTCAGACTATCCAACACACTAGCATAGGATTTCCTCCCCTGCACAATCCCACCACTAGTATCTCCACCCACCACCCTCTCCTCCTCTAATGGCTTAAGGAAAAAGAATAGATTATCTAGGATAACCCCAAAATCCCTAAGCTCCTCTCTCCTCACTCATCTCTTCCCAACAAAAGATCATATTATATCTGATATGATCCAAAATAAATCGAACCAAATAGGGTCAACAGTCAACAGACCGGGTAGACCAAAACTTGGCCGGACCCTAATCTAACTAAGAGACATACCAGGTACACCAAGTGTGAAATCCCTCACAAACCCTAACCCAGAAATCTATGTTTTAGGTTTGATGACCCGAAGTCAAGGTAGAAGACAGATGTGGGCCCTCTCATTTGAAACCATTGGATCTGACCTAGAACCAATGGAGGTTAACGAAGAAGATCCTAGTACGAAAACCTTGTCTGTTTTCAAAGAAGATGTAGTTTGAATGAAGATGGACTTGGGAGATGGACTATGAGTACAGTGATGACATCCTCGGAAGGACCTACACAATCAGGTAAGAACCTTTCTTAAGATGGAAAAGGACCCAAGTGTAGCTTGAGGCTCTTGGAGACAAAAATTTTGTTTTTGACCATCTAGCATTGCTTGGTCAATTGCCTTGGTTGCCCCAAGCGACCAAAGCTTCCCTCGAGACAGATTTAGTATTTTTGGAAATTAGGTTTCCGAAGCTCTATGTACACAAACTTCTATCTAATTAATTCCACTTTGCCTCTAAGCTATTGGAGAACGTGATAACCCTAGAGCTCTCTCTTCAAGGCCAAGAAAGAACCCCAAGCATCCATGAGAGATTCCTCCATCGAATCTTCTTCTACAAGGTTAGTAATCGTTCTCATTCTCTCTAAATATATTCTCTTTTATGTTTCAACCCATTTTTATGATTGTAAGGAATGTCTTATGCTACTATAATGACCTACTTCTTCATCTTCACAGTCTTAGAGTGAATTCCCATTCACTTTATTCCTTTTGTGAGCAACACGGTGTGATTTCGGTGTTTAATCTAGCATGATGACCATGATCTTATTCTTATTTGAGTTGTTGGATTTCTAATCTATGTTAAATCTATTCCTAGGTTGTTTGTTGATCATGATCTACGGATTTCTTATCCCACTCACTCTAGTCTATCCATGAGAATTTGCGGATTAGGCCTATTATGTGATTTGTTAGATCTTTGCTCCGATGATCATGTTAGATGCTTAGGTCATGATAGAAAGTCTCCATATACTATTGTAGAAATTTTCAATTAATTTCGAAGTGTTCAGAACTCAAACGAGGAGTTTTCAATCAAAATTTAGGTTTCCGGTCGGTACACAGAGGCTTGGTCGATTGCTTTGGTCGCCCCAAATGACCAAGAAGGTGTCTGTGACAACAACTTCTCTATTTAACCCCATTTTGATTGTGATCCTTTAGGGTTTGTTCCTTATGTTCAATACTTGTTTGTTTAGGCTTTCTTTGGTGACTTTGGACTTACCCTTGATCTCTTTTCTTTAGACTTAACGAATTGAGTCTAAGGTGAGTACGTTCACTCACAACTGACATGATTACATTCACCATATGGATAGAACTTGTATGTGTATATTAGCTACAATTATGGGAGATATTCATATTTTTTATACTTCTATAATTTCAGAATATGTTTCATTATACTAACTTGCATAATTGTATGTTTGTGAATGATCCTATTGTGATTGGACTTTGATATAATATATTATGCAATCATATTCAAATGTGTTTGCCTAAGTCGTAATAATGGAATGGGGAATGCCTTTTTGGCGTTTCTGTCCTGGGACATTAGTGGAGGTGGTATGCGACGCTTTTCTCTGTTGCCCTTTGATGCTTTCTGACATATTTAGGATTGGTCTAGATGAGTTTGGCTAGGAAACCCCCATTGGTGAGGGTATTCATGTTGAGTGACCCGTGGTAGAAATGGGGACTATGGGAGCTCAAGACCGGTATTCGATCCGTGAGAGGCATAATCACATTGTGGGGGCCATTCATTGGTAAGGTTGCACATAATAAACCTGGGCTCATGGGTACTCAAGACCGGTGGGTAACCCGTGAGAGGACGTGAGAGGACATGAGAGCTTCCTGTTTATTATATGTGGATGACCAATAGGGTTAAGAGTCCGTAGTCCGATTGGTTGGGTACCATATGATATGATGACTCTAGGGAAGGAGATACTAGAATGAACTGCCTAGACATGAAAGGGAGGTAATGAGACCGGAATGGACTGTCTACTGCATGGAAGGGATGTATCTGACTCCAAGATTCATATGACTCAGTAGATGATTTATATTGGGATAGGTATAACCTTGACACGCGCCAATACTTAGACCAATGGTGGAGTGAGAGAGTGGTGACCTAAACCCCAGCCATGGAAAGTCAGAGGGATACCCTGACCAAAATACTGTGGAGAACCCAAAAGACGTGCTTAAGAGTCGTGAGGGAGACTGACTGAGACTAACCAGAGGAGTATGGTGTTCTATCTTAATGCGTGTTTGCCACTAAAGACTAGCATGTATAAAGTTAGAATCATATTTGTATCATTGTCTCATATCATATTGCATCATGCTTGTTCTGAACTGTTTGTAATTGTTATTTGTGAATGAACTACTTGTTGAGTTCATTTGAGCTCACCCTTGGGGGACAATGTTTGTTAGACCATGTTGCAAGTACAGATGACTTCGAGAGCCAGGACAATGAGTCCACGAGAGGTGACTCGTATTGCATGCAAGGTGCTGGCTGTTAAGAATATAACTGTAAGGATTTCTAGCATGATGATGGTGCGTACCAGCATTAGTCCCATTCTAGAGCTAGAGCACTCGTATTTGGATATGGAAGTCTTTGATTTTAGACAAACTTTATTTGAGTTTGAGGAAATTTATGATTACACATTTTTTTATTAGACTTCCTTACTTTCTTTAGTTTATTCGCTTGTAATATGTTAGAGTTTTGATCTACCTTTTCTGCTTTAACTATAGAGTTTATTTCCTCTATACTCTATACTTTGATTTGTTATTGGTATCATTTTATTCAGTACTCTGATAATTCTTTGTAATCTTCTTGAGATTTAAATCTTGATTACTTAAGAATAGTTAAACAGTGATTGTTCTTTGCTCTTGATTATATTATTGTGCTATGTAGGTATATGATCACTCTGATCAACTTGTCCATGGGATTGTGGATCACACTTCCAAGTATTGCGGTTAGGGTACTGGCTGGGGGGACATGATAGAGTGGTATCGAGCTCAAAGTTCTCCAGACAATTATAACAATAGAATATAGTAATGGAGCATCCTTGAGTCATAAATCAAAAAGTGACTCAATCTTCTTAAAAGTGAATAATAGAAAATGTTAGAATATAAACTTGTATTAATGAAGCATAATACATCAAGTTGAATAATGCACAATAGCCATGGTTAAACAAATATACATTATAATGCAATAAATGAAATGCATAATGTACAATATGACAAGCGAAACAAAATGAACTTCATTAATTCTTTAGAAAATTTTTGCAACATGGAAAAAAAATAACTACATCTGTGTCAATATAAAAAGACCATCCTAGAAACTATTTATCTAAGATATCGTCTCTTTGATCTTAATCCGTGATGATCCTTGAAAGCTCGCATCTCATCCTCTACCCATGCTAGTTTGTTGTCGATCGTGTGCATATGAGCCTCCATCCTCTCGAGTGTGGAAGCCATCGGACAACAGAGAAACCATACCCAGTGTCTTATAAGTCAGATGTGAAGGACCTCCTACCTCAAACTGTCGAGGCGAAATAGTATCCTCCTTATCTACCTAATGATCCTCCTCATTTACCTAGTGACCCCCATCCTCATCCTCATCATCATCCTTGTCCTGTACCTAGACCTCATTTGGAGCCTGGATTGCTGCCCGTGCCTCCTCATCACCACCCTCATCCTCGGATCCCTCATATCCCTAAAGATGCATCATCTTGATCAGTCAAGATCCAATGACCTATCCTAAATCCCGACGAAGCTCCTCAGTATCCTCTAGGCTAACATCGAAGTGACGGAAGATGAGTATGAGAAGTTGACCAAAGGTGAGATTCCTGATCCCAAGATACTCAACTCGATTGATCATAACGTGATGGATGATGTACAAAAAGTTGATGTTGTGACCCATGTAGATGCTATAGATCACGAGCGCCTCCATCACTGTGACTCTACTATGATGCCCACATTTTGGTATGATGTTCTGGCCAATCATGTGAGCGATGACTAGAGAAGAAGGAATCACGTCAGTGTCGCTCCTCAGACTATAGTAGTGGTCGTCCCTCCAAAGCGTGGAACAAATCTTGTGAAGCTCGTACGGAAGTAAGACCTCTGTGATGTCGATGCCCACTAGGATCCACAAACAAGAACTCGGATCATGTGGCACTCCTAGAATGTGAGCCTGCACTCATGTAGAGAACCGGATCTCAGTCTCTCAGACTCGTGTCTCGATGACCAATCTGGTGCGACCGCTGCCATCACTCTCTGTGCGGTGAGTCAGGTTATTGTAGAAGTACCTGACGAGCTCGAGGTAGACTGGGAGGTCAGCAGTGAAAAGGTGTGCCCACTGTAAGGCTTGTAACCTCTACTGAATGCGGAAGACCGCAAGATCCTTCATCACTAGTAGACGACCGTACTCGATTGGTAAGTCCTCAAAGTAATAGTCGTAGAGGAACTTCGCCTCTAGAGTGCCAAAGAGATCCCCTTGGATGACCTCCTGGTGAGGAACATATCCCCAACCCTATCCACGCGTCTCCCTAGGAGCGGCATGGTGTAAATCTGAAAAGACAATATAAGTTTGCTTAGTACTAGTAAAGAAAGTTCAGCAATGTGACTTTTTGCAAAGAAGGATATTTTGATAATTTTTTTGGAAATTTTCAATTTCAGTGAAAATTTCAATTTGGACATGTTGGCATGTGTGTAGTAGTCGGATTAAGATTGTGAAATCAAGCCCTAACTTTGACCTGGAAACCCTATTGTTTGTAAGTTCAAAGACTCCGAATTGAAGGAAGAAGGCAACTATGGGTCATTTTAGTGGAAGACATGGTGTCTGACCCAGAACCCATAGAGATTGATGATGGTGCTCCATACTTGGAAACTTTGGTAGTGTTAGAGAAGAAACTTCACCTTGATGAAGATGAGTTTGGTTGATGGACCTAAAGCCTAGTTGGACATGGTTTGAAGGCATTTCTCTATGCTAGGTGAGTCAATTGTTGAATTGGGAGAAGCCCACTTGAATTTGAAGAGGATTGGGCCTTGTAATCCCTGTTTTGGCCTAGCTGTCAGGCTTGGTTGACTACCTGGTCGACTGGGCCAATCGATCAGCCAATTAACCAATTGCTGACAGGATCTGTGAAGATCTTCTGTTTAGGGTTTTTTAAGCTCTATTTAATAAGACTTCGTGTTTCTTAGCCTCTTTTGTTTCTAAAACCTCTAGAGAAAGTGGGAAGCCATTCTCAAAGCCTCTCCTTGGTGTTGTTGAAGGACTCTTGCAAGATCTCAAAATCTTCAACTCTTGTTCATCGTCAAGGTTAGTAATCTCTTAACTTTCTATTGATTTACTCTTGTATTGATCTAATCCTATTGCTGTGATTATGAAGATGGTATTACAACCTTGCAAACACCTATTCTACAATTTCTAAAGTTGAGAATGAATCTCCATTCATTCCAATGATGCTATGATCTCCATGCTTGATTTTGGAAGAGATCATAGTATTCTTCATGAAAGCATGATTTAATCTTATTGCTTTGAATTCTCTAGCATGATAGATCCATTCTCATGTTAGTATTCATTTTTTATCTACTATTGATATTCATCTAGAGTGAATCTTTGTTCTCTCTAGATTCTCTTTTGAATTCATGGTTTGTTTTCTTTGAAAACTATGTTTTTTTTTATCAAATTAGTAAGTATTGATTTTTTTTTATTATCATTGTTTGTGTCTAATCTATGCTAGTTAGTCTTAGATTACTATTCCTAATGCTCCTTGAATTTTCAGAGTGTTTTGAATCCCGGAAGATGAGTTTTGGATTAAAATTCTCAATTTTGTTGCGCACTGTTCACTTGGTTGACTGCCTGGTCGACTAGACCAAGCTGCCAACTAGGCTACTAGGGCTGATAGCAATGGATTTCTTCGTCTGATTTGATCCGTTTGACCTCTAATCTTCTAGGGCTTTTTCCTAATGTTGTACTTATCATTGTGTAGGGTTTATTTGTTAACTTTTGACTTGATTTCTTGTTCCTCTAGAATTTCTTTGAAGCTTATTAAGGTAAGGACAGTTGTTTCCATATTAACATAGATTGCATGAATCTTAGTTTCTAATTTAGGAATTTCATGGATTATCTGTTGCTCTTATATTTTCTTATTATAATATTACTGCCATAAGTACCACAAGTACAGTAGGTCTTATTCATGTAAGTTTCTTATTCAATGGATCACGTTTATGAGTTTATCTTTATATATGTTGGAGTATCAGTTGTGTATGTTATAACTGAATTGGAAATGTGATTGTTTAGGTATGATTTGGGAACGAGGAATGTCCTTTTGACGTTTCTATCCTTGGACATCAGTGGAAGTGGTATGGGACATTTCCTGTGGTGCCCTTTGATCTTTCTTGGATTATTGGTTGTCATACCTAGGGCTTGTCTAGTGGTGTTTGGCTAGGATGTCCCTGTTATATCAGACCTGATTCAGAAGGGTATTGAGACCGAGTAACCCGTGGCAACAATGTGGGTTTGTCGGCGCTCAAGACCGGTAACCAACCCTTGAGAGGACATGGATCACATTGTGAGGGGCCATTCATTGGTAGGGTCACAAGTAGTAGACTTGCGCTCATGAGTGCTCAAGACTGGTGTGTAATCCGTGAGACGACATGGATCACATTGTGAGGAGCCATTCATTGGTAGGGTCGCAAGTAGTAGACTTGGGCTCATGAGTGCTCAAGACCGGTGTGCAATCCGTGAGAGGACATGAGAGCTTCCCATTTATTATTTGTGGATGACCAATAGGGTTGATGAGTCCATATTCCGAGTTGGTTGTAGCTATAGGATACGCTGACTCTAGTGAGAAGGATACCATAAAGGATCCTAAGAGGGGAGGAATGGAAGTATCTGACTCTGACTTGATATAACCAAGTAGATGACTTGCATTTGGCTAGGTTTAACCTTGACATGCGCCAAACTTAAACCAATGGTGATGTGAAGAAGTAGTGACCTAAACCCCAGCCAATGAATGTCCGAGAGGGATGCAGGACCCAATTACCATCGGAGAACCCAAGATACTAAGATGGTTGAGGGAGAGTGATTTGAGATCTACCCAGAGGAGTATGGTGCTATGACTTAAAGCATGTCTACCAATAGAGATTAGCATACATAGTGTTGTGTCTAGAACTTCTTCGAGGGTTAGATATTGAGATGACCACCTTAAGAGCTCTGTAGCCAAGTTGGAATAACTGGGATGCCTGCACACACAAAGAAAGCAAGAACGGTCCGGCCTAGTTTTGGCCGGGGTACCGCCTCCGACGCTCAAGTCAGCCTAGGCAACAATAATGGTTCTTGAGAGAGTTCTCAAGAACGTAATGAGTAAATACTCAGATGAAAGTTCTCATCCTCTTTCTCCATGTAGGAGGTGGGTTTATATAGAGGTTACCTGGAGGCAGCGATTCCTTAAGTTTCGGATCCATAGTTGAGGAGTGAGTAGAGTAGTGGAATAACGGCTCCTTCTTTGTCGCACCAGACAGTGACGTTGTGCTGACTCACCTCCCCAATTCTTGGAATAGATATACTGGGTGTTTATGCGTAACTAACTCTTCTTGACTTGGTCAAAAGAGTCTTCTGAGAAATGCTTGAGTTGGATATATATCCTTCTTGAGTGAGGCACTCGGGACCCTTCTCCAGCGAAGAGATGAGCCTGCCTAAGGGGGTGTATCTATCCCGAGTGATACACTCGGGACCTTTTCCAAGGAGGAGATCAGCCAGCCCAAGGGGGAGGTGACTTGAGCGTCGGAACTAAGGTCCCGAGTCCCCCCCTCGGGAGAGATACACCTCCCTCGGGCTGGTGCATCTCTTCCCTCATAAAGGGTTCCGAGTGCCTCACTCGGGACAAATGCACCCCCTTGGGCTGGCTGATCTCCTCCTTGGAAAAGATCCCGAGTGTATCACTCGGAACAGATACAACCCCTTAGGCAGGCTCATCTCTTCGTTGGAGAAGGGTCCCGAGTGCCTCACTCGGGAAGGATATATATCCAACTCAAGCATTTCTCCGAAGACTCTCTTGACCAAGTCAAGAAGAGTTAGTTACGCATAAACATCCCAGCATATCTATTCCAAGAATTGGGGAGGTGAGTCAGCATAACGTCACTATCTGGTGCGACAAAGGAGCCGTTATTCCACTACTCTACTCACTCCTTAACTATGGATCCGAAACTTAAGGAATCGCCACCTCCAGGTAAAATCTATATAAACCCACCTCCTACATGGAGAAAGAGGACGAGAACTTTCATCTGAGTAATTACTCATTACGTTCTTGAGAACTCTCTCAAGAACTCTTATTGTTGCCTAGGCTGACTTGAGCGGCGGAGGCGGTTCCCCGGCCAAAATTAGGCCGGACCGTTCTTGCTTTCTTTGTGTGTGCAGGCATCCCAGTTATTCCAACTTGGCTGGAGATCTCTTAAGGTGGTCATCTCAATATCCGGCCCTCGAAGAAGTTCTAGACGCAACACATAGAGTTAGATTCATACATGCATTGTCTGTTTCATATCATATTGCATCTGCTATGTTCTACTATCATGTTATTTGTGTTGCTATGGGATAACTTGCTTTGTTGAGTTCTTTTGAACTCACTCCTTTTTGCAAATATCTTTGTTAGACTATCATGCAAGTACTGACGACTATGAAGCACAAACCGATGATGCATGCTACTCCCAAGCTGGTGGCTCAGTGACTATGAAAGTGAAGAACTCATGGGTGAAGACGTATCGCGTCAGGATTAGTCGCACTCATGTGCTAGTTACTCGTTATTTGGATTCTGAGACTTATACTTTTAGGAGTTGTATTTATAAGTTAGAAGAGACCTTATTTTAGTTGATTCTATTTTCTTTTCCTTTCATTTTAGGAATCGGTTGTAATCTTTCCTTTTTAGTTTCAAGCTACATTCCGCTGTGTTATGTGGAGTAATTTTTCGCGACACTCTACATTTGATTATTATATTGGTATCATTATTTCCGCACTTTGATTATATTGTTATATTCTTCATCTTATCTTGACCTCTTTGTTTATGTAATTTAACATTTGATTTAGTCTTATTCATGATTATGTTATTGTAATTGTGGGAGGTTGGTTTCCTCGAATACTGGATCTTCGGGGCTGTGGATCACACACACGGGTATGCCAGGTAGGGTACTGGCTGGGTGGATGTGACAAAGATTCTACGATGGTTTATTGAGAAAAATCCATAAAAAACCTAGTTTTTACAAGAAAATTCAGCAAGGGGGAAATTAGGAAAATCCCCTGTTTTGGGTGAAGTTTTGAAATTTTTGAAAACTCAGATTTTTGTCAAATGAAAGGTTTTTGCACTTCAATCATAGTGAGTCAGATGCGCGTGGTGTGATTCAAATCAAAATTTTGATTGCATTTGTGATTTGGAGAGAAATTTCAAATTTAGGCATATCATGTGATGAATAGTGAAAATGAGAGTGGAGTTTGTTAGATCTTGTTGTTGGAGCATGGTATTGAGTTTATAATGCATGGAATGTAAAGAAAGGAACTCAACATGTTTCTAACATAAATCATCATCTATTTCATGGATTTGAGCAAAAACAAGAAGAAGGTTAAGCCACCAATGTGTTTGAACATCACTTACCAAAGGTTGATGATCAAAGTGGTGTTAGTGTTGATGTGGAAGACCTTTGAAGCCCTAGAAACACTTGGAATGTACTAGGAAAGCTTTCTTCAGAGCCCTCTCACAAAGTGGGAAAAGTTAGAAATGATTTGTATTAAGCATTTTGGGCCCTTTTAAAGTTCTTTTAAAGCATTTTGGGCCCTTTGGTTGCCCCAAGCAACCAACCCCTAGCAACCAACAGGGTTAGAATTTTTTTATTTTGGATAGTTTTGAAGAATTCTTGATTTTGATGCATATTTTTTTATTTTAATGCCTATATTGATGGAAATAAGTATGGTATACATTTGTGAAGTGTGGGAATGAGTTGTGGATAATTATTTTTAACTGGTTGCCTTAATGATGGATTAGCAAGATGGTTAACACAAAGAATTGTACCTCACAATATCACAATAAAGTCCAACTCACAATCAAATCATTTCTCATTCATACAAGGATGCAATTTATATAATGAAACATATTCTAGAATTACAGAAAAAGTTCTATTACACTAGCTAACACTTGCATACGAGTTCTAGCATATCAAAGCATGTAATTGTGTAAATTGTGAGTGAATATACTCACCTTTATTTGATTCATAAACTCCAAAGTATGAGGTCAAAGGGTAAGTCCGAAATCACCAAAATCATGGTACAAAATTCGGTCGGAATGAGCGAAATTTTGACCGAAATTCTGCATTTTAGAAAATGCGAAATGAAACTCATGAGGACCGAAAAAAGTCCTCAGTTTCGTCGAAACTTGTCGAAATTTCGTTGAAACTTGTCGAAACCTCGAAACCTGTCAAAACTTCGTTCAACCCAGTTGGACTAGCTGGTTCATGAGAAAAAAAATTCCCAAATTTCGTGGGAAACTTGGGAAATTTCGTGGAAACCTGGGAAATTTCGTGGAAACTTGAAACTTTTTCCTGTAAGTTTTGTAGCTTTCCCAAATTTTCAATTTTTTTGTTTATTTCATGTTTCCCCAAATACCACGACAAATACCCCCTCCATCAAGACTTCCCTATCCAAAGTGCGTATTCCCTCAAGCTAGTTATCTTAAGCATGTTAATGACTTGACTCATAAAGTTACAATTGTAGATTACCTTGACAACCATAGGCATAAATTGTCATGGTATGTCTATGTTCGTTGGTTGGAGGAGAGGATGTTACAGGTATAGTACTACTCAGCTCACAGGATGAATCCACTCTTGGCACTCCTCTTAGCACTAAGTTGTATTTTCCTTTTATTGTCAACTATTTTGAAGTTAGAAATTATATATTGAATGTTATGTGCTTGACTAGTTAAGTTTATAATATATTTTTCGAACAACTCTACATTGATGTTATGTACATTGAATGACATATCTACATTGATTTTTTTAGCAAAATACAACCAATGTGTTCTTTGTACTCTAATTAGCTTAAATATAGAATCTCACCCCAAAATACTCTCTAAAACCTGTCGAAACTTGTATGGAAAAGTCCTCGGTTTCCTCAAAATTTCTCAAGTTTCCACTTAAGTTTCTCATTTTCACCCGATCGAAACTTGAGTTTCCCTCGAACCAAGGATGCAATTTATATAATTAAACATATTCTAGAATTACAAAAAAAATTCTATTACACTAGCTAACACTTGCATATGAATTCTAGCATATCAAAGCATGTAATTGTGTAAATTGTGAGTGAACGTACTCACCTTTATTTGATTCATAAACTCCAAAGTATGAGGTCAGAGGGTAAGTCCAAAATCACCAAAATAACCCTAAACAAACAAGTATCAGACATAAGGATCAAACCCTAATGATTGGAGTTGAAACAAAAACAAACAGGGCAAAGTTGCTATCCTGGCACCTTTTGATTGCTTAGGGCGACCAAGGTAGGGGACCAAGCTTGCTGTGTACAAACAACAAACTCCAATTTTTGTCAGAAACTTCATGTTCAACATCGGAACACTCCAAAAGTAATAGGAAAATTCTAAAATAGTATAATAAGACTATCTAGGATCATCTAAGCATCTAACATGGCCATTGGAATAGAATCTATCGGATCACATAATAGGCTTAATCCAAAATTGATCCGTAGGTTTCACGGATAGACTAGAATGAATGGGAATTATAGAAATAAGAAAATAGTAGATCATGGTCGAAATTTCACTTAGGAATAGATCTAACATAGGTTAGGGGTAAAACAACACAAGTAGCCATAAGATCATGTAGATTATACTAGGTTTAATACTGAAATTACACCGTGTTGTCCACGAAAAAATAGAGTGAATGGGAATTCACTCTAAGACTATGAGGATCAGAGACTAGGTCATTACAATAGTGTAAGACCTTCCTCACAATCACAACAATGGGTTGAAACAATAGAGAGTAGATCACGAGAGTATATATGTGAATACTAACCTTGTAGAAGAAGATTAAATGGAGGAATCTCTCACAGATGCTTGGAATCAACCTTGGTCTTGAAGAGGAAGCTCTAGGGTTCTTCTCACGTTCTCTAATAGCTAAGAGGCAAAGTGGTATGAATTAGATCGAAGTTTGAATATATAGGGCTCCAAGGACCTAATTTCCCCAAAAGAGACAATTCTTTCCCTGGCCAGCTTTGGTCCCTTAGATCAATTGCTAAATTTTGGTCTTCGGAAGCCATATTCTCCGCTTGGGTCCTCTTACAATTTAAGAAAGGATCTTACCTGACTTCATAAGACCTGCCGTAGGTGTCAACACTGTACTCAAGGTCCATATTCCATTTCCATCTTCATTCAACCTACACCTTCTCTCAAAGTCATTCAAGGTTTCCATAAAAGTATCTTCATTATCAACCTACAGTGGTTCTAGGTCAAACCCAATGGGTTCAATTGAGAGAGTCCACAGCTGTCTTCTACCTTGAATTCGGGTCTTGCAACCTACAACATAGATTTCCGGATTAGGGTTAGTGAGGGATTTCGTAGCCCTATCCTGGAAGCTTTGCATGTGAATGGTATTACTTGGGAAATTTTTAAGGATGCATTTTGTAAGAATTATTTTCCTGCGTCTATGAAAGATGCAAAGGAGTTTGAGTTTATAGCCCTTGTGCAAGGACCCCTCTCTGTGATGGAGTATCAATAGAAGGTCAAAGAGCTATTTTTCTTCGCTCCTGAGTCAATGAAAGTAGAACGAGAGAAAGTGAAGCAGTTCTTTAAAGGTTTGAGGTCAAGACATACCTCACCATCCTTCCTATTGAGAGTTATGCTTAAATCATGCAGAAAGTTTGAGAGTTTGAGAGGGAGAATCACTGTCTCCAGAGATCCCTGCAAAGTAGGAATTATGGTTTTGTGGACAGAACTGACAGAAAGTTTACTAAACCTATACCTTACCATACCCCGACATTTCAGCCCAGGAATGTGGGACAAGGTTTTTGGAAATACTCAAACAAGTCAACAGAAGTAAAATAGTGGGAACAAATCAATAGGGAGTGCTCAAGTCTCTAGCCAGTTTATGCAAACCCTAGACATGTGAACCAGAGACCTCTGATGGCAGTGACTAATACTATGACACTAAAGGATCCTATATGTTTCCTTTGCAGACATACTGGACATATTGCCCGTGCTTGCCCTCAAAGAAATGCTCAACCAATTGCAGTTGTAGCTAAGCCAATGCCAGCCCCTCCTACAAGAAAGGTGTTTAGCATTACTTGGACTGAGCAAGATATGAGTCATGATGTTGTGACAGGTACTCTACTTGTCGCTTCGGTTCCTGCTTTTGTTTTATGTGATACTGGTGCATCACATTATTTCATATCATCTACATTTGTAAGAAGAACTACTACTACATCAAAGAAATTACCTAGATGCTTGATGATTAGTACACCTACTAGATCGGTAGTTCAGCTAGATCAAGTAGTTGAAGCTTGCCCTATTATTATTTGTGGGAGAAATTTGGAAGTTGATGTGGTACTCTTAGACATGAAGGACTTTGACATGATTTTGGGAATAGATTTCTAACTGCACATAAAGCAAATATCCTTTATTCTTTGGGAAGAGTATAATTTCAGGTTGAAGGAAATTCAGTTCTTGAATTTCAAGGTGATCAAGGAAGATTTAGCAAGAAGACTTTGACTGCGGTGATGCAAGTGAATGCATTGGTAGAAAGTGCGTCACTTAATGCTTCACCTGGAAGTGAGAACAAGAAAGAAAATAAGCTTGAGGAAGTCAATGTGGTGAATGAATTTGTGGATGTTTTCCTGAAGATTTGTCAAGTTTGCCACCGGAAAGAGAGCTAGAGTATACCATAGAATTGATTCCAGGAGCCGCTCTGGTATCAAAAACTCCGTATAGAATGGCACCTACCGAACTGAAGGAACTACATAACCAACTGAATGAGCTCTTAGACAAAGGATTTATTCAACCAAGTGTGTTGCCTTAGGAAGCTCTGGTTTTGTTTGTGAAGAAGAAAGATGGTACCATGTGTCTATGCATTGATTACTAGGAGTTGAATAAGTTGACCATCAATAATAGATACCCGCTACCCAGAATTAATGATCTCTTTGATTAGTTGAAAGGTGTAGGAGTGTTCTCGAAGATAGATTTGAGATCTGGATATCATTAGCTTAGAGTAAAGCCCAGTGATATCTATAAGACAACTTTTAGAACACGATATGGTCACTATGAGTTTAAGGTTATGCCTTTTGGTTTGACAAATGCTACTGCATTGTTTCTAGACTTGATGAACTGAGTATTTCATGATGTCTTGGATAAATTTGTGATCATATTCATAGATGATATCTTGATTTACTCGAAGAATGAAGAGGAACATGTGAAGCATCTTCATTTCACCTTCCAAACATTGAGAGAAAAGAGCAACTTTTTGCTAAGTTTAGCAACTTTTGGTTATCAAAGGTAGTTTTCCTAGGCCATATGGTTTTAGCTGAAGGAATTCATGTTGATCTTGAAAAACTTAAAGCGGTTGCAGATTGGGACAGACCAAGGACTGTAACTAAAATTAGAAGTTTTCTCGGAACGGTTGGTTACTATAGAAGGTTTATTGAGAACTTTTCTAGGTTGGCAACTCCTATAACTAAGCTTGCTAGAAAAGGGGAGAAATTTATTTGGTCTAATGTGTGTGAGAAGAATTTTCAAGAACTGAAGGATAGATTGACAAGTGCCCCAACGTTAACTATGATAGATGACTCTGGCGGTTTGACAGTCTACATTGATGCATTAAGGATTGGATTAGGTTGCATTCTGATGCAACATGGGAATGTAGTGGCATATGCTTCAAGACAATTAAAGGACTATGAGCGAAACTACCCTACTCATGATCTAGAGGTAGCAGCAGTAGCGTTTGCTGTAAAATTTTTGGCGTCATTACTTGTTTGGAGAAAGAATTGGCATTTACACTGATCACAAAAGTTGAAATACTTTTTCACTCAGAAGGAGTTGAACATGCGGCAAAGAAGATGGTTGGAGTTGGTAAAGGATTATGATTGTGACATTCAATATCATCCTGGAAAAGCCAACGTGGTTGCTGACGCTCTTAGTTGGAAAAGGCGAGAATAATTTGATCTTAATGCTTTGACTAAACCACTGATGTATTCTATTTTGGAACTTGGTCTGGAAATTGTTCCAAAAGAATCTAAATTGGTACTTGCAGCTATGACAGCGAGATCTACCCTAAAAAGATAGGATTTTTGCTTTACAAGAATGAGATCCGGAATTGAAGGAGAAAATTGAGAAGATTTCTTCTATTCCTGAAGCAGAACCCGATTTCTATATGTCTACCAACAGTGCATTGACTTATAGTGGAAGATTCCAGCAGTTGAAGAACTTAATAAAGAAATTTTGAAAGAGGCACTTCAGTCAGTTTTTCACTTTGCACCCAGGTAGTACAAAGATGTATAGAGATTTAAGAGAACATTTTTGGTGGGTTGGTTTGAAGAATGAAGTAGAAGATTTTGTGGCCAAGTGTGACACTTGCCAATGGGTGAAAGCAATTTGACAACTGCCACCTGGACTTCTGCAGCCTCTTCCTGTTCCTAGTTGGAAGTGTGAAGACATCACTATGGATTTTGTTACTAGCTTACCCCGGACCAGCAAAGGGAATGATATTGTGTGGATAATCATTGATAGACTGACTAAATCAGCCCATTTCATCTCTTATGAAGATTACTTACACTATGGATAAGCTAGCAAGGATATATGTAGACAATGTGGTACATCTACATGGAGTTACAACATAGATACTAGGTTCACTTCAAGATTTTGGAGTAGTTTGCAAAAAGCTTTGGGAACCCAATTGAACTTGAGTACAGCTCATCACTCACAGACTGATGGACAATCTGAGTGGACAGTTTAGATTTTGAAAGATATGCTTAGATCTTGTATCATGGATATGGGAGGAAATTGGGATGAACACCTAGCTTTCGTTGAGTTTGCCTACCATAATAGTTATCAAGCTATTATAAGCATGGCTCCATTTAAAGCACTTTATGGAAACACTTGTAAAGCACCACTGTATTGGATCGAAACTGGTGAAAGAAAAGTCTTAGGTATGGAAATGATTGAAGCTACAAGTGCAATGGTAGACATGATTAAGGAAAGGATCAAGTCAACGCAATCGAGACAAAAATCTTATGAAGCCAAGAGAATGATTGATCTAGAATTTCAAGTGGGGGAATTTTTTTTTCTGAATGTATCATCTATGAAGGAGTTGATGAGATTTAATGTCAGTGGGAAAGCTTAGTCCCCGGTATATTGGCCCTTATGAGAATATTCGGAAGGTCGGACCAGTTGTTTATCGCTTAGCCCTGCCTCCGTCCTTAGCTGGAGTTCATGATGTGTTCCATATATCAATGCTACGATAGTGTGTAGAGAATCTGGAACATCTTCTTCAGTGGGAACCTGAAGGTCTTCATGCTGATCTTTATTATGATGAAGAGCCAACTAAGATCCTAGACAAGAAGGATAAGCAGTTGCGGAATCAAACCATACCCTTGGTGAATATCCAATGGAAGAATCATACCCACGAAGAAGCTTCTTGGGAGAAGGAATACGAGATGAAAGAGAAGTACACCAATCTCTTTGGAAACCCAAGTATGCTTTTATTTCGAGGACAAAATATCTTTTTAAGGTGGGGGGATGTGAAATCCCTCACAAACCCTAACCCAGAAATCTATGCTGTAGGTTTGAAGACCCGAAGTCAAGGTAGAAGACAGCTGTGGCCTGTGGGCCCTGTCATTTGAAACCATTGGATCTGACCTAGAACCAATGGAGGTTGATGAAGAAGATCCTAGTATGGAAACCCAATTTGAATTTCAAAGAAGATGTAGTTTGAATGAAGATGGACTATAAGTACAGTGATGACATCCTCAAAGGGTCCTACACAATTAGGTAAGACCCTTTTTTAAGATGGAAAAGGACCCAAGTGTAGCTTGAGGCTTTTGGAGACCAAAATCTGTTTTTGACCATTTGGCATTGCTTGGTCGATTGCTTTGGTCGCCCCAAGCGACCAAAGCTTCTCTCGAGACCAATTTGGACATTTTGAAAATTAGGTTTCCAGAGCTCTATATATACAAACTTTGATCTAATTCGTACCACTTTGCCTCTAAGTTATTGGAGAACGTGAGAAGAACCCTAGAGATCTCTCTTCAAGGCCAAGGAAGATCCCCAAGCATCCATGAGAGATTTCTCCATCGAATCTTCTTCTACAAGGTTAGTAATCAATCTCATTCTCTCTTCTGTTTCAACCCATTGTTGTGATTGTTGGAAGGTCTTATGCTACTATAATGACCTACTTCTTGATCCTCATATTCTTAGAGTGAATCCCCATTCACTCTATTCTTCCGTGAGCAACACGGTGTGATTTCGGTGTTTAACCAAGCATGATCTTCGTGACTTCATTCTTATGTGAGTTGTTTAACTTATAATTTATACTAGATCTATTCTAAGGTTGTTTTTTGATCATGATCTACTTATTTCTTATCTCTAGAGTGAATCCCCACTCACTCTAGTCTATCTATGAGAATTTGGGGATTAGGCCTATTATATGAAGTGTTAGATCTTCATTCGAATGACCATGTTAGATGCTTAGATCACGATAGATAGTCTATATAAACGATTTCATAATTTTCCTATTAATTTTGGAGTGTTCGAAACTCAAACAAGGAGTTTTCAATCAAAACTTAGGTTTTCTATCCATACACAGAGGCTTGGTTGACTGCCTTGGTTGCCCCAAACGACCAAGGAGGTGTCTATGATAGCCATTTTGATTCCGATCCTTTTGGGTTTGTTCCTTATGTTCAATATTTTTTTATTTAGGCTTTCTTTTGTGACTTCGGACTTACCTTGATCTCTTTTCTTCAAAATTTACAAATCGAGTTTAAGGTGAGTATGTTCACTTACAACTAACATGATTACATTCACCATATTGATAGATCTTGTATGCGTGTGTTAATTACTTTTATAGGACATATTCATATTTGTTATACTTCTGTAATTTCAGAATATTTTTCATTATGCTAACTTGCATACTTGTATGTTTGTAAAACCACCCGAGCTTTTAAAAGTTAGACACGCCCCCAATCCTGAGTTACTGCTTGAGCCATCCATATGCAATAACCATAGATCCTCGGTATCATTTGAAAGATTGGGATCCGAATTCACTGCCCGAGGCACATTGTTTTCCACGATGAAGTTAGCTAGGACATATGCTTTGATGGCCGTCCTTGGCTTGAACTCGATCTGATACTCACTGAGTTCAACCGCCCAACCAACCATTCTTCCGACTACATCTTGTCTGTGCAAGATCTTTTTTAGGGGGAAGTTGGTTGGGTCGGTAATCGGGTGTGCTTGAAAATAGGGCCTCAGCATACGAGAAGCTATTAGCAGGGCTAAAGCTTGCTTGTTGATGTCCAGGTATCTTGTTTTTGCATCAATGTGCAGATGGTTCACATAATAGACCGGATTTTGTGTTGTCTCACCCTTGACTAGTACTACACTTACTGCGATCGGTGATACGGCTAGATAGAGTGTTAGATTCTCTCCAGTAACAGGCCATGCTAAGATGGGAGTTGTCCCGAGTGACTTCTTGAGGTCTGCTAAAGCTTGCTAGCACTCTTCAGTCCACATGTTTTCTCCTTGAGTTATCGTGGCTTTAAGTGCTTTGAAAAAAGAGTTACATTTTTCCCCAACTCGAGAAATGAATCAATTTAGCGCGGCCACTCTCCCGGTCAAACACTGGATATCCTTTATAGTTCTAGCGGTTGCATGTCTACCAAGGCCTCGATTTTTTTAGGATTTTCTTCGATCCCCCTTTGAGATACCATGAACCTGAGAAATTTTCTTGGATGATACCCCGAATACACATTTGTCTGGATTCAGACGCAACCGGTAAGTCCGAAGCACATTGAACGCTTCCTCCAAATCTGTCAGGTGATTAGCCCAGGCCAAGCTTTTCATGAGCATATCATCAATGTATACCTCCATGTTTCTCCCAATTTGTGCTTTGAAATTTTGTTTACAGCTCTCTAGTAGGTTGTGTTGGTGTTCTTTAACCTGAATGGCATCACTCGGTAGATATAGCTCTCCCAATCGGTCATGAACGAGGTATGTCTTTCACCACCCCGGCTCATGAAAATTTGGTTATACCTGGAATAGGCATCCATGAAAATAAGAACTTCGTGCCTGACTTTCACGTCAATGAGTAGGTCGATTCTCGGTAGAGAGTAGCAATCCTTCAGGAATGCCTTGTTGAAGTCTGTGTAATCGGTGCACATCCTCCACTTCCCGTTTGCTTTTTTGACCATCACTACATTTGCTAGCCAGGTCGGGCATTCGATTGGTTCTATGAAGCCTAATTTCTCAAGTTTCTTTGTTTCAGTCCTAATTGCTTTGTGTTTCTCTATTGAGAAGTTTCTTCTCTTTTGGATGACCGAGACTGCATCCTTTTGAATCCAGAGTATGTGTTTGGCTACCCTCCTGTCAATCTCGGGCATAGCATTTGCTGACCATGCGAAGATGTCTGCACTGTCTCACAAGAATTCAGTCAACTCTTTCTTGAAGTCCTCGGGCTACTTGGAATTGAAAAAAGTCTCGTGTTCTAGGTGATCTGGATCTAATTGGATCCTTTCTAGTTTTTCGACCAGTTTTGCTCTCTACATGTTTTCTTCATCTCGATCGTCTCGAACCTTAATGGTCAGGGCACTTCCCGAACATTCGGATCTTCGCTTTTGCTTCAAATAGTTGACATAACACTGTCAGGATGTTGATTGGTCAGACTTGCATTCACTGTAACAAACCCCGTAATTCTAACCCAGAATCCGTATTGCAGGTCCAATAACCCGAAGGTCAAGTCGGATTAAATTGTGGAGTGTCCGGATAGAAGTCTATGATCCATACCTGAACCCATGGATTTGGATTCTCCTAATAAAGAACCTACCTTGCTAGAAATTTGGATCTTTGGTAGAAGGCAAGAGGCATTTGGAGATGTTCGGAATGAAGGTAAAACCTCCCCCATGTGTTATTTAGGGTTGGGTTGAGGTTGGGAGTCAACCCCTTGAGCAAAGCACCCAAGTGCAGCAATGTACTAGGGGGTGATTGCTTAAGGCGGTTGATTGGGCCAATCAACCACCCCAAGTGACCGCCATGGTTTGCTTGTGGGAAAATACCTTAATTTGCCCCCTATCCTCTATAAATAGCAAACCCCATGTTTTTAACTCATTATTATATTCAGGATTACGGTTTTGGATGTTTAGGAGGCAGTGAACATGTTTTGGAAGGTGAGGAAAGCGTGGATTGCGATCTGGATCTATTCCCCTCGTCTGTTAGCTAATCTGGTTGAGGTAGGTGAATCCCCTTCACTCCTTTCTCTTCTTTCAACTTTAGATTGGTGTTGGATCCATCTCCATTGTGTTGGGGTGACCTAATTATGATTGGCTAGTTACCCTAATCAATGTGTTTAAGAAGATCCTGTCCAAAAATGAATCCCTGCATTCAAATAGAAGATGGATCTAATCAAGGGAGATGATTTGAGTGATAGATCTATGTTAATTTTAGGTTTATGTTTTTCTCCTTTGTTATAGACTTGTTAAGATTGGAATTCAGATTGAGATCATCCCAAAACCGAATTGAAATTGGATGATCAAAAGTCTAAATTTCGGAGTTGGAAACTGTCTGTAATAGGGGCGGTTGTTCAAGGCGGTCGCTTGGCCCAAAGGACTAGCTAGGTCATAGTGACTATGTGAGTTTGGTTTTGCTTTGATTTGACTCATGATTCTTATGTATTCTTGTAATCTTATATTTAGGTGACCTCTGTGATTCTCTGAAACTACAGTGAGTGAAGTTTACTTGCTTATCTATAATTTTTACATATTTATAGGTAAGGACACACTATCTTGTTTATATGCAATGACATGAATATGATGAATCAGTTGCTTCCTTTATTATTCATTAATCATGTACCTTGTTGTAATTGTTTAATTCACTTTAATACTATTATATACTTGTTGTTTGGTCTTATTTATATACTGAATCACTTCATGGTATTTAATGAATGGTCATGATATAATCTTGATTGATGTAGTGTAGTTGTGATAGAAAGGGTATCTAATTGGGTATCATTGCTTGAGATATCAGAGGGCTGTGGTATGAGACACATGCTCACTAATGTCTCTAGCACTATCACGACTGTTGGATGACATACCTAGGGAGTCTAGAATTGCATGGCTAAGTACCTTACATGCTATTACCCTTTCGGTAGAGGAATTGAAGCCAAATGACCCGTGATAATGGTGATGTGACTGTTTCATCCTACAGAGGTAACCAGTCCATGTGGAGACTCAGTGGTCCATTGTTGTTCATGCAATGGTAGGGTTTCATATGTTAGGGTTGGGCTCATGGACGTCCAAGGAGCGGCACAAGTGTCGTGAGAAGTCATGAGAGCTTTCTGCCCCAATAATATGTGGATGACCATAGGGTTAGGGAGTGGAGTCCAATAGTGGTAGCCAGTCTATGAGGGTTCTCATTCCTAGGTTGCGTAGGATACAGAACCGAGTTGGTTAGTGCCATAGGGGAAGTATCTAAACTTCATATAGTGTGTTACTAGTATGACCTTGCATTAGATTAAAAACCCCGACATGCGCCAGTACTCATGCCAATGGTCGTGGTAAGGGAGTATTGACTTAAACCCCAGCCATGGATGCCTGATGAGGACTTGACCCCTTTACCCAAGATCCCAATAGAGGTAACGGCCGTGGGGGGGAGAGGGGAGACCCCCCCTGGTGCGGGTACCAAAAAAAAAAAAAAATAAACTAAAAAAAAAAAAAAAAAAAAAAAAAAAAAACCCCAAAGAAAAAATAAACATAAATAAAAAAAAAAAAAAAAAAAAAAAAAAAAAAAAAAAAAAAGTTTGTTTTAAAAAAAAAAAAAAAAAAAAAAAAAAAAAAAAAAAAAAAAAAAAAAAAAATAAAAAAAAAAAAAAAATAAGAAAAAAATATAATAAAATTCCTTCCCCTTATAAAAAAAAAAAAAAAAAAAAAAAAAAAAAAAAAAAAAAAAAAAAAAAAAAAAAAAAATAAAAAAATTAAAAAAAAAAAAAAAAAAAAAAAAAAAAAAAAAATAAAAAAAAAAAAAAAAAAAAAAAAAAAAAAAAAAAAAAAAAAAAAAAAAAAAAAAAAAAAAATAAAAATTATTATTAATCAACTCATCCACACAACACAAAAAAAAAAAAAACAAAAAAAAAAAAAACCAAACACAACAAAAAACACAAACACACTACACAAAAAAACACAACACACACAAAAAAAATCAAAAAAATAAAAAAAAAATTCATTCAAGAAAGATAAAGAATGAAATTAGTCAATAAAAAAAAAAAAAATAGGGATTAGAGTGACTAGACCTACCTAGAGAAGGGCTGGTGTTATATCTTAAAGCATGTCAAGTCTCACCACAACCGTCCAACCCCCCCCCCCCCCCCCTTCCAAAATTCTTCAATCAAGGTAGATCCATAGGATTAGAACCTCCTCCCAATCAAGCAAAACCATCATTATTTACAAAATTTAGTCCACTAATAGACTTGTTACCAAAACCAAAAAAAAAGAAATCAGCAAGACAAAAATAACTAAACAAAATCAACATGTTAACTAAAAAAACAACACCAATGAATACATCACTAAAACAAAGACAAAAACCCAAATCAACCAATCAAGTATAAAAATAATCTTAACCTATTCAAGAGTATATACTTAGAGCAGGGCTATCTAGAGACTTGCATAGTTAGATCTTAGTAGCATTCATATTATTGCATATCATTTATATCATGTATACTTTGCTGAATTTGTTGACATATGGATGAGAAATGTGTTATCCTTACTGAGTTCGTCAGAACTCATTCCTTTTCTTTGAATGTTATATTAAACTGCACAGATGATTTCACGTTGTCGGAAATCGGAGAACATTATGTTAACATCTTGAATTAATTTTTCAATTTCCAATTTGAGGCTTCGGCAGTCGTCGTTCTTATGGCCATAATCCTTGTGGAAACGACAATATTTATTCATGTCCTGATCTTCAGGTCAGGAATGTATTTTCTCGGGGCATTTTAGAGATTCTCTTATCCCATATCTGGATGAGGATTTCTAACGGTTTGGTGTTGAGCCGGGTGTAGCTTTCCCGACCATGATCCCGTTTCCATTTACCTTTCGTTCCTCTTTCCCGATCGCTAGGATGACCACTTTCATTATTTGGCCTACACTCTCTGTCGGCCTTCACTCAGGGGTTTACTTCTTCATACACACTAGCTTGTTTCTGGCACTTGCGCAGCAGAGTCCCATAGGTTTTGGGCTTATCTGACAGCAAGACCTCCAAAAGCTTTTGGTGTGTGACGCCACTCCACAATGTGTTGTACGCAACTTGGTCATCCAATTCCTCGATCTCAATGGCAACTTCATCAAAACGTTTTAGATAATCCCAGATTGATTCGTTCCGACCTTGCCTGATAGCAAATAAGCTATCATATGTTTTCTTGCTCCTAATTGCACTTTTGAATTGAGCTATGACTTTTCAGGCGAGTTCTCTGAAATTGTGGATGGAACCCGGTCGTAGGCTGCTGAACCACTTTATGGTCGGTCCTTTCAATGAAACTAGGAAAGTTTGACAGAGTAACTCATCTTCCCGACCTAAAATAGTCATTAGAGATTTGAAGTATATACTCCTTCGGGTTGGTTTTTCCTTCGAACGGGGTGAAGGTTGGCATTATTAAAATTAGTGGAAGGGACATGTTCATGATTTCATCTGAGAAAGGCTCTCGATCTATCAAGTCAAAATCTTCGTCGTGATCTCGATCCTCCAACCTTCGTTCTACTTCAGCCACTCTTCTTCATAGTCAATTTTGTCTTGACTGATTGTGTTTGAGCCACCGATACTCACTATCGGGCTCCTTGGGGATGACTCTCTACCTCCTGGTCATTCTCGATCAAGCAGCTCCTTTGAGGAAGGTCTCTAGTTCGTGTAGGTCCTAAGATCCAATCAAAAGCGCTGACTCTTGCACCGTCCTCCTGTCTCTAGTCAGTCTCAAGCCTAGATGTGTTATTTGGGGACCGTTGAATCGACCTCCTCTCAAGTTCCTGCCTTGAGGTCTGGTTCCTCTTGTAGCATGGTGTAATCTTTCTGCTTGTGTTTTAGGTGTGGGTCCCTGTTGGACTCCAACCTGATGGAATAATCCCCACAATACCCCCTGCATCTTGAGCATTCCTTTTTGAATTTCGTCTATGTCAGCAATGGTGGCAAGCCCTTGGGGTCTTGCTGACGGGCCCTATCACCCCCCACCCACCGGTCTCGGTACCCGCCCGACAACCCATGGGAGTGAACTGTCACAGGATCCATGATGTTACCATCAATAATAATAAATGCAAGTAATAGATAATCATGAGCAAGAATAAGTGCAATAATTAATAAAAAGATTACAGGAGTCCAAATACTCCAATAAAATAATAAAAGAAAGAATTAATGATAAAAAAGAATAATGAGTTCAGCGGAAGCAAATCAAAATAATTCAAATAATCTTCTTCCAGCTTCTTTCTCTAAAGCTAAGAACTGGAACTCAAGATTATCAAGGTGAGGGGTTCTCCAATTTCTCTCCATACGATCGGCAAAATGTAGGGCACTCGCCTCCTTCGTCCATCAATGGGTGCTATAAGTGCACTCCATGCACTCACAAGAGCTCCCACACAGGCTATCTCCATCTCCCACTGCCGATGCTACATCCTCTTCATACGAGAAGGCTCCTTCATGGGGTACCAATCCAATTTTTGGCACATAACCTCCATCTTTACAGACTAATATAACATAGAAATAAAGGGATGAGTTTTGACGAACTCAGTAAGGATAACATAATTCTCATCCATATGTCAACACATCAGCAATGCATTTATGATATGTATGAAATGCAAAAGTATAAATGCTACTAAGATCTAACTATGCAAGTCTCTAACAATTGACATGCTTTAAGATATACACCAGGCCTCCTCTAGGTAGGTCTAGTCACTCTGATCCCTCACGAACTGGATACCTTTGTTGGAATCCTAGCTAAAGGGGTAAGTCCACACTTGGCTCACAAGCCATGGCTGGGGTTTAAGTCAACACTCTCTTACCATGACCATTGGCATGAGTAATGGCGCATCTTGGGGTTCTAATCCAATGCAAGTCATAATGGTCACACTACATGAAGTCCAAATACTCCCCTATGGCACCAACCAACTCGGTTCAGTATCCTACGCAACCTAGGAATGAGAACCCTCATGGACTGGCTACCACTATTGGACTCCACTCCCTAACCTTATGGTCATCCACATATTGTAGGGTGGAAAGCTCTCAGGAATCCTCACGACACCCGGTCCGCTCCTTAGACGTCCATGAGCCCAACCCTAACATATGCAACCCTACCATCGCATGAACAACAGTGGACCACTGAGTCTCCACATAGACTGGTTACCGCTGTAGGATGAAACAGAGTCACATCACCATCGTCACGGGTCATCCGGCCTCAATTCCCCTACCAAAAGGGTAGTAGTATGTGGGATACCTAGCCATGCAACTCTCGACTCTACCTAGGCATGTCATCCATTAGTTATGATAGTGTTGGAGGCATCAGTGAGCATGTGTCCCATACCACAGCCCTCTGATATCTCAAGCCAAGATATCCCAATGTAATACCCTTTTCCATCAGAACCACAAATACACCAATCACAATCATAACACATCCATAATTGATAAAGTATATACAAAGACATTACAAACAGTAGGTATACAATAAGATCAACATGCTTATTATAGTTACAACAAGATATACTATTAAAGAACAGTAAGGAAAGACATTGATCTAGCATGTTCAAGTCATTTCATAAAGATAAGCATGTTATCCTTACCTGTAAATAAGTAGGAGTCCTCTAGAACGCAAACCAAGAATAATTATAAGACTTTTAGTAGAAACAGAGAACACTTATAAACAGGGTTATAAGATTATATAAGTCAGATGAGTCAAATCAAAGCCAAACTCAAATCTACACAGTCACTGTGACCCAGCCGGTCGCTTCGGGTCAAGCGACCGCCACTAGTGACCGCCCCAAAACAGAATGCTTTCAATTCGAAACTCAGGCTTTTGATCATCCTATTTCAATCCGTTTATGGGATGATCTCAATCTGAATTTCGAACCTAACGCATCCATAACCAAGGGGTAAGACGAAACCTAAAAATTAATGCAGATTAGTCACCCAAAATAATCCTTTTCACGAAAGTAGGGTTTCGTTTTCGAACAGGATCTCATCAAGAACATTAAAAAGGGGATACCACAATAAGAGGATCATGAACAACCAAAGAGGGGACATTACTACACTATTCAATAGCTGAAGAAATACACTGAGTGAATGGGAATTCACTTACCTCAACCAGATTAACAAGAATAGGATGGAAAAAATTCTAGATCTCCAACAGCACTTTGCCCACCTTCGAGCACGTCTCCACTGCCTCTTAACCACCAAAAACAGCAATCCCGAATATAATATTCCTTAATTGGGCGAGGGTTGCTATTTATAGAAGTTTGGGGGCAAATTAGGGCAAAACCTCACAACCAAAACCAGACAGTCGCTCGGGGCGGTCGCTTGGTTCAATCAACTGCCTCAAGCAACCGCCCCCTAGAATATTGCTATACAAGGGTGCTTTGCTCAAGGGGTTGAAACCCAAATACAACTTAACCCTAATCAACACATGGGGGAGGTCTTACCTTCAATCCAAACATCTCCAGACACCACTTGCCTTCTAGATAACCAACTTCCAAGTAAAGCAGGTTTATCATCAAGAGAATCCAGATCCATGGGTTCAGGGTATGGATCATGGGCTTCTATCCGGACACTCCACAAATTAACCTGACTAGACCTTTGGGTTCTCGGACCTGCAATATAGATTCTGGGTTAGAAATACAGGGGTTGTTACAGGCCCTCTTCGTTGGGGCCTTGAGGCCTTTGATTCGCCCCGGGAAGATTTCTTCTACCTGAGTGGAATATTCGACCTCATCCCCTAGGAGATTTTGATCATCCGGGTTCATGTCACCAATTGCGATATCCTGCCAGGTTCGTCCGTTGTTGACCGCTCACCATGCCATGACTTAATTGTTTTTCTTTTCCCACAGACGGTGCCAAACTGATGTATCTTAGATCCGATCTGGGTTCCAACTAAGCCATGCTAACACTCGATTGCCTTCTCGAGTCCAGAGACGATGAGCATTGCAAGAAAGTTTAGACGCAGGCTGGCTAGGTTGCCGGGAAGGTAGCACCTGATTAGGTCTAGGCCCGACTTAGGTCCATATCAGCAAGACAGTCGGGAAGTAAGCCGACCACACGACGCCTATGTAAAGGCTCCACTCACGCTGGACCCAAAAGGCAACATTGCCGCAACATGAAGGTCAACTCCAAAGATGATTAGGCAGAGCAACTGTCAAGGAATCCTGTTTGTACCCAAAAAGGTAACCCGCATGCTATTTAAACAGATGCTCACCCCTCCGGTAAGACAAGAACACTTTCTTAGCAAATTCCTGTGTCACACTTGCATGGGACCTTAATCTGGTCATCAACTGACTTAGCCATCGGTGGCGGCTGCCCGGCAACCTTGCCAGCCCACGTCTAACCTTTCTTGCAGGGCTCATCATCTTCTCGAGTGTTAGCACGGCTTAGTCGGAACCTAGATCGGATCTAAGACACATCATGAAGGGAAAAAAATTATTAGTTAAATGGGTAAGGGCATTTAGGTCATTTTACCTGCCATGTAACAGCAAAACTTAAATGTGCGTAACTTGTAATTTTTCAATTGGGTGCCATGTAATTTAGAGCATAATAGTAAGGTGGTCAATTAGATTCACCCCAAAAATCGAGGGTATCGTGTAAAAAATTCTTTTTTTTTAATATACCTACTAGCCATTAGCACCCATGAAAACCTGATATCTAAGCTATCTAAACTCTATAAACATACTGTTTGTCTAGGGTGGAGCTTTACTAGGGTCAGGGGGCTATGACCCTCTTCTCTTTGATTTTACATAATTTCTTTATAGATACACTCCTAGTCCTCTTTTCATGTGTGAAAGACCAATACTTGCCCCCCCCCCCCCCCCTATTGGAGAAAATTTTGAATGGATATATATATATATATAAATACAATTTACCACTATTTAGCCTCCATATTAAAACCTAGCTCTGCCCGTATTCTTCATTGACAGACAAAGGCAAACTATAATGCATTTAAGCGATAAGAACTCTCAAAGGTATCCCATTCTCCCGTCACAGTAATTGTTTCTTATTAATTACCCAAAAGAAATCCTGTGTTTGTGCTGTGTGTTTTTACAAGAGAAAACCTCTTCCGGGCAATAACTTTGGTCCAGGGAGAAGCAAACCCTCTATTGATTATGATAGGTTTCTGGTCTTATGAGCTAAAAAGATGAAATGGAATTCATTATCTAATGCTTCCCAGGTGGAATGAACGCATGCCTCACTCCAACCATTTATGAATTTAGAGTTTATTTCTGCTGCACCATTAAACCCCATCCTTGTCTTGCAACTGCCTTCCTTTCCTTCCTTTGGAACGTTTTCCATTGTAAGAAGATAACCCTTGCGAAGTAGCTCTTATTAATTGCTTTTGGTCCCTCACCATCTGCCCTCATGGATTTCTTACTGGAGTTCTTCATTTATGATATCTCTTGAGATTTGGTAGAGGTTTTATGGGGACCTATCTTCTGAACACATACACTATGGTGTCAATTATTTATGGCACTCTGGTTGCATCACAGGCTCATTTGTGGATTGATGTCTGCGAATTTAAAACTATACCAAACGGATCAAAATTTAAATGGACCTGCTTGTCTACCAACGATGGGAGTGACTTAGACTTAATTAGGTTTTGACCATTTAAGCAGATTTTAGAAGTCCAATTGCTATTAGATGATAGGTTGGAAAAAAAATTGAATTTAGTTATCTTTTTGATAAAACATCTTTTTAATGCGAAGCTGGCATCGACAAGGAATGCAACAAAGAGGCCTCCACAACATTTTATACAAGGCCTAGAAATTGAAAGGGAACTTGCTTTAGAGAAAAGTTGGATGGAGACTGATTCAGTGGCTATGGCTTAATTTGTCATCAAAGAAGAAGCTTCCATGGTTCATACTTCATATTACAGTGTTATAAGTGGGTTCTCCACCATACATACAAGCATTAGATAGAAAAATCGCTCATTGCTAAAGAGAAACAAACTCAGTGACTGATTTTTTTGGCAAAACCAGTAGAAAAAAATCAGTAGAAATGAGCAAATGTCTACTCCATCTCAACATGGTCGGTAAGGGTTTGTTTAAAAATTAGGGAAGGATGCAATTTGTTGACCTTGTGTCAGATTCTTTGACTAGGCTGTAGATCACTGCTTTTGTTGGTGATACGATCCAATATTTGTATCCCAGTTGTTTGCCTTTTTTATGTTTTAATACAACCGATATTTTACCTGAAATAAAGAACATGATACGTTCTTTATTTTGATGCTTACGAAGTATGAAGTTAATTCTTCACATGTTGTGAATCATTAGACGGTGTTGTGCATAAATTCACCGAGGGCATCAAATTAGTATTGAGCCATGGTTGGATCGGACTAAATTGGACCAGGGGGCTAGACCAGAGTGTCACATGAGGTTGTACTTGACTGACAAGACGATTCCATACAACTCGACCCCTTAAGGTCGAGCAACATGCCACAAGAATAAGGTCGGGAGCTCCAGAGCTGCTGAGTTTGGCGAAAAACTTGAGCAAAGCCACTAGCTGGCTCCATGAAGTAAACTTCACCCATACGGAAACTCAATGCTCTATGTCTGCCGATAAGTACAACGAAGTGACCATCCTTGCCAACATCCTTCTTGGGTGGTGCAAACCCGTTATGTCTGTCTGACAAGGTGATGAACGCATTTATGTGTGAAATCTTAGAGCATAAATTATACATTTCTACACATTTTAAACAAGTTACCTTTAAATATGTAAAAACAGCGAATGTGGAACTAAAAGGCATGAAAAGGAATATTTGGAGTATGCTTAAATGGCAACATCAATCTCTTCTTGTGGGTCCCTCGATGGTCATCCTATAAAAAGCCCAGCCCCACTTCCCTCTAGATACACTGAAAATTATTCAAGCTTTTCTTCTTTGGTAGATTGGTAGAATTCCCTGAGTTTGCTTTTTAAGAAAGTTGGCTACCTTTTTTCGGTTGCCAACCCCGGTTTTCAAGGCTTTGCCCTGACTAATCCGGGACCCGGAGCCCCGGCGTAGGGGGAGTCTCCCGGGGGATTTTGCACCACAAGGTTTCGTCCGGAACCTTGCTTGCGGACAGGTTCCACTTGGCCAACCCTGTTGGTTAAGTTGGCTACCTTTAGTATAATTTTATTGTTCAAATAAGTCTTTCTTTTCCTTTCAATTATTTTAGTTCTTTTTTCTTTCTTTCTTCCTTTCCTACAAATAGATAGACATTTTCTTTATGCATTGTATTTTTTTCTATTGAATAAAATAGAGTTGTTATTTTATTAACATTCTCGTCTCTCTTCTCTCTCTCTCCCTCCCTGTGATTGACCCGCTTGTTGCATGATCTTTGCGCTTGCAACATTTACTTTTATATTACAAACAAGTTTTTGGCACCGTTGTTGGGGAGGTAAGTTTCTACACTCTTATTATTTTAATTGAATTGTTATGTTTTTCCTTTCTGCAAAAATCACATCCCCCCATCGAAAAAGATTTATGGAAGCAATTTTGGGATGCTAGTGAGTTAGCACCATAATCTGATTTGAGAAAAGTTTTTGTTGTTTCTTGGATGATTTTTGCTAACCTTGAGTTAAAGACTGATGGATTTGGGAGCTATTCTCCCTTCGGCCCTGTCTTACTCAGATAATGCATCATGTGGGTTCCGAAGAGGACTAACCATGGACCACATCAATACTTAGGATCTGTTTGTTTAATTAATTTTTTTCTCTCTTCTTGTGTGATTGCTTGCTTTATATATTTTTTTTCATATTATTTTTGTGCAATTATGAACACCCAAAGGAAGACTACATGCAATATTGGCAGATTGATAGTTACCCCCTGAGAGTGTTGATGCTGTAATTTAGGTGGTGTAGCACCCTTTTACTTTTTTTTCGCTAAAAGGATCATTATATTAAGCGAAGAAAAAATATTAAAAATACATCAATTAATACCGTATAAAGAACCAACCTCCCTTACCCGCAACAACTGTTGCCCCCAATACACCCTTCCTCACTAGTTCCTGCTCAGATTAGAAAACCACTAACTTATAAAACGAAATCTAGGACGTCTAGAGGCATCCACATCAAGTTCGTTAAGGATTGAAGCTGACCAAGGAATGTTAATATCAGAAGTTCCTGTTCTAGCTGCCGAATTTGCCAAAAAATCTGCCACTGTATTAGTTTCACGATAGCAATGTGAAATCTTCCAATCTATAGTCAACAAATATTCTTGTAACTCTCTTCACATATGAAAGATATACCAAGGTATTTTCTTCTGCTGTATTAAAGTCACCACAGCTTTTGAATTACTTTCTACCCAAAGCTTTTTAATTTGTAAATGCCTTGCCCAACGTAATCCATGAATGAAAGTTTCCAATTCAACCTCAAAGTTGGTTTTAACATTTAAAAAATACTGAAATTGAAAACCACCGCAAGAACTTCATTTCAAATACTCCTCCACCGCCCGAGACCTTCCTGGATTGCCTAAAGAAGACCCATCAATATTTAGTTTAACCCAATCTACAACAGGAGGACACCAAAAAATTTCTTGTGGAGGAGCAGCACTAAAAACAGAGAAGTGAAGGCCCAATCTTCTTGCATCGGGAAAAATGGTAGGAGTTACTTTTCTTCCATCCATTTTAAAGCCAAATCGTACTAAGTCCGAAAAATTAAACTCACCACCTCATGAGTCCCGAAATTTAAATTTTCAAACCGGATTTGATTGCGGACCATCCAAAGAAAGTATAAAAGCAAACAACATCCATTAATCCAAGCACCGAGAAGGAGACGGAAGCCCGGTGTCAAGCCTTGAACGACTCTTCAATTGAATCTTTCACTGTCCAACTATAACCAAACGCGCAAAAGCCTCCACATCCACGTGAAAATGAGCAGGAAGAAAGAGATGTCCTATGTCCCCGAAGCACCACATATATTACAACGAGAGGCCAGCATAATCCCTCCGAGTCCACAAGGCATCAACAGTAGCCTATCATGAAAAAGTCTCCAACAGAAAACTTGTTGTCTAGGCCGCAAAGAAGTCTCCAAATACTTAGCCCATTCCAGTTGTTCTCCTTCACGATAGAGATCCCATGCGATCGAAAACTAAACTCTCCCCCACGAACCTGCCAATGACAAACATCAACAAAACTAGCACAAGGTACAGGATATAACATTATAAGAGAGATTACCTCTTGAAATTTTGCATTGTCCACCGACGGAAATCTCCACTCCCCTGCCGAAACAACGCAACAGCAATTTCAAATGACCCTCTAAATCTAGAGGAATACCAACATAGTCTGCAATGGTAAAATTCCCCAACCATCTATCAAACCAGAAATTTATATTCGACCATTCAACCGACCACCGCTCATTAGCTTGAACAAACCCCCAAACCTCCTCAATCCCAACATCAAAGATGACTACCGCCCATAAATCTAAATTCCCCTTGTCCACCATCTTCCCCTTAAAAATGAGCAAAAACAGAGTGTTTATGTTTAATTGTCCAAGCCAACTTGCATAAGGAAGCAAAATTGACATCTCTAATCCGAATACCCAAACCACCCTCACATTTGGAGTACATACTTCCCAAGACAACAGCAACCTTCTCAGACCTCATACTCCCCGTCCAAATGAAGTTATGCATCCAAGCCTCTCGCGAGAAATAATAGAGCTAGGCCCCCAACACTAAAAAATTATGAATTGGCATGCTAGAAATAACCGAACGACCAACTCCACTCTACCCGCCAAAGATAACAACCCACACCACCCTTGTAGCCGATTCTTAATCTTGTCTAAAACCGACAAGCAACGAAACGAGTAACTCTTCCTTAAAAATATCTATCCCCAGATATCGAGTAGGAAAGAGAGCAATGGGATATTTAATATGTCCACAATTTTCGCTCGACTAAGAGGCACACGTCCAAGAAAAAGCTACTCTTCTCCAAACTAATATGTTGACCCGAAAATTCTTGATACTTGATAAGAAATTTTCAAAGCTTTAACATAACATAAAGAAGCATTTGAAAAATAAAAATATCATAAGCATACATCGAACGGAAGGAACCTACTCCCCGGGACACGGCAAAGCTCTCAATCTACCAAAGAAGCTATCAAAGAATGAATGCCCCCGCATAGTACCCCCGCAAGAAGAAAAAGAAGAGGAGATAAAGGGTCCCGCCGAAGCCCTTTCTCAACTCCAAAGAATCCAACGGTCCCCCATCAATAAAACCGAGATTCTAGTAGATTGAAGCATCTCATGAATCCAACCAACCCATCTATTTGAAAACCGAAAGCCTCAAGACCAAGAATAAAAACTCCCATGATAGAGTATCATAAGCCTCATAATATCAATCAATCCCACCCTCCCCTCTAATAGAAGAAGTAAAATATTTGTAAGTTCAAAAGCGCAACAATATGAAATCATCTACCTTCGGAAAGCCCCTCCCGAAATAAGCAGGCAAAAGAGGACCAGCCGAGAAGCCATATCGACAATGCTTGCAAAAAAATCCCAACAAGAGGCCGAAATTGTCCAGGTAGCTGCATCTCCACCTTGGGAACTAAAGTGAGGAAACAAATTACCCCCGGAAGTTCCCGAAAGAAGGATCGAACAAGCAGCCCCAAAATCGGCGAAACAATATCCCAGATGAGGAAAAAACCCCAAAAGCCACCGGCGAGAGAACGCAGATCTAGGCCCATACCACTCCGATCTCCTCATTAGAGGGCAAACCTTCAAGTCATAAACAATCACACCACAGCACGAATCACAGACAACAACTCAGGTGTCCCAAGAGGAACCAGCATGATAGTTTTCAAAGTAAGTCACAACATAATCCTACAGCCAACCAAACTTGATGTCCAAGTGTCATCCACCGCAAAGATTAACAGAGTTATCCCTAAGTTTAGTAGAGAGATGGAAAAATGAACACCCCCCCACCCACGACCTGCCCGGAAGAAGAGAGTCCAAACGATCCATGCTTGACAAGTTTTGACTTCAAGGAAGCCTCTTGATCAAAATATCATTTGTCATATCAAGTTGATCAATATTAGTTTGAAAGGATGCTAGATCTCTCCGCGCCGTACTTCAATAAAAATATAGGAAATGTCAGCCCAAGCAAGACGCCGCTAACATCAACCGCTAGTACAAAAATGGGACACCAACAACCGGCCACCCAAGCCAAACGAACCACCTCCAAAAAGAACGCAGTCATCCAAAAATTGAACCCGAAAGGAGAGTACCGGTTTGACACCGTCAACAAAGACACAAACGGAGAGTGATCGACGAGTGTGTCGGAAGAGTGATCCGTTAGAATCACCAAACAACCTAACCACCGGCATTGAAGAAACCTATCAAGGACCGAACGAACATTACCAACGCGTTGGTTGACCATGTAAATCCTACCCGAAGATGGAACTCAAAAAGCTCACATGCATCAATGGTAGCGAAAATCAGCCGCTGCACCCAATGGAACGCGAACCCTCCTCGACACCGAACACCGCATAAAGTCCCCAAACAAAAAAGGAAGCCGGACAAAGGGAGAGCAAAAGATCCTCCCAAAGTCGCGCGATAGATCTATCACAACAAGCAGAACCACCGATAGACCAAATGGACACCTTGCCACTGAATTGAAGAGAGAGTTGTAGCGATGAAGAGAGAACAGAGGGCCGGCAACTCCCTCCAAAAGACCCAAAGATCGGAACTTCTCCGCCGAAAATTATACACAAAAAGAAGAATATCCCAACATTAAAAAGAGAAGGGCACACTAACATCCACGGCAACGACACAAAAAAGCGGTGATGAGTCAAACAGAAAGGGCCTCCACAGACGCATACCAAGCGCGAATATTCCAAAAGAAAAACCAATCAACAACAAAGCAAGACCCCCCCAATGAGAGGCTCACCGAGAGACCCCAAAGCAGATACCTGAACCCGCCAACAAACCCACGAGCCACCCGCAGAGCAGGACGACCGGCCGACGAGGAGAGCCATCCCCAGAGATAGAAGACGAAGGAGGAGGAACAACCCAATGCAGCGCCATCACAAAATATGGCCGAACCCGGGCCCCACAGAGTCCAACGCATTCCCGGGCCACGCAGCCCCTCTCAAAATACCCTGGGAACCTCAGTGCATAGAGGGCCCACCAAGAATCCCCCAAAAAGGCAAGTAGAATAGAACATCGAAATGACGGAAACAAAAGCGGTGAAACACACCCAATCAATGGGTCCCACAAAGAACCCCAAAGTAGGGTTAATGAATAGAAGTCACCCGCAACATGATATGAAACGAAGCGCGAATCACACCTCATCTACAGGTCCCACCAAGAATCCCCCAACGAAGGTTAATGAATAGAAGTCACCGAAAATGGACAGAAATCAAAAGCGGTGAATCACAACGCAAACCGGTCCCACAGTGAACCCCAAAGGAGAGTTGCCAATAAACAAAACACATCTACATCTAAGGAAGAAACAAAATGTGCCGAACCAATAACCACACCATGAAATCAAAACCACAACCAAAAGAAGGTTCTGAGATAGAACTCTATCCGCATCAAGGATGAAGTTCAAAAGGGCGCCGGCAAGGATTCGAAGAAGAATGACCGAAGAAGAGTCCACCAAAACCAACACCTCATATCGAAACCCCTGATAAAAAAGAAAACTAAACCAGGCACGAGAGTCCACAGCCCGCCCACAAAGCGCAGAACCACTGAGAGGAGAAACCCACCCCAAACAGCCGCAATCCAATAGAAAGGACCAGAAGACAGCGCCAAGAATGAGGAACAAAAAGCGAAGGCAAAACATGCAAGCCCAAAGACCCGAGCAGAAAAACAACCACCCAAGATACCGAAGAAGAAAACACGGTAGAACCAAGCAAGGGAGAACGAAAGCAAAAAACCAGAAGAAAAAAAGAGAGAGACAAAGAAAAGAACCACCACAGCAAAGAAAGAAACCGGCACGACAAGAAGAAGACGAAAAACAAACGGGAGGTGAGGAGCAGAGAAAACCGACGAACGAGAACGTGATGCCAATTAACAAATAACAAATTCTACATCTAAATTGAAAAATCACGAAATCCCAAGGAATGAAAAGAAATGTAGATGATTTGAAGCGATCACGTAAAGCATCCATTGTTGTCTGACGAAAGTTTGCTCTTCTCTATCCTTTCTTTCTTTTTTTTTTTTTTTTTTTTTCTTTTTTCTTTTTTTTTTTTTTTTTTTTTTTTTTTTTTTTGGGGTGAAAAGGTGCTTCGTATTAAACTAGGAATAGAAAATTAAAATTACATGCATTGGTAACGCTTCCCGTTGGCATCCTGGTGAACAAGTTGGGCTAGATCTGAAGGAAGGTTGTGCAGAGACATAAGTGAGTTTCACCAGGGGAGTTCGAGAAACTAGCTAAAAAATTAGATTCCCTAACATGATGTGTGAACACATAGCGATGTAACTTATGTTTGATGTCCAATATATCATCCACAATACCTCTTGCTGCCCATGGGATTTGTAAGCCTCCGTTAGGATTTGAACTACGAGTTGAGAGCCGGATTGCACCTGTACGTGAGTATGGCCATAATGTGTATCTCTTTGTAGAACACAAAGTATTGCTTTCAGCTCCATATGAAGCACATTTTTGTCATTGCTACAACCTGCTAAAGCAAAGATTACATGGCCTTTCGAGTTTCTTCCAATTGTGTCGTAGCCTCCACGATTACCCCGAATTGATCCATTGTAGTTAATAGCAATCCAAGGATCAGGTGGTCTGGTCCACTTGTGCATTGAGAATTTGGCTCGTCGGTCGTTAGGTCCAATGTGCCACCGGTTGAGTAAATCATGGCTCTAGTTAGTATCCTCCACATAATCGGTTGAGTTCAGAAATCTGCCTTGAATCAGCGATGATCCAAGCAAGTAAGGTAGGAGCAAAAATGTTATCACCTCTAAAAATCTTGTAACTTCAGGCTTGCCAAATGCTGTAGATGGTCGCATTAAAACTGAAACACCTAATTTTGCAAATAAAAATTGACCCTGGTAAGTGCGATTGTACCCAGTGAAGTTCCTCCATCCATGTTGAGCATATTTGTCTTTGATATCCATTTCTTGCAAGAATATTCTTCCATATAAATTGAGTGAATGAGCAATATTTAAGTAGCAAGTGATCTAAAGTTTTGAATTTTCTACCACATAGATAGCAATTAAGATCCACTAGTATGCCCCATGAAGCAATCACATCCTTCATATTTAACCGCTGTTTACAAGCCAGCCAAGAGATGAAAGAGAAGTGAGGCTGTCCACAAGAGTGCCACACCACCTTGGCCCAAGTTGTCGCTTGACTCCTTTGTTTTATATAGTCCCATGCAGATTTCATAGTGAATAGGCCATTAGCTAGCGGTTTCTAGATGAGAGTATCACTTGGTAATTTGTGGTGGAATCTAATGACTTTTATCTCATTCCAATGCCTCAGAACTTTAGCATCGCAGAGATTTTGTTTCCATGTTCCTTCACAACTACAGATAGCTATAACCTTATCACTAAGCTTTCTTCCCATTGCCTCAACCAATAGAAGTTTTTCATGTTGAATTGGATTGCCATTGATCCATGGATTTGTCCATAGGTATGTCTCATTTCCACCTTTCAATTAAATCTGCACATTTGGAATGAGTAAGTCACATACCTTTTAGTATACATCGAAGTGTATATGAACAATAGTTCGATTGGGGCATACTCCACAAGAGCTTTTCAAGAACCATCTATGTTTGATGAATATTGGCCAACATCTCTTTTTATTAGTTGCCAAAGTCCAAAAATGTTTCATTAAGAAGGCCAAAAGTTCCAATCTCGTAAGCATTTGAGCCCTAGCCCACCTTCCAGTTTGGGATGACAGATTGCATCCCAAGACACCTTATAGCTACCATTTTCAGAATTTTCCTTCCCATAGAAAATTAGCCAAATACTCTCAAGTTGTTGGATGATGTTGGTTGGGATGTAAAAGACATTCACCCAATACAATATGATTCCTCCAAGTATGGATCGAATAATGGAGAAAAACTTTACCGATAAATATATCTTTTTAATTTATAATATTACTAAAATGTAATTAATTTATTAGAATTAAAAGTACCAAAAAAATAAAACTGAAAAACTTGTGGTCTTAATTTTCACACATGCATTTACAAAAGCCCATCCATCTTAAACTACACTCGTTTTAGCTAAAATTTTGAAATTGAAAACTAAATATTTATCCTATATAAAAATAAATAAATAATGAAGTTGACCAATAAAACAGGAGCTAGGTAGCATAATATCCTGTTATCACTTGCTCACATTTAAATATTACAAATCCATAATTCACCAACTACCTTGAAGGCTTGAACACGAGCATAAATACCTAACTGTCATGGTTCATTCACCTGTTATTAGATTCTACTACAATATTATTGAGGAAACTTCCATATAATCCCAGTTATAATCCTGATTAGATTGTGAGACCCCACCACAAAACAAACCTAATGAGGAAACGTGTTAGATTGGATACCACAAACAATTACACAATGAGAAGCTCCTATAGTGGCCTCAACTCATCTTACACTTATGTATTTGACAATTAAATTCTTAATTAGGAGAAGATAGTGATATTTTTCCTTAAAGTAATCATGATGACGTTGTTAATGACGAAAATTTCATGTAAAACATGATTAGGTTTAAAGAAAAGGAATACTTGATGACACGAAAGACTTTGTTTAATGATGATATCACAGAAGGTAGAAGAAAAGAGTTGTAAAGTCAATACATATTAGAATAGTTATTAGTGAAAGATTAGCTAGATGGATTTTTCAAATACTTAATTTAATCTTAAAATGGAGACTCATAGATTACAAATGGAGAATGACAGTTTGGATTTAGTAGTTGTTACGTACATGAAGGAACAACATAGATAGTGGAGATGAACGTCTTGTTAAGGTTGTTCTCTCTCTCTATGCCTGCAAGAATGGAGAGTGGAGACAAAGAAGAGAAGATTCAATTGTTAATGAAAGTAATGTGAAACGCAAAAATAATTAAACCCATGGCCGGCATATCTCTCCTTTTTTCCTATTTTAATTTCTTTCGAATGGTCCTTCTGGGTGTTTTGGTGTGAGGTTACCAACTTACAAATACATGAAGTGTTGTTCTTGATTAAGTTCCCATTAATCATCAACAGTGAACCCAAGATTTAAGGACTTAAAGCAATCGTCATTGAGTGTTCTAGATTACATTTTTTTCTGGGATTGAGGCGAGAATAATATTTATAAGTATAGAAAAATAATACGTAGAATTCACATGCGGTAAAACTGCTTCTCCTGTACTTTTTCTTGAACGAAGGAATGAAGCAATGCAGGATAAAACGAAGAGATGTCTAAGATAAACCTCTAGTGGAACTCCAATATATCAGCAACACAGTGCAACAAATGACAAGCACGAAACCACACCACCAGGAAGACTATCTTCCACCAGTTCCAGCGCATAGCAGTTCTGGTTTAAATTTGGTTGAGAAAGAATTGGGGTATAGAATAGACACTAGAGATCCTGATAGAAACTGCTTTTCTTGGCTACTACAACCACTATACAATTAACCTTTCTATAACAGTGAGATATTTTCTAATTGATTCTAGAGAATATTGTTAAAGATAATGAATGCACAACCACGAACAGAGATAAACACAAGCAAAACACACAAAGGATTTAACGTGGTTTGGCAAAACCATGCCTACGTCCCCCAGAGAGAAAAGAAGTTCCACTATTTCAGGAAAACCTCACATCATTCTCACACCCACAAAGGATTTAACGTGGTTTGGCAAAACCATGCCTACGTCCACCAGAGAGAAAAGAAGTTCCACTATTTCAGAAAAACCTCACATCATTCTCACACCCACAAAGTGCTACCCTTTGCTTGCCCCCAATCCTTATCCTTAGGATGGGTTCCCCAATCCCCTACAGGGATTGATTCTCCAATCTCTTACAGAGATTGATGCCTATAGGTTATCCTATAGAGATTATTTATAAGGAAACTTAAAACTCTAATCTCAATGTAATTACACTTTTACCCTAATATTAGTAATTGACCCAAACCCTGTTTCAATTACAAAAACAACCAAAACCATAATTACATGGACCCACAGAATACAAGACACCCAGACCCAACAATCTCCACATTGGCTTGAATTCTGCAAACCACCTTGAAGAAAATCGTTGACGATGTCTCTCTGCAATCACCCATATCTGTGTATCCACCACACCTTACCGCATAACCCACATCCCCTCCAGGGATGCTTTTGTTACCACCATCACTAAATCAGCATGGCGCACACCTCCACTTGAGGTGTCCCGTATAGCTCATCGCCGCTATACACGCATGACCCATATCCCCTCCAGGAATGCTTTTGTTACCGCCATCACTAAACCAGCATGACACACACCCCCACCTGAGGTGTCCCGTACAACTCATTGCCTCTATACACGCATGACCCACATCCCCTCCATGAATGCTTTGTTACCGCCATCACTAAACCAGCATGGCGCACACCCCCACCTAGGGTGTCCCGTACAGCTCATCGCCACTATACATGCATGACCCATATCCCCTCCGATAATGCTTTTGTTACCGCCATCACTAAACCAGCATGGCACCCCCCCCCACCAGGGGCATCCCGTACAACTCATCACCGCTATACGACGTGAGGTGGCTCCATCTCTCCTGTCACAGCCGACTTCGAGAGATCACTGCCACTCACCAAAATCCAAAGCGAAAGTCACTCGCTTATTTCCAGATTTGCCCTTATTTTGAACCTAAACAACCTGCAAATTTTGTCTACCTGTACCCCTTGCCAAAGTGTGAACTGGAGCTCCACCTGTTTTAACACTACTTGCAAGCCTGTACAATTTATTTGGTCTATGGCTTTCGTACCCATCAATCAAGTGAAAGAACCTTGCCATTGATTTCCATACGAACACACAAAATCAATACCAACAGAGCGAAATCTCCTCGATCCGTCACTTCCACTGAGTCCGGAACGCCCAAAAACCTTAAGAACACTTAACCCCGTACGAAAAATCTTCACACAAAATCCTGTGGAAACAATCTGTACGATACGATCTGATAATAAAAAAAAAAAAAAAAAATCCCTTTTTCTGTCTTTTTCTCCAACCGAATTCTCTTTCTGTTTTCTTCTTTCTCACGTCTTCTTCCTCCATGTTCTCCACTCAACTTTTTTTTATCAAACCAATGTAATGAAATTACCTTAAAACCAAGAAAAAAAAAAAAAAACCTTTTCTTGCACAGTTGATACCCACCGCCTACAATCCAAAGTCGGATCGCCCTCTTTTTTTCTTTTTTTCAAGCGATCTAATCTGATCAAACTACAAGGGAAAAAAGATTTAAAAAAAAAATAATAAAAAAAAAACCCTTCACGATTCTAGATCTAGAATCGTACCTTCGATCAATCCGTCAAAGCCTTCTTTCGTTCTCCTGGCACCTATCATCTATTTTCTAGATCTTCGCACACCTCCGGCGACGATCCACCGAACTTCACTCTGATATCACTTGTTAGGGATAATGGATGCGCACAATCACGAACAGAGAAGAACACAAACAAAACACACAAGGGATTTAATGTGGTTCAACAAAACCATGCTTGCGTCCACCAAAGAGAAAAGGAGTTCCACTATTTCAGAAAAACCTCACACCACTCTTACACCCACGTGCTACAGAGATTGATGCCTATAGGTTATCCCACAAAGATTATTTATAGGTAAACTTAAAATCCTGATCCCAATGTAATTACAATTCTACCCCAGTATTAGTAATTCACCCAAACCCTGTTTCAATTACAAATACAACCAAAACCATAATTACATGCACTCACAGAATACAAGACACCCAAACCCAACAAATATATCTATCAAATTGGCCTAAAAATTGTTAACTACAAGGGAAAAAACACTGGACAAATCCATACCAATATAGCGATGCATTGTTACATGCACGAATTTTCCCAACCTAAAAGGAAAAAAATGTAAGAATAGAGCAAGGAAAAAAAAGGGTGTGATAATTTTATTGATGAAACTTGAGGCTTACAAAGAAGAATTAGGATCCTCTCCTTAGAGAGTTTTTCCCAATAACTCTTCAATAAGTTATAGACTTAGCTACCATGATTTTTCCCCAATTTTGTGGATTTAAGTTTTACTTAATCACGTCTACATGTACCTTGACTACATCCTTAGGAGGGTAGCTGGTACAATATAATTAAATATAACGCGAAACTTTACCTCTAGGGGATTCAAACTCTTGAGTTCCTACTTGGCGGTGTTGGTTTTTTACCAAGAGCAACCTCTCTGGATTAGAATATTTTAATCCAATGGCTAGGGTAAATCCAATGAATATCCCTAGATTAAAATACTACATGTGATTAAATCCGATAAATTTTTTGGCACTCTCTAGGAGACCCCTCTAAGGAGGGGTTCAAATACTATTGAAGAACCCTACCTTTCACTCAAAAGAGTACTTTTTTTCTATTGTAAACCAGTTTTGTATTTCTTAAGGTACTAGTATACATATTGGGGATAAGAATTATTACATATACCATTAAAGAGAATTGTTCTGACCTCTTCACTAAGAGGTGTTAGTCATTACTAATGGATTAACTTTGGTCAGAAAAAACAAAAAAACAAAAAAACAAAAAAAGACTTCCCTTCCCTACCTTGGACAGTGCCATCAAAATAGGTAAATGTCACCTAAAACATAACTAACTCATACATATATGTTAAGGAACCAGCCCAAATCGACATACCCATTGCATCATTACTCCTCTTATAGAATAAGATTGAGCAGCCCACCTATTTACTTGTGAAGAATGTTACTTTGCAACAGGTCAGTAGGTAATTTGCAATCAAATTAATCTCTAAATAATAATATTAATAAAAATAATTAATATATATTAATACTTAATTATTTTTTTCATTAAAAGATCATAAATATTGAAAAGAAAAAAAATTTACAATATATATACCATATTAGGGAACCATAATCATACAACCTGCAACAGCAGTTCTCCCCCCTCCCAATATACCTAATCTCATCATTTAATTACTAAAAGCTGCATAACAAACTATTATTCTACGGTACCATGCGCATTCTCTTCCTCATGCACGAACCTGTATGTATAATGAGATCCGTCTCCTTCCTCCCGTGAGAGTAGTAGATAAAAGGATATAACACCCTTCCCATTGCATTGAGATCACCTTCAATCCTCTAGGTTTCTTACGTTTTTCTCTTCTAATAAGCAATTCCAAGCCTTAGGAAAACCAAGATACTCAGCAAAGAAAGCCAATTCCACGCCATAGAGGAAAACCGGTAGAACCCAGCATGAGAACTTCATTGTGACGCCAATGTATGACGAGAAGCAAACAATCTAAGCACCTAATGAGAGTAGATCGGTGGGTGAGCAGCCATCAATCGTTGTTATATTATTTTTAATAATTTGTTATATTTTTATTTTGATTTATCGATTAATATATAAAGGTTGTGTTTATTATTTGAAGGGACATGGTACCCACCATGTACCATCAAATTAAATTAACTACCATTTTAGAACTAGTTAGAAAATATAACATGATGAGTTTTGCTACCAACCCATTAAATAAAATATCAGATATGGTTCTAATTATTATTATTTTTTTTTGGGGGGGGGGGGAGAGGGGGGTTAGGATTGGGGAGAATCGGACACAAGGCAAAATTTCTATTTGTAAATATGATCATTTCATATCTGATGGAAGCTTTCTATTGGTACAAAGATACCAGATGAGATGATGTTCACGAATAAGAATCGATCATACATGGGGCAGATTGGGTTCAATTTGTCCTATTAGGATTTAGGATCAAAAACAAAAATTTTAAGCCCCCAAATTGAGATAAGGGTAAGAGTGGACTTTGGCAATAATATGTTTGGTTATATGATCTACAAATTTAAAATATGCTGAATCATAAATCCGATTTTTAATTAACCGTGGTTACTTTTGTTAAATGATTCATCATAATCAGCAATCCCATGGAGCTTATGAATTTTGCTTAAGAAATGAATTTTGGGTTTCATGGTTTGAGGTTGAAATCATGATCGATGGACTTCTCCAAATTGACCCTGTACGTATAAAGAAAAACTTTGACTTGCATCATCATGGTAAGCTCCAAAATGAATCAGGATCAAGGTAATCAGACAATTAACTTTAATGAACTACCATTCTATGGATTTTGATTTTGCAGATTTCAAATCGAAATCAACAAAAGCAATGGAATTAAGTAATCAAATGGACTATAAGAGCATTCACAGTAAATATTGAATTTTGAAAAGCCTGACCCAACCAGCCCTAATTGCAACCCTACCCATTGTTAAACAGTACTCTATAACATTCTATTCACCAAATGTAAATGGATAAGTGACAGCAATATCAGTTGTATCCAAAAGCCAGTTAGCCAATTTAGAGGGGTTTCCCTTACCCTATGAAACCATGGATGGAGAGAAAAACTCACCTTTATTTGTCACTCAATGAGAATTCACAGATTCCATGATAAACAACAATAAATAAAATAAAAACTCATACGAAAGGAAAACGAAGAAAATTCAATAAGCAAATAAGAACTTCTGAAATTCATTTTTCCGGGAGGCTGGGTCAAAATATCCTACTTATATGTCTCGTTTCTTTCCTCTTGCACGTTCTCATTCTCTAATCTACCTCCCCTTGTCTCTGCCTTTTGTTTGTGGCTAATGCTTAAATTTGCTAACTCACTTTGGCCCACGCTAAAAAATTTAATGGTTTCTTTTCCCAATTTTCTTTTAATTCCTTCTTTTTATATGAGTTTTGATCTGTTATATATATAACTCCTCTTCCCTCTCCCCAAGCTACTAAAACTCTTTCATTCTTTCCTTCTTCTTCTTCTTCTTCTTCTTCTTCCCTTGTCTACATCGTTTGATCAATGGAGAACTCATCAATGATGTCTTCGATTAACAAAGTCACGTCTTATAAAGAAGAAATCGATTGCTCAGAAGAGAGTGGTTGGACAGAATACTTTGAAGACTTCATGAATGATAATGGAGACAATACCTCTTCATGTTCTTCTGATTATGGGACCTCTTCGTTGGTTTCTGATGCTGCTTCTTGTGCTGCATGGAAATTCTCTGATCATCATCAACAAGCTATTAAAAATCGCTACTCTTCAATAATGGGTCCACAGAAGACCTGTAAGAAATTGAATTTCCAGAAGAGAAGAGCCAAAAAAGTTCTCCTGGATGATGATGATTTAGAAGACACTGCAAGTTCTCCTTGCAATAGTCCCAAGGTACAGAAAACTTTTACTTTTTTCTCTTCTCCAGAATCTCTCAATATAAATGAAAATATTTCTGGATCAGATTTTTAAATGGAAGTCCACAAATCTCTGTCAACAGGTTGGCGAGCTAAGCCCATTCCGTATTAGCAGAAGAAAGAGAGAAGACTGGATAGACATTTCTCTGGTGAGTTTCAGTTTCCTTTTGTAGATCATTTAGAGAATCTTGTCTGCAACCTCTAGCTTGTCTTTGTTTCTGATCGGAAACTATGTTGCTGACCAATTCCTCGTGTTTCTTATTTTTTGTTTTAACAGAAGGGGAGTCAAAAGACTGATGAGAGGAATGAATCGCGTTTCATTACATATTAATAGTAAAAGCAAAAATATCTCTAATGTGGAAATATCATAGTCTATAAGGAAATACAATATATGATATTCAAATTGATTCTTGCACAAAATAGGATGTCCTTGGTATGGAAGGATACATTTTTGCCCATGATAGAAGGTGCATAGAATGCAAATGTGGATCGCCAAGATTACAAATTGAGATGGCTGAGATCTTTAGTTGGAAGTTATACCTTTTCGGTATTATCTCTTTGGGATGATGGAAATCCATATTTAATGTTATTTATGACACTTCCCATTGGATGTCCTTCAATAGATAATGCATCTCGTTAAAACCTTGCGAAGAAAAACCTTGTGGGAAAAAAATCTTAGTAAAGAAAAAAGAATATACATTTCTTAATAATATGTATTGCTAGCTGCCTTGTTAAAAGCTTACCAGGAAAACCTACTGGGACAAAACCTTGGTGAATGGAAAAAAACTGCAGCACATATTTTACTACCCCTAATGATAAGTCTACCTCATTAAAAACTTAAACTGGAAAAACACAGTAAGATAAAAACCGAACAAAAGAAGAAGAAAAAAATATAGATCATAGTTATTTTTTTAATAGTCCCCCTCAATTGAACCATATAAACACTGATGTTGGCAATTATTTGGTAAAAAGATCTACAAGATTATTTGTAGATTGAATCTATTTAGCATAAATTTGTCGAGTTTCTTGGAGTTCGTGAGTATAGGAAAATTTTGGCGAAATATGCTTGATCCTATCACCTTTGACATATCCTCCCCTAACTTGTGCAACACAAGCAACATTATCTTCATAAATTGTAGTTGGAGAATATGTAACCGGTGTTAAACAAGAAGACTTCTGGATATGTGTTACAATAGATATTAACAAAAAACTGGATATGTTTTATAATTGATCTTAACCAAACACTCTCTCTTACCAGCTTTATATAAAACAACAATTTCACACGGTTTGTAGATGTAGCTACTAGAAATTTCTTGGTTGAACACCAAGAAATTACAGTACCATTATAAAAAAATAAATAATCGGTTTGAAAACGAGCCTTATGTTGATCAGATTTATATCCAGCATCACATATCCCGCTAAACTAGAAGCTATGGAATCCTTGGAATAATATGATCCCAAGTCTATGATGCCCCAAAGATAATGAAAAATATGTTTGATTCGATTCCAGTAAATTCATTGCAAAAGCAATATTTGGTCTCATACATTGTGCCTGGGGCTTTGATACATTGTGGGAAGAGCATCAAAGCCCCATTGCATTAAGGTACGGTACCTTAGAACCAACTGCCTCTGCATCATATTCTCATGGAAGAAGTGTATCCTTTTGGGGATCTAGAGACCTTACAACTATAGGAGTGCTTAATAGATGAGAATTATCCATATTAAAGCATTTAAGTAATCATTCAATATATGCTAATTGATGGATAATAATTCCAATTGCCTTATTCTCAAGTTACAGACCAAGACAAAGTTTGGTTTTACCCAAATCTTTAACTTCAAACTCCTTTTTCAAATGCTCATCAATTTTTGATAACTCTTTTGGAGTTCCAATCAAATTCATATTGTCGACATAAGTTGCAACTATAGCAAATCCAATTTCTGGTTTCCTAATAAACACAGTTGATAGGATCATGCTTGTACCTTTCCTTAACTAGGTACTCACTTAAACGTTGATACCACTTGTGATTCGATTGCTTTAAACTGTACAAAGATCTTTGCAACATTATTGAGAATAAGTTGAGGGGATTGTATGCATCAAACATTTTGAAATCCACCGGAATTTTCATATAAACATCAGAGCCTAATGAGCCATATCGATATGCCGTCAAAATGTCCATAGGATGTATTTCCAATAGTTCAAAGACTACAAGGATAGTTAGAAAATGAAATGTAGTGAATACGTCTCATCATAATCAATCCATGTCTCTGAGAGAACCCCTGGCAAATGAGTTGAGCTTTATATCACATAACCTAATTTTTTTCATTTTGTTTATGGACAAATATTCATTTATACCAACGGGCTTTACTTCATTGAGGACTCGAGTTAGGGGCCCAAAAACTTCCCGTTTGGTTATGGAAGCTAATTCAACCTTAATTGCTTCCTCTAACTTAGGCCAATCTTGCCGTTGACGACATTCAATAAATAGATTGCTGCTCATAATCATCTTTTGTAACTTTATAAGTAACTGAGAATGCAAAAATACCATCAATGATAATTTCATTTTGATCTTAAATCTCATTATATATGTAACAAAAATCTTAGTATTCCTAGGGTTGGTGATCTTTGCATCAGTTTGTACCACTTCGGGGACAATAAACTCTTTGGGAGCAGGCAAAATACTAGGCTCTTCTGGAGCAAATTTCCTCTTTGTTTTCGAGGGATAGTGTCCTTGGATCATATTAGTCTACCACGCTTCATGTGTGGAGGGTTTTGATTCATTTAAATCTATCCTTCAAGAATAGCTATCCTAGCTAGAGAATTCATAGCTGGAATATAAGACTTCGTTACCTTAGTAACATCATCAAATGCACCAGGAAGTATATTGGCCATAGCTTGTAAATGAATTATACGTTGTACCTCGATTTCACATTCAAGAGTCCTTGGGTCTAATCCAGATAAATTCACTGCATTCCAAGAGATTTCCTCAATTGGCTTCAACTTTGCCACCACAGAATTCGTAGGTGTCCCAATTGAGGGAAACACTGTCTCATCAAAATGACAATCGGTGAATCTGATAGTAAAAGGAGCAACAATAAGTGGTTTCAAAAACCAAAAAATGGATGGTGAATCAAAACCATCATAAATGCCTAACCGGCAAATGGGACCCATTTTAGTCATTTTTGGTGGTGGTACAGGCACTTATACCGAACAGCCAAATGTCCGTAAATGTGAAACATTAGGTTTATAACGAAGAACCATTTGAAGGGGAGATTGTCAGTGCAATAATCACCATCTTACTAACCTAAAACCCAAATTGCAAGTTTGAGTACCCAAAGCTCTAGCCGGAAGAAGCTGTGGGTCATCAGAATTGAAGCCCAAGTTTTGGCCCTAGAGCCCATGGATCTGGAGAGTGCTGATGAAGAACCTGCCTTATTGGGAACTACATAAAAAAAATATCTAGTCAGAACCCAGATGGATTGGGTAGGTGGTTATCTAGTGCGAGAAAGGTTGAGTTGGAAGATGCCCATGAGCGAGGTAAGAGCCCTCTACATGTTGGTTAAGGTTGTAACAGAATTATGGATCAAACATAGTGCAAAATGCCCAAGTATTGAGAAGTACTAGGGACGGTTGCTTAAGGCGGTCGATTGGGCAAGCAATTGCCACCCCTGGCAATTGATTGGAAAATTTTGCTAAAAAACCCTGATTTGCCCCTGACACCCTATTTAAAGCCTTTCATGACCTAATTTTTTATTATTTTTTCCTAAAGGCTTCCGTTGACAGAGAAGAGTCAGAGAACACATGGTTGGTGGAAGAGAGCCTCCTTTCGTGGAGAATCTTTCGAGTTTTTGTTGAATTTCGGACCCTAAGTTAAGGTAAGTTTAACCACTATCTTAATCTATTGAATTTCATCCTATTAGAGAGTAGTTATTTTTCCTCTGGCTCTATTGTAGTGGTTTTGATTAATAATTTTCCTTCCATCATTGATCTCGATTAGATCATACCAAGAGGAATGAATATATATCTGATTTAATGGTAGATCTTATCGAAGAAAATGATGTACATCTAGATTTTCCCCTTCTTTTGTGATATGTAGTTTGAGTGTCTTCTCTGGTATTCTAGAGACATATTTTAGACTTGGACTAATCCAAATACAGATTGAGGATGGGTGATCCAAGGTCTGAATTTCAGACTTGGATTTCTGCACAAGACTTGGGCGGTCGCTTGAGGCGGCCGCTTAGAGCAATCGGCTTAAGCAATCGTTTGGGTTCCACATGCTGCTTTGGAGTTCTCTTTGCTTAGTTTGAATCCCAGAGTCTAATGTAACTTTGTGATCTTAATCTATGGGTTTTTGGGATCTGGTAGAGTATTTGCTTGTGGGACTAAGCACGTTTCTCCATACTTTTTTTTCTAAGTTAGGTAAGGACACAATTGCATACGTAATCAGATTGTTTAATATGATGTTTCGATAATTGTTTTAAGCATGTTAGTGACTTTATAACTTACTATAATTATTGTCATGCTTGTTTATACATTGATTATGATTGGTGAATAATGTGTATTGTATTTTATTTCTGTTGTGGAATGTGTTGTTGTTTGGTGTGACCATGAATTGGGAATACCTAGCTTGGTACTCCAAGCTTGTGATATCAGGAACTGTGTTATGGGACAATGTCCCCTGATGCCCCTAACACTTTCATGGTTGTAGTACTTCATGACTAGGATGTCTTGATGTATGGCTAGGTTACCCATACATGGTACTATCCTTTTGGCATGGGTATTGAAGTCCCGTGACCCATGATAGCAGTGGCGTGGTCCTGTGGGCGACCGAAAGAGGTAACCACTCTATGAGGAGATACAATGGCCCACTGTTTATGTTGCAAATGGTAGGGTTACATATGTTAGGGTTGGGCTCATTAGAGTCCAAATGATGGCTTGGGTTTCGTGAGGAAACATGAGAGCATCCACCCCAACAATATGTTGGATGACCATAGGGTTAATGATTGTGGTCTGAAAGAGGTAACTAGTCCGTGAGGATTTACATTCCTAGGTGGAGAAGGATATTGGACCAAAAGGGTATTAGGCATGAGGGAAGGTATCTTGACCACAAATAGTGTGTTACCATATGACTTTGTATCTGGATAGAATCCCTGATATGCGCCAATACTCAGACCAATGATTGAGAAAGTGTGGACCTGTATCTCAGCCATAGTTGATAATGAGGATCGTACCCCTTACTCGGGATTCTAACAAAGGTAGCCAGTCCATGAGGATTAAAGTGACGAGACCCACCTAGAGGAGGGCTGGTTTTTATTTTAAAGCATATCTAATTAGATAGAGATTCACATGGTTAGACTCTTAGCTGTGTTCATAACCTAACACTTTATTTATTCATTTCCTTATTATTATGTACGTTGTGGTTTACGTATGGAATTGTTGCCTTACAGAGTTTTTGAGAATTCATCCTTGTGGATTTTTCTTTCTTTTCTTCTAAAAAATAAATTCCCTATGCATGAGAGACACCCCTGAAGAGATACTGGAGGTGCCGGTGGGACCTGGTTATGCTAAACAAAAAGCCTCCTACAAGTGCATAGAGTATTCTTACGGCACCCATCGACGGAAAAAGAGCTCTGGTTGTTCGCTGCATGGATAAGGGATGAAGGAGGATCTTATGACTCCTTTCATAGAGAGAATTGAAGAAGAATACCCCAAACTTTTGAAAGATAATAGCAATCCATAATAAGACATATTTGTTGTTGTAGCTTCCACTAATACTTTACTATTTGATTCATTCAGTATTAATTCTTGGATTTAGAAGCCTTTATTTCCTTAATTTAATATTGAACTTTTCTTTTACTCTTGATTATGGGATTGTGTCTTATTTATTATTGATAGTGTAACTGAGATCTTGTGGCTATGGATCACGCCCGCTGGTTGTCTGGTTGAGTCCAAAACCATCGGGTGGGGTGTAACAGAGGTGGTATCAGAGCTCAGGGTTATGCATAGAAATTAAAATTTTAAATAACTATAAATCCATAGGGCAAGAGCAACGAATTTTAAACTTAACTGTAGAGAAGAGCTAAAATAGAGAGATTAGAGTAGGGATCCACCTTATCTTAGGATTGGAATACATACAGAATCTTCCAGGTATGCTACACATAACAACAGCTCCATTACATCCACAACAACTTATTATTATTATTATTATTTTTAGACAGGAAAGGAAGAAAAACATTTCAATAAATTGATTCAATCACTACATCCTGTCAACCAGTTGTTTTGAGGACTTAAACCAAAGTGATAAGAATTTTTTTGGCAGAATACGCATCTAGGATCAAACACTGTTGTTGCTACACGATCTGTGGAGGGTGTTTGGAGAGAGGAGTTACTGGGTACTTAGAAAGTGAAACTACAAACCAAATTCGATGTGAGAGTAAATTGATTGGTTTCAAAATTTGTTTACTAATTAGCCGATGAAAAGAGATAACAAAGATAATTAGAACAAAAAATCTAAAATCCAAGAGAAAATCTGGTTTTAAAATCCAAAAATTCCATGAAGATTCTTCAAAAATTCCAAATATTCGAACAGAAAATCTACTCCTAAACCTGAAGTTCCAAGAGAACTCAACCACATTGTCGTCTTAGATAGATTTTGCGTGATGAACGAGCTTCTTCAAGTTCACGACTCCAGGTCAAACTTCTTCAAGTTCACAACTCAATATCGAGCTCCTTCAAGTTCACGATTCCAAATCTAGCTTCTTCTTCTTCAAGTTCATGACTCCAGATTAAGCTTCTAGATCGCGACAGATTTCTAATTAGAGATAGAACTCTCCTCTCTTTCTTCCAGATGTAACTTCTTCTTCTTCATTCTCTCTGCTCTTCTTCTTCATTGGTTCTCACTATGTTTAATAAAGATTTTTGCAGGGCACTAAGGGGACTAAGTGAGAGATTGAGAGTTGGGACGTGGGAGAGCAAAGTGAAGAAAAGCAACAACTTATACTACGGAAATAATTAATTGTCGTATAAGAAAAGTGGGAGGGACAAGTGACTTGGCTATGTTTTTTCGTGATAGCAACTAATACCACGGAAGCTATCTAACAGTAGTATAAGAACTATCAGGGTGGGAAGATGACTATTTGTGACGGTAGTAAGATATTGTGGCATCTAGTCTTAGAAATAAAATTAGCATCAATGGGCCTATTTGCTACGCACCATGGCTTCCGTAGCATATAGCCTGCCTAAACTATTCGGGGAAGACCAAGACTATTTGCAATGGAATCTAGTTTCCATAGCATATATGATACCTAATTTTACATGGTATTAAGAGGCCTATTTGCCACGGAGACTTGTGACTGTGGGATTTATGTCATTTTTTGCGATGAGAATTTTGTTCTCATTGCATATAACCTAGTTAAAACAACCAACACCTATTCCATCTCAAATACCCATTTTTGTTGTAGTGAATTGTAATTTATGGACTAATTATATCGGCTTAGTGGGCCTTTGGGCCTCCATATGGACCTTTTGCATACTTCCTTTCCTTTTCATTTCTATGTGAAGCATAGCAATATGTATAACTGGGAGGCAAGGTCTTTGAATTGGATTTTCTTGGTAAGAATGTGGATTTGCAACCAACGGGGGTTGGTCCAAGTGGTAAGCAGCTTGGTCCACTTAAGTAAGGTTCCGGTATTGAAATCTTGTGGATGCAAAAAATCCCCGCTGGGAGACTCACCCACCACAGCCAGGTGTACGACCCGGGTCGAACACCGGATTAGTCAGGGCAAAGCCTTAGAAACCGGGGTTGGCAACCAAGAAAAAAAAGAAAAAAAAAAAAAAAAAAGAATGCTGATTTGCTAACTATATCTGGCAAATGATCAGAAATAGTGTTTAGTCTAAGCAATCTAATCCAAAGCCGGCAAGTTTGGTACGACAGATTTCCTTCTGGGTGTAGCAGATTGACAACTTTAACTCTTTAAAGGGTTTGGTAATAATTCCATTGATATAATTAGTGGGGATCAGTTCTATTCCACACTGCTAGATTGGAAAGAGCCAACCCAAACCTCTTTAATTGTGTTATATATGAAGGACTTTCCAAGAGCACCCGTAAGACTGCAATTACAAATGTATCAGAAATGTATCAGAATTGAAATGTACCATTGCTTTTTTCTTTTTAGTATTTAAATGCCTCAAATTGTGCAACATGAATTAATAGCATGTTTTCACTCCCAAAGATGAGCAAGTCCCTAACCATAAAGTTTGTACCCTAAAATGATTCCACAAGTGCCTTCAGGATGTAATATTGCACATAAAGGCTATTGTGTATGTATGCATATGGGATCTTTAGGGCTTGTTCAGAAGCAGGATCTTTTTATTTTGGAGCTTTATATTATGGAACACGAGAGATGTTGGGTCAAGGGTTGCAAGTTTCCTTGTTGATCTCAAACTTGCTAGCTTTGGAGAAATCGCTGCTGGATCTGGTTCACGCGTGGCAATACTATGTGGTTCTGTATCTTTTGTAGTCTCAAGTTCTTTAGGGGAAATGTTCAGCGCCACCCGATGAGGTACCCTAAATATAATGTTAGCCCTCGATCGAGTTACCCAATTTATTAGTTAGATTCCCTATTACTAACATGATTTGTCTTAGATTAATTTATCTATTTTCAATATTACTACCCCACATTATAAGGGAAGAATATGGAAAAGGAGAGGAAAACGAAAAAAAATATTTATATGAAAGCAAAAATCATGAGGATGAAAGAATAGTGGTTATAGACAGCAGAGGAAGACAAAGACAAGTTGAGCATACAGTCTTTTGTTCAAGGGTATTTTTGTCTTTTTGAAAAGCTTAACTTGCTTACATAAACACTTAAATATTAATTTCTACTATATTTTTCTCTTACAGGGGTGTCTAATTGATAAATTGGGTTAGTTAGGTAGTAGCATTAATTTTAGGGGATTACTCATCAGGGAGTAACACTTAAAATTTCTCATTATTTGAATTATGATGTGGCTTGTGTTTGATATTGTTCCTAAGTTTGGGATACTAAGTTAATCTTGGCAATCTAGCACTTCGTTCTTCTACACACAAGTAGCTCTTATGTAGTTTTTTGCACTTTAATTTTTTAATCTTTTGGCATAAAAGGAAAAAAAAAATAATGGTGTTATATTTTGTTAGCTTTTCTTTGTTTCTTGGAGAAAAACTTTACCGATAAATATATTTTTTAATTTATAATATTACTAAAATGTAATTAATTTATTAGAATTAAAAGTACCAAAAAAATAAAACTGAAAAACTTGTGGTCTTAATTTTCACACATGCATTTACAAAAGGCCATCCATCTTAAACTACACTCGTTTTAGCTAAAATTTTGAAATTGAAAACTAAATATTTATCCTATATAAAAATAAATAAATAATGAAGTTGACCAATAAAACAGGAGCTAGGTAGCATAATATCCTGTTATCACTTGCTCACATTTAAATATTACAAATCCATAATTCACCAACTACCTTGAAGGCTTGAACACGAGCATAAATACCTAACTGTCATGGTTCATTCACCTGTTATTAGATTCTACTACAATATTATTGAGGAAACTTCCATATAATCCCAGTTATAATCCTGATTAGATTGTGAGACCCCACCACAAAACAAACCTAATGAGGAAACGTGTTAGATTGGATCCCACAAACAATTACACAATGAGAAGCTCCTATAGTGGCCTCAACTCATACCCATTCTTATGTAATTGACAATTAAATTCTTAATTAGGAGAAGATAGTGATATTTTTCCTTAAAGTAATCATGATGACGTTGTTAATGACGAAAATTTCATGTAAAACATGATTAGGTTTAAAGAAAAGGAATACTTGATGACACGAAAGACTTTGTTTAATGATGATATCACAGAAGGTAGAAGAAAAGAGTTGTAAAGTCAATTCATATTAGAATAGTTATTAGTGAAAGATTAGCTAGATGGATTTCTCAAATACTTAATTTAATCTTAAAATGGAGACTCATAGATTACAAATGGAGAATGACAGTTTGGATTTAGTAGTTGCTAGGTACATGAAGGAACAACATAGATAGTGGAGATGAACGTCTTGTTAAGGTTGTTATCTCTCTCTATGCCTGCAAGAATGGAGAGTGGAGACAAAGAAGAGAAGATTCAATTGTTAATGAAAGTAATGTGAAACGCAAAAATAATTAAATCCATGGCCGGCATATCTCTGTGAGGTTACCAACTTACAAATACATGAAGTGTTGTTCTTTGAGTAAGTTCCCACGTTCTTAATAGGTTGAAATTTTTCGATGGTTGACATAAATAAAATGAATGGAGTCCACCATGAAGTAGTGAGCAAGTTTAGATTGTTGGAGAATGATACTGGAATTCGATTCAGAATCTTCTATTTTTCAGGGTGGAGGATAATATTATCTTCACGTTCTTGCATCACACATTAAGAGGAGGGCCTACCTATAAAATAAACCGCAACCTAATATATGGTGGCAGGTGGTTAAACTAGGGTTAATTTGGACCCTTAGAATTTAGATATTGGAGAGTTGAAAATCAATAAAGAGAATTGTGAATGTCCTTTTGATACAGTTGTGACAACCTTCATGAATAAGACCAATGAGGATCTTGAGTTCAGACCTCTGTCCTTCTACATTTTCTCTTCTCCCCCTTTCTGGCGCGGTTTCCATTCCCTTAGCTTGTGAGCCTCAGTCCTTTTGATTGGTTTGATGATGAAAAAAAAATACACTAACTTTTAAACCCTTTGGGGACCTTTCTCTTTTTTTCTTTTTTTTTTTTGAGGGGAGGGGAAAGTGAGAAAAATGGAAGACTTATCGAACGATGGGCCAATTTCATATCACATGGTAGAAATTATGGTTTATTGTTCCCTTTGATACCAACAATCAATATTTGTTTTACTATCTATCTATCTATCTATCTATCTATCTATCTATATATATATATATATATATATATAAATTTGGAAGAAAAAAATGGCTAGAATCAATTGATATGGAAATTTTATTGTCAGTTTTTATTTTTATATTTAGTGGCAGAATTTGAAAAGGTTTCCCTCTTTTGATTTTTCGAAGGTAAGAGAAAACTGACCATGACAACCAAATTAAACTAAGGACTAATTGAATGAAACATAGTAAGCCAAAACACCAAATTGAAATAATCAACTAGGTGAAAGTTCACATTGTGGTGGACCAGAAAAACATATGCGATATCATCATAAATAAAAAATTCAAAATCAGAGTTCATGGTCTTCCCTGAGCTTTCCCAGTTCCCATCTCATATCTCCTAAGGAAACAAAAATACAAAAGTCTATAATTAATCCTAATTTCTTTTTGAGATTTTTTTTTTTTTTTTTTGGTCCACTTAAGTTGGGCCCAAACTCTTATTTGACCTTAAGGGTCAATACTTCAATTTTTCTAATTCGGTGAACTTAGAAATATTAGAAAAATTCAAGGCTAGATTTTTTCTCTTAATTTTGACTTTGAAATTACCATTTGGCCTATGGATAAGGGGGTAAAAGAAAATATAATTTTTTTTATTTTACAAAACTTCATTTAAAATTTTCAAATTTACAAAAGTATTCCATGTCCGCTTGATTCACCTGACTAATTTCATGTTGCTTGGGTTAAGAGATTTCGATTACTAATGAAGGTAAATTATACCGAACTAGGTCCACCTTCGGTTAGGTTACGAACTCCGGTTCAGAATAGCTCAACCACAATTAGGTCAAGAAACCCAGTCAGGGTCGAGAGTTCAAATCAATAACTAATACAAGGATGAAGGGACTTTGCAGTTATGATGATAAATATGATCTCAAAGATTGCGGGATATGTAATCGAGTTATAAGCGGTAATTACCATTATACGAAGTGGATGACCATGTTAAGAAAGGTAACTGCCACCAACTCTGAAAAAATGATAAAAACCCTAAGATCGAACAGCCACCAAGAGAAGATGTCAAACGAATCCAACAGTCAGGAATGAAAGATAAATCCTATATAAACTATGGGTTTACGCACAGTTGAGGTATTTGAATCATTTTCCCTCCATTATTATTCGATTTAAGATCTGCAACTAGCCAGAGTTCTGTGGTTTTCCACTTTCTTACTTAGCCTTCCTAGGTGGCCTCCCGACCACACGATCGGGCCACGTCTTACAATTTTTTGCAGGCCAATTTCAAGGAATTTGAAGGCTTCAAAAAGATCTACTACGCTGAGGAAACGCTTGGCAGCATCTGTGGGAAATGCTTCAAAAAGCTATGGTAGGTACAAGATCTACTGCGCTGAGGAATCATCATATTCCTCCCCCTCTGGGAGGAAATCACCCTGATGGAAATCGTGTTCCTAACAGAGAAATTCACGAAGACCAAGGACTGCCCAGAGGTGAACGCCTGAACAACCCGAATAAACTCTAGGAACATATGAACTAAATGCAAATCCAATTTTTGAAGACGTAGCAAATGCTTCGGACGATGGCCAGGTGCTTAGGAGCTCCTAGACATCCTAATCTCCATGATTAGGAGGAAGCTCAATTGTGAGCACAAAGGGCTGGGATACGACTCTCCCCAGTTTGAGGGCATTCCCCTTAGAGAAATAGACAACAAACCGAAGGCCAGAACTTTAGGCTGGAAAGGAATTAGGATCCACAAGGAGTTCAAGAAGGTCGACTGGGATAAAAAAGAACTGAGGAATTGCCTAGAAGGGATGAGCATAACATTCAAGATCAAGCGCAAGGGATTCAAATTGGGACTCTCACTAGCTTTTCCTTATTGGTTTGATCTAATGCTACTATTCGGCGAAGAACTAAGTCTCCAGGAAGATATTGCCTCACTCTTACCCTAGCATTGTAGTAAGTCGCAATTTGCCTTTGATATTCTAATAGGTGATATTGTGCTTTGTCTGTTACTTCATCAATAAGGTCCAAATTGCTCTTCATGCCTTCAATGTTTGCTTCTTTGTCAAACTCTTCTTCTTTGAGAGATCTGACTTGGACCTCAATTGGTATTCGTGCTTCAACCCCATAGGCAAGTTTGAATGATGACTCTCCAGTGACCGTCCTTGGGGTTGTTCTGTACGACCACAAGACACTTGGGAGTTCATCGACCAACCTTCCTTTGAGTTGGTCGAGTCTCTTTTTTAATCCATCAAGCATAGTCCAATTATTGAATTCGACTTGGCCTTTGCTCTGAGGGTATACTACCGGATAAATGATGCTCAATCCCTTGGTCTTTGGAGAATCTTTTGAACTCTAGGTTCTCAAACTACTTCTCGTGGTTGGACACGATTATCTTTGGGACTCCATAGTTGTATATGATGCTGTGAGTGATAAACCTTTTCATCTAGTTGGTATTGATTGAATCAAGAGGTTCTGCATCTACCCATTTTGTAAAGTAGTTGACTGCAACCACCAGATACTCTCTACCTTCTGAAGCTTTTGGAAACTTTCCTACCAAGTCTATCCCCTATCTTGCAAAAAGAATGGGTGATAGGACTAATGTTAGTGGCACAACAGGTGAGGTACATTGGTATGGACCTAACATTTGTCGCATCTCTAAACATAACTTCTTATGTCTTCTTGTATAGTGGGCCAATAATACCCTTGCCTTAATACTTTATCCGCAAGCGCTCGAGCACCTATGTGTGCTCCACAAATCCGCTCATGTATCTCCCTCAGGACTTTGATAGCTTTTGGAGATCCTAGGCATCAAAGCAGTGGTCAAGTTATTGATTTCTTGTATAGTCGGCCTTCTCTAATAGTGTACCGAGCAGCTCTTTGTTGAATTGCTTGGGCGTCTTTTTGATCTTTTGGAAGTTGATTATGCTCTAAATAGGTATTGATCGGATCCATCTAGCTTTGCTCGATCTGTATCTGCATGTGGTCAACCATGCAGATGCTTAGACTCACCAGTTCTTCTATATAAATCATTGGCTTTGTGACATCTAGATCTTTTTTGGCTAAGCGAGAGAGTGCATCTACCTAGTCGGTCTCTACTCTGGGTACTTGCTTGACTAGTAAGTCTGTGAAATGTTGTCTACATTGGTCGACCAAGCTTAGATACTTGCCCATCCTCTTTTCTTTTGCTTCATACACCCTGTTTACTTGGTTCACAATTAACTATGAATCACTTTTAATCTCCAAGTTTTGTATCCCTAGAGCTATTGCTAATCTGAGACCGGCCAGTAACTCCTCGTACTTTGCTTCATTATTAGATGTTCTGAATTTGAAACGGTGTGCATACTTTATTTCAAACCCACCTGGACTTTGAAGAAGCAATCTTGCTCTGCTTCCTTGTGCATTACTAGACCCATCAACAGATAGAACCCATTTCCTTACTTGTTCGACGAGTAATTCGTGCTCTACTTGCTCATCCATGGAATGTTGGGTATCGACAATAAAGTCCGCTAGGGCCTCACCTTTAATGGTTGGCTGGGGACGAAACTCAATTTGATGCTAGCTAAGTTTGGTAGCCCAAGTAACAATTCGTCCTACCAAGTCTAATCAATGCAGTATCTTCTTCAAAGGAAAGTTACTTAGCACAAGAATAGGGTGCGACTGAAAGTATTGGGTCGGAGTTCTGTGCAGTAGTCACCAAAGCCAACGCTTGTTTGTCCACTTAAGGATACCTAGTTTTAGCATCAATCAACACATGACTTATGTAACAAATTGGATTCTGAATGTTACCTTCCTCCTGAATGTGTACGTCACTGACTGCAATTGATGATGTAGCCAAACATAGAAGTAATTCCTTCTTAGGGGTGGGAGCTATAAGAGGTGGATGTGACAATTTCTCTTTCAGTTCATTGAAAGCGTTTTCGAGTTCTACATTCCAAAATTTTGTCTTTTGGTTAGACACATTCTTTGGAGCCATGAAAAATGGTAAACACCTTTCTCCTGACTAAGCAATGAACCTATTCAATGCTGCTACCCGACCTGTGAAACACTGCACTTCTCTAGTATTTCCTGGTGGCTTTATATCCAAAATTGCTTTAATCTTCTCTGGATTGGCTTCAATTCCCCTTTGGGACACCATAAAGCCCAAGAACTTTTTTGGATAACACTCCAAAGGCAAACTTTTTAGGATTGAGTTTCATTCTATATGTGCGGAGTACGTCGAACACTTCTACCAGGTCGGTGAGGTGGTTGGCCTTCGTGGTGCTTTTCACAAGCATATCGTCGACATATACCTCCATGTTTCTTCCTACTAATTGGCAAAAATCTTGTTTATTGCTTTCTAGTATGTTGCTCTTACATTTTTCAGTTCAAATGGCACACTTTATAGTAGTAATTGTCTCTGTCAATCATGAAGGCTATATGTTTTTCATCATCTTGGTGCATCAGAATCTAATTATACCTAGAGTAGGCATCTATGAAACTAAGAATTTCTGTCCAACAGTTGCATCTATAAGGAGGTCAATCCTAGGAAGCGGGTAACAATCTTTGGGACATGCTTTGTGAGGTCGGTGTAGTCCATGCACATTCACCATTTTCTATTTGCTTTCTTGACCATTACCACATTAGCCAACCAAGTTGGGTGGTCAATACGTCTTATGAAACCTGACTGCTTCAATATTTGAACTTTTGTTCGGATTGCCTTATGTTTCTCAACAAAGAATTTTCTTCTTTTTTGGACAACCAGAATCATTTGAGGATAAATACATAATCTGTGTTTGGCTACTCATCTGTCTATGCAGAGAATATCATCTGCCGACAAGGTGAGGATATTCGAGTTTTCTTCTAGAAACTAAATCAATCTGGCTTTGAAATCTGTTTCTTGTTCAGCACCAATCATTGTTCCCTGATCTGGCTCTTTGGGATTGAGATAAATTCTTTATAGTTTCTCCTAGCTCAACTCTTTGCATTGCTTCTTCGTCTCAATCATCTATAATTTCAATAGCCATGGTCACACTAGTTTTTCTCTTTTCTTCATGTAGTTTACATAACTCTGTTGACTACACTTCTTGTTGGCACTGCATTCTCTAATACCATCCATTCTTGATCAGAAATTTCATTTTCATGTGCAGTGTGAATACTATTGCTTCTGGAATACAAAGGATTGGTCGTCCTAATATGATATTGTAGACCAATAGGTCACGAACAACCATAAAATTTGATTGAACAATCTTGTTGCAAGAATGGTCGCCAACTCGAAGGTCGAACTTGATTGTCCCCTCTGCTCGAGTAGAGGATCTCGTGAATTCATATAGCTAAGCTTCACATGGGATAAGCATCTTTTCACTTAATTTCAGTTTTCGAAAGCATCTAAGGATAAGATGTCCCCCGACAAACCAAGTGTCAACTAGTACCTTGCAGACTTTAGTTTAGGCCAAAACAACTTTAATCACCAAGGCATCATGATGGGGGAGTCTTTCTGTTATGCATATCTTTATAAGAAAAAGTGATCGGCTTTGATGCTACCCTCTCATCTGAGTTCTCAAGTTTGGAATTACCTATGTAATGAGCTATTCTTTTTGCCTACTAGATCGACTTCTCTATTGGACCACCAAGCACTATATCTATTGGGGATTGTTTTCTTCGATTGTCGTCCCAATTCCTTGGTCGACCTCTGCTAGGGCTTCTATGCCTTTCTCTACTAGTCGACCTAGCTCTTTTCCTGTCTCCATTGGTAAATGGTTGAAGAGTTCTTTGCTTTGTTTGACATACTTTTTCAATTGCCTTGAGAGATTAATTTCTCAATCTCTACCTTTAACTGCCTGCAATTGTCAGTCCAATGACCATCATCTTTGTGGAACTCACAGTAATTGCTTCTATCACGGTCTTCTAGTCGACATTGAAGCTTGTTCGGCCATTTAAGTAGGCCTTGGCCTTTGACTTGATCAAGATCTTTGTTCTACTAGTATTCAGAGGAGTGTACATTCCCTCAGACTGTTTTGTTGGCTCTGATCAATCACCTTTGCTTGGATTTATGGTTGAATTCCTATTTTGCTGGATTTTATCCTTATTTGCTTTAATTTCTTTGGTCGGAACTTTCTTCCGGAACTCAATGATTTTTGATATCTCGGCCTGCTTATGGCATCGTTCGAAAAAAAATCTACATATGTCTCGGGCATGTCTAACAAGAGATGTTTGAGTAGTCCTTCATGACTGAGCCCTTGATAAAGTGAGTGAAAGGCCATCTCCTCATCTAAATTCTCAATCTGAATGGTTTGGTTGTTATACCTTTGAAGATAGCTTCTGACTGACTCTGTACGATCTTATTTGATTGAGAACAAAGTGTCCTTTATTTTCTTTGTTCTTACTCGCTCTGAAAACGTGACAAAAAAACCCATCTAAGATGGTCGAAATTCTTGGTTGACCCATTCTTGAATCCTAGAAACCATTCGGATGTGGCTCCAATCAATGAAGCGAGAAAGATTCTGCACATGGCTACTTCACTATGTTTGTATGAGAGCATAAAAGATTTATAATGTGGTGTCTTGGGCATGTTGTCCCGTCGAACATAGTGAAGGTCGAACACTTGAAATTCTTTGGCATCTCAGCTTCTGAAATTGCTCGGACAAAAGGATCTTCTTACATAACAGAATATAGAACATCCTTGCCCAAATCCTTTAGCTTTTTCAACTTCTCATGAAGTTCCTTGAACCACTTATTTACATAATCAGAGTCTATAGCTGGATCTTCATTATTGTCCCCTACTTGTAGGTTGTCGGTTGGATGAGAACTACTTCCTCGATCTTCATAATTGTCACCTAGAGGAGGGTCCTTAGATGATGCCTCATGTGATGGTCAAGATTTCCCACCGACCTTTTCTTTTCCTTTCTCTCTATTTCTATGATATAGTCGTGATGAGTGGTCAGGTAGAGGTGCTCGTACCTCCTTTTTCTTTGATGTTTGACCATCTCTGGTTTCGTTAAGGTTAATAGGATTAACTTGTTGGCTGGTTCTTGGTGTAGTTACTATTTTATGGATGCTTGCCCTAACTAGTTTGTTCAAGTCTAAGATTTGCTTCTGCAATTCATGGAATTGACTGATTGTCACAAACTGGTTGGAAAGATCTACTAGAGCTTCATTTCGAGTTCCTTTTTCTCTTCCAGGTGCATCCTCTTTATTAATCACTTGTCCACTTTCACTAGAATCATCTCCAACTAAACTCCTGATCTAGTATGCATGATGGCTCTTTGATCAGTTTACCATAGACAGCTCCAATCGTTGCTACAAAATCCTGCTCGACCGCATGAACAAGTGTACCTACAAGAACATGCTTGATCGGGTTGGTCGAGTAACTCCTCCGACGATCAAGTTAGCAAAAAGCAAAGTTTTGGGATTAGAAAGCTCAGTGTAGTCCTTGATGCTAGAGAGGATGACTCAAGAATACTTACCCGTTAATGAGGAAGGTGTGGGTATTTATAGATCTTAGGAGAGGTTACCTTAACTATGCGCAGTAATGGAGTTCGAATGGAACTCTATAATTGTTGCAAACTTCCAGGGGAGAGGAATCTTATCCGCCAAGAGAGTATTACTTGCATTGTAGTTGTGGAGTTCGATCTAGACTCTAAGAGCAATTCGAACTATCCAACTTGATCGGAACCCTTATCCCTATCTTTAAGAAGGTTGGTTATGATTCATTTTGTATACATCGCTTAGCGCGTACGTTTCATATGTTATTTTGTTTACGAACCACTCAATGTATGGTTGGTTCACATGTCTTTAGGTCAGTCATGGTCAGACCATCCAACCAACAGTGGTTGAACCATCAAATATAGGTAGGTCAGAAAACCATTCACATCACAAGGTATCTTCTCGAAGACACATACACAAACTACACCTATCATGATCTAGCAAATGCATCTTCATCTTCCTTGTGTTGGTGAGAAGCTAGTCATGCCTCGCCAACCAAAGACATGTATTGATTCTTGGAGACACCTTAATTGGCCAAATGGCTCTCCATTAAAGCTCACTGTGTACTTGTGTAATGCTCTCATACACAAGAGCAATTGAGAATTGGCCATCTAAACTATCCTTCCAAACATATTCTTCCCTACTAGCATCGATGGAGGGCGGGGGGAAGCTCTCAAACCCAACAAAAATCTGATAAGCCAACGAGTCCCCAAGCCCATGAATTTTGCATCTACAATCCATTCAGATAAATTCATAGACCTTCTTGCAGTGATCACCCTTTGGAATAGGTTGGGTGTGACCTCCACAAGAGTAAACTCAGAGTTAAACCACTTATCAATCCAAAAGCTAGCATCTCTCCCAGTGCCCAAAGGGATGAAACTATATTTAAGACTAATGCGTCCAAAAATTGATCAACCCTAGGATTCCTGCAAAACAATGTCAGACGTGGGCCGACTCGGCAGTTGGGAATCCACTTCCGAAGGCTAAGTCAATAAGAGCACCACCACAGACCTATAATGAGGTGTAGAGCTTAATTGAAAGATGAGAATGGAGGGAAATGATTCAGCTACCTTCCCTTCGTGTTATGTTTTGATTTATATAGGATTTACCTCTTACCGTCAATCATTGGATTAATCCATAAGTCTCATCATTAGTCGTCCGATCGTAGGATTTTCCTCTCTCAATATGAGTTAGTTGCAGTTTCCATATAGAGCACGATCGTCTATCTCAAGTTTAACGGGATTACGTATCCTTCTATAACCGTCGGGTTCCTTCGTGCGTACGATACCTCTGGATTCACTTCTTAAACAAGTCCGACCGGTATGATTGAACCGACCATGGTTCAATCGGATTAATTGTTATTTTTTACTCATCAAAGACCAAAGGGATAGTGTTGCATATAACTTTCCAGAAGTAGCAAATTGATGCTACTCACCATGATATTAGCCTTTTGTGTACCCATCCCATACGTCGCCGAGAGGACAATGGTCCATTGGTTGCTGTGATTTAAGAAACTCTAAAAAATCTTCATAAAAAAAGGCTTCATTACTCTTAAAGTGGCTACAAAGGGCGAAGTTTGTCCCATTTCACCATGTACTTGCTCTTTTTTGAAGCATAACCCCCCCCCCACCCCCACCATCCCCACCTCCAAGAGGATACCCTAAGGGATGGCAGCCAACTGCATATGATACCGAGGTATAGCCATTATTTCCAACTTTTTTCATAGCATGCCCTGCTAGAGAAAGGGAGTTAGACTTCCACTGCAATAGTCTATCCTTAAATTTGTCAACAATGAAACTATGGGTCTTCTTTGTGACTCAGCCAGACCCAATAGGAACCCTTAGATATTTCTCCAAGTCATTACAAACTGAAAACCACTAGTATAGGTGATCTCACCCTTAGAAGTCATGGCCACATTCTTAGAAAACAAAATTTTCATTTTCTCCACACTAACCTTGTTTACAAAAGCTCCAAAAAATTATACAGGCAAGAACGAATAGCACACATTTGATCTACACTAGCTTCCACAAATAAAGGCACATTGTATTGCGGAACCTTGCTTAAACTTCCACAAATAAAGGCACATTGTATTGCGGAACCTTGCTTAAACTTCCACAAATAAAGGCATTGTATTGCGGAACCTTGCTTAAACTTCCACAAATAAAGGCACATTGTATCCCCCACCTTATATAGAACTAACAGTTTTGTAAGGACATACTATTGAGGAGCATTCTTTCTCTCCTCTCCTCCGTCCCACCCCCAAAAGGAAAAAATTACATTTCTAAACTAATTTTCTTGTCTAACTATGAAATGGCTACGATACTAACTTACTCGCTAGCCAACCTAACTTTACAAGCCTAAAGAGGACTGTAAAGGATTTGAATTTGAATTGAGTTTGAATTTGAATTTGAATTTGAATTCAAAGACTTATCCTTTACAAGGACAATGCTGATTATTTATTTAGTTCTCAAAAGATTAAATTACTATGAAATAATAGTTTCCAAGTGCCTCAGCGAAACGGGAAAACATCCTCTATTGTGCACAACAATGCACATATATATATCAAATGATTGGCTGAGAAAACAAAGTAAAAACAAGACTATTAAAGATTTTTTTAAATTTAAAGTTAAGCTTTTAATCTCAGCCAATCATTTGATACAATAATGCACTCCTATGCATAGCAGAGAGATATGCATCGGAGAAGATTTTTTTGCTCAGCGTAAATGTGTATTTTTAATTTTTTTTAAGAAAAAAAACAAAATATTTATCCTTCCAAATCAACCTGTGTGCATTTTTGCAGTTTTTATTTATTTATGAAGCCATTGTCATAACATGAATGCCACAATGTACTAAGGGCCTGTTTGGTTACATGAATCCAGAGACTTCAAATCTCTGGATTCATGAATCTGAGAATTATACCCGTTTGGTTGTAAAAATCTCTAGATTCATGAAATCTAGAGATTCACTTTTTACACTAAAAACGTGAATCCATAGATTTCTGGGTAAGCGGTGAAATCCAGAGATTTCAAAAAAGCTATACATTTGTACATTCACAAAAATCACGTTGATCAAATAGTTTTTTATGATGAATCCACAAATTTCATTCCACAACCAAACATTTAATTTTATAAATTATGACTCCATAGATTTGAAATCTCTAGATATTTGAAATCTCTAGACTCATATTACCAAACAGGCCCTAAGACAGTCTGAAATAGATTAGATTGTATCCACACAAAATTTCTTCGTGACTTAGCTTAAGACGTAGCTTAAGACGTCACTGCCAAGCAACATTCCTAAATAAGGAATAATTTTCCCATCTTATGTGCATTTTCCATTGCTCCAAATCAATTATGAAACTTCCATAGCACTAACATGGCTACCATGAAGGACTTACACGGTTCCAAACTTATTTAAATTAACGATAACTAAAAATTTCTGTCTGTCTGAGCAAGAGGGGACACTACTAAGCTGTGTTCTTGCTCTCTTCGATAAAATACTGTACATTCTTAGCTCATGTAACAAATACGAACTACTTATAATGCTAAAATGGATGCCACAATACATTAAAATTCTTTCTAACAAATTGGATTGACATTATCTAAAATTTTATATCTAATAAAAAAGAATTAAATTATCTTGCTTGTGGACAGGAGCCTAGCATACTTGATATCAATTTAACATTCCCAATATTTGGCTTGTTTCTTACGCGTAAATATAAACAATTGAAGGGTTTATTATAAAAGTAACAGGATTAAAGAAAAGGATAAAATAATTCTATCAAATCCACCCAAATGAAGACAAGAGTTTATTTCAGTTATATTTTTACTCATGTTATACTATTAGATATAAGAATAATATCAATATTATCATTTATTTCCCTTCTATTTCTTAATATTAGGAATCAGATCATAAGATTATTCTCTTGATATGATAGTTTAGTTGTCATCTTGATGTTGACATTAGTGATAACTCATTATTTGTATTAACTTTCATATTTTTATTCAGTAAAAGTTTATATTAGAAAAGAAAGATAATGCAAAAATATAAAAACCCAAGCATATCCTGAAGAGGAAAATAACAAAGCCTGCCATAAGGTTTACTTCGGCATTGATCATCAACACTGACCCAAAGATAGTATAAAAAATGACGAATAAGTTTAGATGTCCATCTCCACGAGGCCACATTTAAGGACTTGAAGCCATCGTCATTGGGTGTTCTAGATTACATTTTTTTTCTGAGATTCAGGCGAGAATAATATTTATTAATATGGAAAATAATACATAGGATTCTCATGCGGTAAAACTGCTTCTCCTGTGCTTTTTCTTGAACGAAGGAATGAAACAATGCAGGATAAAACGAAGAGATGTCTAAGTCGACCTCTGGTGAGTGGTGGAACTCCAATATATCAGCAACACGGTGCAACAAATGACAAGCACCAAACCACACCACCAGGAAGACTATGTTTTCCACCAGTTCCAGCGCATAGCAGTTCTGGATTAAATTTGGTTGAGAAAGAATTGGGGTATAGAATAGACACTAGAGATCCTGATAGAAACTGCTTTTCTTGGCTACTACAACCACTATAGGATTAACCTTTCTATAACAGTGAGATATTTTCTAATTGATTCTAGAGAATATATCTATCAAATTGGCCTAGAAACTGTTAACTACCAGGGAAAAGACTGGACACATCCATACCAATTTAGTGATGCACGAATTTTCCAACCTAAAAGGAAAAAAAGGTAAGAAAATAGAAAGAAAAGCAAAAGAGAGAACTTATAGGGTGTGATAATTTTATTGACGAAACTTGAGGCTTACAAAGAAGAATTTGGATCCTCTCCTTGGATAGGTTTTCCCAGTAACTCTTCAATCAGTTATAGATTTAGCTACCATGATTTTTCTCCAATTTTGTGGAACTGAGGTTCACTTAAGTCAGTTTACGTGCACCTTGACAATATCTTTAGGGGGTTACAATATAATTTAAATATAACGTGAAGCTTAACCTCTAGAGGATTCAAACTCTTGACCTCTTACTTGGCTGGTTTTTTACCAACTGAGCAACCTCTCTAGATTAGAATATTTTAACTCAATAACTAGGATAAATCAAATGAATATTCCTAGATTAAAATATTACATGTGATTAAAACCGATAATTTTTTTTGCACTCTCTAGGAGACCCCTCTAAGGAGGGGAGCCAAATACTATTGAAGGACCCTACCTTTCACTCAAAAGAATATATACATATACCATCAAAGAGAATTGAATTCTGAACTCTTCACTTAGAGGTGTTAGTCATTAACAATGAATCAAACCTTCGGTCAAAAAAATAAATAAAAAAATTCCCTTCCCTACCTTGGACAGTGCCATCAAAATAGGTAAATGTCACCTACAACATAACTAACTCATACATATAGGTTAAAGAACCAGCCCAAACCGACATACCCATTGCATCATTACTCCTCTTATAGAATAAGATGGAGCAGCCCACCAATTTACTTGTGAAGAATGTTACTTTGCAAATTAGTAGGTAATTTGCAATCAAATTAGTCTCTATTATAATAATATTAATAAAATAATTAATATCTATTAACACTTAATTACATTTTTTCGTAAAAAGATCAATTATATTTAAAACAAAAAAAAATTACAATATATATACCATGTTAGGGAACCATAGTCATACAACTTGCAACAGCAGTTGCCCCCAATATACCTAATCTCATCATTTAATTACTAAAAGTTGCATAACAAACTATTATTTTACGGTACCATCCTCATTATCTTCCTCATGCACAAACCTTTATGTATAATGAGATCCGTCTCCTTCCTCCCATAAGAGTAGTAGATAAAAGGATATAACACCCTTCCCATTGCATTGAAATCACCTTCAATCCTTTAGGTGTCTTACGTTTTTCTCTTCTTATAAGCACTTCCAAGCCTTAGGAAAACCAAGATACCCAGCAAAGAAAGCCAATTCCACGCCATAGAGGAAAACCCGTAGAACTCAGCATAAGAGCTTCATCATGACGCCAATGTATGACGAGAAGCAAACAATCTAAGCACCTAATGACAGTAGATCAGTGGGTGAGCAGCCATCAATCGTTGTTATATTGTTTTTAATAATATATTATATTTTTATTTTGATTTATCGACAAATATATAAAGGTTGCGTTTGTTATTTGAAGGGACATGGTACCCACCATGTACCATCAAATTAAACTCCATTTTAGAACTAGGTAGAAAATATAACATGATCAGCTTTGCTACCAACCCATTAAATAACTATATCAGATATGGTTCTAATTTTTTTTTTTTTTGGGGGGGGAGGGGGAGGGGGTGGGTTAGGATTGGGGAGAATCAGGCACAAGGCAAAATTTCTATATGTCAAGCTAAATACGATCATTTCATATCTGACGGAGGCTTTCTATTGGTACAAAGATACCAGATGATGTTCACGAATAAGAATCATATTACATTTATTAAAGACTTGGGGCAGATTGGATTCGATTTGGCCAGTTAGAATTTAAGATCAGAGACAAAAATTTTAAGCCCCCAAATTGAGATAAGGGTAAGAGAGGCTTTGCTAATAATATGTTTGGTTATATGATCTACAAATTTAAAATATGTTGAATCATGAATCCAATTTTTAATTAACCATGGTTACTTTAGTTAAATGATTCATCATAATCAGCAATCCCACTGAATTATGAATTTTGCCTAAGAATTGAATTTAATCAGGTTTCATGGTTTGAGGTTGAAATCATGATTGACTTCTCCAAATTGATGAACTACCATTCTATAGATTTTGATTTTGCAGATTTCAAATCGAAATCAACAAAAACATCAATGGAATTAAGTAATCAAATGGACTATAAGAGCATTCATAGTAAAAATGTTTTGAAAAGCCTGACCCAACCAGCCCTAATTGCAACCCTACCCATTGTTAAACAGTACTCTATTACATTCTATTCACCAAATGTAAATGGATAAGTGACAACAATATCATTTGAATCTAAAGGACTGTTAGCCAACTTAGAGGGGTTTCCCTTACCCTATGAAACCATAGATGGAGAGAAAAACTCACCTCTATTTGTCACTCAATGAGATTTAGCCAAATAAATAAAATAAAAACTCATGTGAAAGGAAAACGAAGAAAATTCAATAAGCAAATAAGAACTTCTGAAATTCATTTTTCCGGGAGACTGGGTCAAAATATCCTACTTATATGTCTCGTTTCTTTCCTCTTGCACGTTCTCATTCTCTAATCTAGCTTCCCTTGTCTCTGCCTTTTGTTTGTAGCTAATGCTTAAATTTTCTAACTCAATTTGGCCCACGCTAAAAAATTTAATGGTTTCTTTTCCCAATTTTCTTTTAATTCCTTCTTTTTATATGAGTTTTGATCTGTTCTATATATAGCTCCTCTTCCCTCTCCCCAAGCTACTAAAACTCTTTCATTCTTTCCTTCTTCTTCATCTTCCCTTGTCTACATCGTTTGATCAATGGAGGACTCATCAATGATGTCTTCGATTAACAAAGCCATATCTTATAAAGAAGAAATCGATTGCCCAGAAGAGAGTGGTTGGACAGAATACTTTGAAGACTTCATGAATGATAATGGAGACAATACTTCTTCATGTTCTTCTGATTATGGGACCTCTTCGTTGGTTTCTGATGCTGCTTCTTGTGCTGCATGGAAATTCTCTGATCATCATCAACATGATATTAAAAATCGCTACTCTTCAATAATGGGTCCACAGAAGACCTGTAAGAAATTGAATTTCCAGAAGAGAAGAGCCAAAAAAGTTCTCCTGGATGATGATGATTTAGAAGACACTGCAAGTTCTCCTTGCAATAGTCCCAAGGTACCGAAAACTTTTACTTTTTTCTCTTCTCCAGAATCTTTCAATATAAATGAAAATATTTCTGGATCAGTTTTTTAAATGGAAGTCCACAAATCTCTGTCAACAGGTTGGCGAGCTAAGTCCATTCCATATTAGCAGAAGAAAGAGAGAAGACTGGATAGACATTTCTCTGGTGAGTTTCAGTTTCCTTCTGTAGATCATTTAGAGATTCTTGTCTGCAACCTCTAGCTTGTCTTTGTTTCTGATTGGAAACCAGGTTGCTGATCAATTCCTCGTGTTTCTTATTTTTTGTTTTAACAAAAGGGAAGTCAAAAGACTGATGAGAGGAATGAATCGCGTTTCATTGCTACAGAAGCTTTCAGTATAGAACTGAAGAGAAGGGGGCTTTGTTTGGCTCCCATGTCTTTGCTGATGAACCATCTTGGATAAATTCATCGAACACAATCAAAATATAAACCTATAACCGTCTCTCTCTCTCCCTCTGTCATATGCATAAGTTGTATATCTACTTTCATGTACGTGTGAAGTGCAAGGAGTATAGCTGTATGGAGAATCTATGTATACCCCTATGCATACCTTGTAAATCTTTCTTCCATGCATGAAACTGTAAGAACAATTCAAAGTCTTGTGTTTTCTCAATACGTTGAAGATCATTTCAATGAAAGAAAGATGAGAAAAATACAAGCTCTTGGGTTAAGAAAACGTTTACTTATTTATACCTTTGTTAATGGTAGAATGATTTTCTTTTTTCTTGACGGAAAACACTGAAGATACATTTCATACAGGACATTATAAGGTTGATAAAAGGAAATTAAACCCAGATGTGCTGCTTTTATCCAAAAGAATGAGGATCTCTTAGAATGTGATAGAGACCCCTCCCCTTCAAAAAGTTTTTTGGGTTGCTCCTTCCAATGGATTAAGAGCTCAATATTGATGGGTGTTTGCTAGGGAATCTTGGATATGTTGTTGCAGGCAATATGTTCGGAGATGAAAATGCCAATGTAATAGGGCCCTTCCATTTATATTTGGGTGTGAGATCAAATTTTGAAGCTGAAATGGAAACCTTAATGTCAGAGGTGGAATGGGTGAAGTGACTATAGATCAAGAAGGGGTTCACATCCTCTACAATTCTCACTTCTTGCAATTCCCTGTAATTCCTATCTAGGATTGTGACACATGACAGTTAATTATCCAATGGTCATGATTGGAACACAATTAGGAATTGAAACAAATAAATCCCTAATTTTTCTCCCAATTTTGTCTCTCCTCTTTTCTCGAAGCTTAATTTTAGGGATTTATTAAGTTCAATTCATAATTGGGTTATAATCATGACCCTACGATAATTAACTGTCACTCACAATCCTATATAGGAATTCTAGGGAATTGTAGGAGGTGAGAATTGTAGAGGCCATTAAGAAGATACAGGTTGAGTGTGATTCGGCAGCTACTATAGAAAAAAGCCTTTCCTAAGTGGATCCAGCAGCCTTAGAGAGGTCTTAGTGCATACTTTCTATCTTCAATTTGGAAAGTCTATCATTGCTATAGGGAGACAAACCCAATTGCAGACTATTTAGCAAAACTGGCAGCCAAGCAAAAAAGTTTAGATATGAAACCACCTGACCAGCATTGGTGATAGATGATCTTGCTTGGATGCCACTAGTCTACCAAGATATCGCTTTTGAGGTTTGATCAAGGTAAAATATTTTTTTTCTAAATCTTTTACGCCGTGTTTTGCTATTTCAAGGAACCAATGGAGTTGGGTGTATTGGGGCTGACTGTTGTTGCGGATTGACTAACTGCTTTAATGTATGTAGAGTAACTTTTTTTTGCTTAATATAAATGACCTTTTGGCGAACAAAATTGATTTTAAACTATGAGTTAAAATGTTCTTGTTAAAACGAAGTAAGGTTGGACGCCTTCAGCAAATTAATGCCTGTAGCACCTTGGAAAAGAACCTGCAAGATGGGCCGGCCGGCCATCTTCACCACCTTCCAGTGCACTCCTGATGAGGAACAGAAGAAAAGTCCATGGTTCCCAGCCATAATTATTAAAGAAATTAAGAAAACTAGAAACGCGCGCATCAGGCGATCTATGGCATGCTAGGTCAAAGGAATTACAAGCAGACCAAGCGGTCACTTTGAAAGGCTTCTCCATGTGCAAACAGACATCATGGCCAAGCAGTAAAGCAAGTGTATGGCCTTGAATTCATCTACAGTATTAAAATGCAGCAGTCTTAAAGAATTCTCTGGGCATTCGGTAAAGTCCATTTTTTTGGGTTTGAAAAAAGTCCATCTTGAATTCCTAATATTTGTTGACTCTTTCTAGGTCATTGTTTTAGTCCTCTCGTGTGTTGATTCTTCTTCTTTTTTTGAAAATAATTGAAGAGGATGATATTTTTTTTTTATTAGGACAAATGATCAATCATCATATTATTTTTAAGGAAATAAAACTAATCCCTTAGTCTATTTATTTATTCACTGAAAATAACTATTTCCTTTTGAGATCTAAAGTTCATCCTGGCCAGCTTATGCACACCTCAACTACATCCTTAAGGTATCTTTTTTATATCATAATAATGTATATGATATGGGAGATATACATTCGGCTGGGAGGAATCCAACTGTAACCAACCGGTTTAATGGTCAGGACATAACTCGGTCACACGTGATTAATATGGAACACTCCATTCACGCTAAGACAAAGAAGACAACAACTACACAAATGGAAGGTCCACCCTAGAGGCAAGTCAGGCGAACGGTTATCGGGAACCTGTCGGTTCTAAACAAGGTAACTGATGCCCTATTTAATGAGACTCACTCCTTCAGTAAGACATGAACATTTTGTTAGTAAATCCCTATACAACACTCGCACAAGACCTTAATCTGATCACCGACTAACTTAGCCATGGGAGACAGCTACCCGGCATCCTAGCCGGCCGGCGTCTAACCTCTTTTGCAGGTTTTATCATCTTCTTACTCGGGAAGAAAACCGGGAGTCCGTTCGACTAAGTTGGATCCATGATCGGATCTGAGACGCAATAGTATAAAAGTAAAACATCAAATCAGTTATAGAAAATCTTTTACTAGACCAAAATATCCTTCTCCCAAAATAACATACTTTTTTTTCGTTGAACAAACCCTGTTAAGCCACCCTCGTGTAATATTCAGGAATCATGCTATCAACGAAACGTCCCACCTATTCTTAACAGGTTCTCTCAAGAGTTATGACTCCTTAACTAATAACCCTTACCTCAAACCTTATGTCTCTTCATACACCCCCTACCCTCTTATTTCTCACCTATGAATACTATTGACAACCAAAAGATTCTTACTCTATTTCATCCCACCCCAAAAACCAGCCCAATATTTTATTTCAAAAAACAACTTTAACAAAGGAATAATAAAACATAATTCCTAAACAATTACCATGCCCATCAATCAACGTGATTAACACATAAACATTTAAAAACGTAAAAGCCATAAAAGAAAAAAGGATAATTTAACTTTGACTCTGTATCTGTTCTCCTCCTCAGAGAAAACAGTTATATATTTCAATATTTCAAGAAATAACAAAAACCATGTGCTTATGCATGTGAAATTTTGCTCGTATAACAAAAAGAACACTACCTTGTAACCCAGGGATTGACTTAGTTGGCAAAGACCAATCTTATAATATAAGGTTAAAAATCCAAATCCCCTAGAGGTCAGGTGCTAACTTTGCATTTATAAAATAATTATCCCCCTTATATAAAAGCTACAAGTCTCAAAAAGAACACTACAACTACCTTAGATGTGTATAAATGCTGCATCTACTGTCACATGGTGCGACAATCACATCAGATAGCGGGTGCAAATTTGGCCTCGACCACCCAAACCTGCCCCAATCCACCTTTAACCCTCATAAAGTTTGGGCTGGTTTTTTAAACCTTAAGACGGGTTGGGGTTCAAGGTTTTTCCAAGTTAGGGTTGAGGACTTGGCCTAGCCTAAACTAACATTGGTTCTAACCATGGTTCCTTGTGTTGGCGATGGGGCGAAAAATCGACGTGTCGCTGGGGGGAGACACGATACCCCCTAGCGACACCGAATTAATATTAAGTCAGCGATATATCACCGACTTCTGGCGATAAATACGGAAAGTCAGGCGAAATTCGCCCGACTCGATTTTTGTTGAATTTCTCTCTTCTCTCACTTCTCCAGAGCTTCTCTCTCTCATTTTTCGCACTTTTCACCATATTTTGGTCCGATCTTTGACATCTACGAGTACATCTTGCTTCCTTATTGCCGGATATCACGTTGTTTCTGTCAATCAGGAGCCGTTTCTCACAGATCTAGGAGTTCTTTCATCAAACAGGTAACCATTCTTCTCTATGTATTTGTACAATGAATTGTAGACTTTATATGATTTGGTTTTTATGAGTTTTTAGATTTTTAGTTTCGGGGCTTTCGTCCGCATACAGTAGGACATGAGTTGATTAAGAACATTAGTTTAAATGATGTTTTAGGTCAAAATAACACTCCCAAGGTGTTTATTGGCATCAAATTAGGCTACACGTCAAATTTCAAGTCAAAATGACCTGAAATACCCTTCGAAACAGGGGTTCGATTTTCATCGAACCCCAACCAAAAGTTGCCTGACTTTTGGCGACATGTCGCTAGGGCCCGACATGTCGAACCTTGGTTCTAACCCAAGCTAATTAACGATTTATGGTAAATGAGGTGGCTAATGCAACTTCCTGATCCAGAACTTCTATACTTAGTATCGTCAATTAGGTTGTTGACATAGGTTGTCATGTTGATTTCATCATTTGGTTTGGTGAACATTTGGATATTACCTTTTATATTTAAGGTTTCAGAAAACTTGAATTTTTGAGATATTATCATTTCATTATTCTCTTTAATGCAATGTTAGTTAAGGTCAGTCAAGGACAACACAGTTAATCAAGGCCAATCAGAGCCAACTCAATCCACCCGATCAAGGTCAATCAGCGTGGGCCTGGGTTGGGTTTGGAAAAATCGTGCCTTATTTTACCCGTAACATCAAGTTTGCTCAAAATACAACCAAGCCGATAGAGATGCTAGAATCTAGTTAACCTAGTGGATCATTTTGCACAACTTTATATTTTAACCAAAACAATCCACTAGGACAACTACAAATGGTTCAATCATAACAAGCAGTTCAGTTAAATCCATAGCAGAATCTAATAGCTTAGAGTATCCAATTCATGTTCATCACAAAACATGCAATGTCGTTGTAAGTGCAGTATGCAGCTAAATGAACCAACACATCAAATCCCAGATTCAGCAGTTAAATATCACAGGGGACGGTCGCCCTGATCGACTATAAAAAGCGGCGGTCGATTATTTCAATTGACCGCCTTATGAGACGGCAGGTCTGTAGTGGCGAATTCGTGATTTATATGACAGCTAGCCTCATTGGGGTCATTTCTTCCCCCCACCAACCCTAAGTACTCTGGAGAAAAACTTTCCCCATGTGCCTATGAGTGATTTCATGGTGTCTACTAGCCTCAAACATGTCATCCACGCGTCCTTGCACTTTTCTCAGGTAATCTTCCCCTCAAAATCTTCATTTTCTCTTCATTTTCTTAGTTTCATCCTAGATTGAACCCCAATTTTTCTATTTCATTTTTCTTTATTAAAAACCTAATCCCTCCTATAAAAACCTAGTTTCTAACCTTTATTTAATGACTCATCATGCTCCTAATCATTCATCTCACATTTCCCATGCATTATCTATTCTCTCTTCTTTCTTTTCCCATTTTGCTCAGGTTCTTTGCTAAGGTTCTCTAGATGACTGCCCGTGGATGTAGATTTTGCACCTGTTAGAGGTCATGGGTGTGGACGAGGTGATGCTCATCAACCCATCAAACCTCATCACTTCATGTCAGAAAAAGCACCGGAGCTCTATCACTCGCTTCCCGCATTCCCATTGAGTATAGGTGTCTTATTTGTGGAGGATGTCGTAGCATTTGAGATAGCGAAGAGGTTTGATGCACTTGAGCGGAGTTGTATGCTCCACCAAATGAGCCTACTTACGCTAGAAAAGTTAGGTACTTCTACAACGACTTGACATTCTATGAGGAGCCTGTGGATGACAATGACAAGAGTTTGATCATCGAGAGCAGGGTGAAGAACTCCAACATTCACTTCTCCACACAAGCACTGGCTCACATCCTAGCGGTACCCTATGTCCATAGTGAGAGGAGATGGATTCCCCTAGGTAGCGAGTCAGATGATGTCATTCACTGGGATAAAAGGTAGCTCATCTTCTTAGTCCCGTGCAATGACATGCACATGGGGGTCAAATTAGATGTCCTTTGTGACTATCGCCCTCTACACCAGATTCCGCATAGACTTGGCATTAGAATTCCATGATCTATAGGGTAGAGAACCCAAGGAGCAAAATATATATATATATGGTGAGTCTGGGTAGTCTCCAGTGCAGTCTGGGGCTCAGATGAATCGTCTAGCTCAAACTCAGATGGTGGCTGGTCCTCTCCCTGGTCATCCTCATCCTCGTTCTCCTCTTTGTTATCAGTAAGCTTTGGTGAATGTGCTCCTCCTTGGAGGCCCATCTGTGCAATCAATTAGCGTCCAATCGCTTCCCCAATGCCAATAGTACAGTGAGCTCCTCCTCTCCCTCCAAGTCGATGTCAAATGAGTGGAAGATGCAGGCCAGAAGTTGTCTGTAGGTGATCAGCACCTACACAATCAAGGGACACACTTTTGGGTGAGCTACTGAGTAACGTCAAGCAAATGGAGCATTGACAGTTCGAGATAAGCGAGCAGCTAGCGGAGTGCGTCAACATCCAATGTCTACTACGCATCACCATAGGCACACCCCATGCAAACACACAAACTATCGTACACCGCGTAGTCATCAGCCATGCATGGCCACCTCATGTGCTTCTGTCGTGTCATAGAACTTTGGGTTGTTGTCCAATCATAACCTGCAAAATAATCTGAAGAACATAAGATAACCATAGGAGTAAGTTCCGAAGGACTACGTAAGGCAAATAGTCCACATATACAAGGGTGATAAGTATCCTTGATAAGATGAAGGCTTATGAATGTAGCTAAGATGCTAACCATGCCAGTCTTTGTCTAGGCAATACACAATAAGTCATACACCAACCTACTCCAAGAAGTCTCAAAAACCCCTCACGGCCTCCAATAGACTTTTGGGTATCATATAGTAACCAGTCCAAATCACAACCATGTATGGGTTATAGGCCTACACTCTCTCACTGTAACCATTGGTATAAGAACTGGTGCATGTGAGGGATAAGTTTAGCCCAATGCAAGATCATCTACGTCTCATGCTACATGTGGTCTACATACCTTCCCTCATACCTAGTACCCTTTTGGTCCAATATTTTTACCCACTTATGTATATTAATCATCACGGAATGCCTATCAACTAGTGGATTAACACCTCGTAACCCTATGGTCATACACATATGCTAAGGCGGATGTCTCTCGTGTCTCCTCATGGGATGCCTACCGAATGTTGGACGCCCATGAGCCCACATAAGCAACCCCACCATGAATGATAAGACCAATAGGTCTATATCTCCTTAAGGAGTGGCTACCGACTGTTGGATGCCCGTCAGCCCCTACTGCTGTCACGGGTCACTCGACTTTAATACCCATGCTGAATGGGTGGTAACATGAAATGAGGGCAACCTAACCATGCATCTAGACCTCCTACTATGTTTAGACAACATATATATGTAGTACTAGAAGCACCAAGGGAAATGGTCTAACCCACAACCCCAGATGTAAGGTAATAGGCATACAAGCTCATGCATTCCCAAAGTCAAAATCATACATTCCATAGCACTATACCATTATAGAAAACAACGAACAATAGTAATAAGTTTCCAATAGTTCCCACATATTAATCATGCTTAAACAGTACGTTTTAAATAGTACATTTCAACATGCAATAACATCATCAGTATATCACAAATATCAAAGGCATATCAAACCACCCAAGCACAAGTGCATTTTTCTCTTTATTTGACCAATGTCCAAAACCTTTTATAGATTTTATTTCACCCACACTAGTGCTCCAACTGATCACAGTAAGTCCTAAGAACATGTTCATATAATTGCATTTAGGGTTTAGAGTCAACTTAGCCAAATCAAACTTCAAAACCAAGATAGCAAGGGGGCTGGTTGATCAAACTGTTGGTCGCCAATCAACCGCTCTAACCAACCTCTAGGTGCCCATGAATAGAATCAAAATCCAAAATTCACACATTCGATCCCTGGTCCTCGGAGGATTTTGGGTTGATTTTAGGTAAAAACTGTGAAGTCCCCTAGAATTCTAACTCGATAAACCTTCATTTCAGGTCCATGAACCTTAAGTACTAGTAAAAAAACAGTTGTGGGCCATCAAAGTTTGAGGTCGTGGCTGGAATTTGAACCCATGGACATGGATAGTGAAAGAGATGACCACTCCACCATTTTGGATGTCAAAAGGAGAGAGAAAGTCCATTTGGATAGGTTAAATAGGCATTTTTCCACACACAAAAACCAAGGCAAGAAGACTTCTATGACAAGGTAAACCATACCATTGAGTCAAGCATGATTAGAGGTTTCTATCCTCCGAAGCCCACTAGAAACCGCTTTTGGATGAAGAAGATATAGGGGTGGTTGACCGCGGTGATTGATCAAATTGATTGACCGCCCCTACCAAAAAAATGGTATTTTAGGATTTTTAGCTTATTAAACCCTATTTTATTGTTATTTTGACTCATGAACGAATTGTTTATGTTCTTTAGAGGCTAAAAGCTTGGGAGGAGAGAAAGGAGTGGTGTTGGGTTAAATCATTGAGGATTGAGATGTGCCAAAGTGCAGATTGCGGAAATAATTGTTGGATGTAAGGAAACCCTTTTTCTTCACTTTCTTTGAAGTATTTAAGTTGGTGGTTGGCCTTGATGGTGGAAACTGTTGGTAGGTGAGCTATTGAATGTTTTTGATGAGTTGTTGAAGCCTTATAGCATATTTCCTAGCCCTTTTGTGTGTTTGAGGGTTTCATTTAACCCATTTGAGAGCGATCGACCCTCTCTGAGATGTTTGCAAGCAACTCTTCATTAATTAAATTGGGGCTTTTGAGTTGGAGGTTTGTTTGAATGTTTAGAAAATGTTTTGGGGGACATTGTTGTTGTTCTATTGAAGTCCCCAAGAGATTGGATTTTGGATTTGAGCAAGGGAGACCAATTTCTGTTTGGAGCCCAAGAGGCGATCAACCAGGGCAGTCGACCAATCCTAGTAAGATTAACTAACCGGCCCTCCCCGAGTTTGATCAGGTGACAATGTGTGATGTTCGATATTTGCCCAGTTTTGTTCCAAATTTTAATTAACCTATTCTATATAATTTTTCTAGGTTTTGGGTGATCCTTCGGCTTTCTTTTGCTCACATTTTTGGTTCTCTTGAAGAGTACTAACACCATGTCAGTTGAGGGAGACAATCTTATATGATCATGTGTTTAAATTCATATTCTATTCATGTATATTATGCTTGTGTGTAATTGTGCGACTTTGCTATAGGGCATGCACGCATGAGTTGCAACATGAGTTTATATTTTATTTATTATCTTGTTATTTACTTTTAATTACAATTATGATGATGATGATATGATGGGAATAGGAGAATGATGCATACATGTATATTCTACCTGAAGTTGTGGGTTTGCTTATTGTTCCCCGGTACCCTGCATTCCATTTTGATTCTTTATATGGGTACCATCTATGTGTCTAGATGCAAGGCTAGAAACTCTTATCATGCCATCATCCTTTTGGTAGAGTTATTGAAGCCAAGTGACCTGTGACAGTGGTGTTGGGTGCCGTCGTCCAATAGTATATTGTAGTAGGTGAGGGGACACAACAAACCACGTGTCGTTAATGGTAGGGTTGCATATGGTTGAGGGAGGCATAGTCCGAGTTTGTTGGATCCATAAGATAAGACCTGGCCCATTGTATATAGATAACCATAGGGTTAAGGGGGGTGTAGTCTGTGCTGGTTGGTGCCATAAGATAGGTGAGGATATCGAATCGAGTTGGTTGGTGCCATAGGAAGGATATCAAATCCTAGTATGTCATCATTACGTAGATAACTCGTTGCGTTGGGCTAGAGAGTTTTCGTGACATGCGCCAGATCTCATATCAATGGTCGTAGTGAGAGAGTGTGGCCCTATTCCTAGCCATGGTCGATGATTGGATTGTTATTCTCATACCTTGATCATGACGCCCAATTCAGTTGAAGCCTTTGGAGTCTATGTGAGACTTCCCAAAGGAGACTGGTGCTATGCCTTAAAGCGTGTCCACCTACAAAGACTAGCATAGTTACACTCATAAGAGTATATTCATACTTACATTTCATAACACATACATAAGTTTAATGCTTGGTATATGATATTGGTGTCTCTGAGTTCATTGGAACTCATCTCGTGTGGAAATATTCTTTTTAGACTCTTATACAGGCCATGAGGACACCATCAAGTACTCAGTGCCACCAGAGCCTTGCGATCCACCGGCGATTGAGGAGATTGAGACCCATGGCGACGTGTATCCATGCTTGGACTATTCATGCGGTGTTTAATTGTTTTAATCGCCGTGTGGTTTTCTTCAAAGATATCGTAGAGTTTGATTAGGATTGTATAATGATGAATAGAGAGATTGAGGGCTTACCTTTCCAAGCCTTTTGATGAACAATTTAGAGTTCCTTTATTACAATTATGATTTTAAATATTTATCTCTAAGAATACTTGAGATTAACTTGGATAACTATAATAATTTATATAATACCTTTAACTGTTTGCTCCTTTGATTATGTTATGGTGTATTGTATGGTTATGGATTGGCCGCGAACCCTAGATACTGTAATTATGGATCACCTCCACGGGTATGCAGGTAAGTTCAATACTAGCTGGGTGGGGTGTGACATGAACTACGTCTTTGGATCACTATTCAAACACTCCAATCAAGAAACAATGCTAAAAGCTAATTTAATTATCAAATCTAGAAGTAGAGAGTCCTTTGCTGAAAGAATATGCTGTCAGAATGGATACACATTCTATTCCTCATGTGTGATTTGATTGGGATTAATGGAAAACAAAGGTTTCCCAATTTAATCATACTTCCAGCAAGGTGTTCCCACAACTAAATCCCCAAAATCGACAATGGATTATTGAAGTAAAAGAGAAGGGAATCAGTTATTTACCTTCAAGATCTAAAAACTGATGAAGACATATGATTTCCTCTATGGAAAATGCATGCCTTCCTTTGCTTTGTCACGTGCTCTCTGACATCCCCTAGGTCTCATAGTCGTCTTAGACTATAAAAAAAATGTAGTTAGGGTTTTAAAACCTTAAATAGGGGTGTTGGAAGCAAAAATCCAAAAACTACCCATACAGAACTGACCAACTAGCTAGGGGGCAGCGAATTGGCCAATCAACCACCTTGAACAACCACCCCTAGTACTTTTCAGTACTAAGGTAGTTTCTCAACCCAGTTGATCCCACTTGCTTGTACAGGTCTAGGGATCATTATAAAGGCTCTTACCTAGACTATGGCACCTCTCGACTATGTCACTGGGGGAGGGAAAAACCATGCCCCCAACATTTTTTGTGTTGGTTTGGGTTCTTTTTTTTTTTGTTGGGGGGGGGGGGGCCGCCCCTCCCTTTCCTCATTTAGTTTTGGGTGGGTGTTGTGGTTGTTGGGGGGGGGGGGGGGGGCCCCCCCCCTTTGTGTGTTTTTGGTTGTTGGGTTTGGTTTGTGTTTTTTGGGTTTTGGGTTAAGAGAGGAGAGAGGAAAAAAAAGAGAATATAAACACTACAACAAAAACCCCTTATAGCTACACATAATTAGCTACAATTTTTTTAATCGAAGCTATTAGTCCCTTCTAACTACAGTTTTTCCATGTGCAGTAATATAAAACAGTTATTGCTGCAGTCCGTAGCACCTGTGGTAATAAATATATGTATAGATGTACTTGTAAAAGTGTAACTAAAAATTGTAGTAATATGAACAACTTTTTACTACAATATCCAAAACCACAGTAATATATTACTTCTAAGCTGCAAAAGTATAATTATAGTTATGTAGTGCAGTAATTTAAAATACTTTTAACTACAAAACTCAAAACCATAGTAATAAAAAAATATTGTAACTACGGAAACAAAACTACAACTAAAAATTGTAGTAATATGAACAACTTTTTACTACAGTATTCAAAACCACATTAATATATTACTTCTAACTACAAAAGTATAACTACAGTTATGTATTGCAGTAATTTAAAATATTTTTAACTACGATACTCAAAACCATAGTAACAAAAAAACAATGTAACTACGGAAACAAAACTACAACTAAAAATTATAGTAATATATGAAACTTATTACTATGGAATTAAAAGTGTAACAATATCAATTTTTTAGCTACTAAAACATAACTACCTTTTGGAATTCTAGTAATATAGTTTATATAATAGCTGCAGTATTTAAAATTGTGGTAACAATTCTTTTTAGCTGCGGAAATAGAACTGCGGTTAAAAGTTATAGTAAATACATTCCCTTTAATTAGAAAAATATAACTACAATTATGTATTGTAGTAATTTAAGATATTTAAGAATATAGTATTCAAAAAAAAAAAAAAAAAAAAACGTTATAACTACGACAACAACACTGAAGTTAAGAATTGTAGTAATATGAGAAACTTATTGTTGTGATAATTAACAATGTAGCGACATCGATATTTTAATGACTAGGATAAAACTACATGTCCAACAGTGGAACCCAAGCCCGACCGGACCCTACCAAGGTCAAGTATTTTGTAACCCTAACTCGACCTTCAGGTCGAATTTGCTTGGGCTTAGGGGGATTAGGGCCGGGCTGGTCAAGCAGGCTTTCTTGACACCCCTACATTTCAAACATGGAAAGAGGGTTACAGTAAAAACTTCAAAATTTTTAGAAGCGGACCTTTGCCATTTGCTCCTGGTTAGGAAAATTTCTTTGAAGGAGATGAAGGGTTTTACTCTATTAACATTCATTATAATCCATCTTTCAATGGAACAAACCTTGAAGATTCAGTGTTTTACGGTCAAGGGATTCCCAGTAAGGTCAGTCATTTTTTGTTATTTTTTCCCCATATTTTCAGTCTTTATGTTGGATTCTTCAGCAACTTCATCTTCTCATTCTTCACTATTCGAAGGTTATTCATTTTATAGGATTTCTAATAGGGGTGAAGAATCGAACTCGATGTAGGGTTTTCAGAATTTTTAACCATTCGGGTTTTTTCATATGAGGCAAGTATGGATTAAATGGGTATTTCCTGGAGGCTTTTATACTTAAAAATTATCAATTTTGATATCAACCATTAAATTGGTATTTTACATGTGTTGCCATTTAGTGCTGCTGTGCACAGCTGACAAATTATTATTATTTTTTTTTTCTAAAGAGACTTCAAAAGTAAAAAATTCCGTAGACAACATTTTGCCTTCCCGCGCGCTAATAGTTTTCGCGTTCCCGCTAAAGGTCCTCTCTCCCACTCCTCCGCTATACACTCGATCGTCTCTCACTACTAAAGCTCAGAAATCCTATTATCATACCTATTGGGAAGTTAGGGCTTGGCCTTCCATTGATTGTTTCTGTCATATACTAGTGAGGGAAGACAAACAACACAAGCTGCTGCGGAACTCTTTCACGGCTCATCAGAGGTAACTCTCCATTTTTTTGTTTGTTGAAACGGTAGAAGTGGAAGAAAAAGAAGAGAGCTTGAAGAACGAAGGGGTTTTTGGGTTAGTATTTTTCGTTTTCAATCTCATTCTTCAATATTCGAATGATTTTTTTTTCAATCTCATTCTTCGAAGGGGTTTTTTCTTCTTCAATCGAAGGGATTTTTTTTTATTATATTTTTTATATCATCCTTGCTTCATCCATCTTCTTCAATCGAAGGGTTGGTTTTTCATGGTTTCCTGGTATCGCAACAATTTATGAAAAGCAGAAGAAATCCAGAGGCGCATCACCACCTCGAAGGGTTTTTTCCTCTTCAATCGAAGTTTTTTTTTTGTCCTTTTCAGTCTCATTCTCAATATCATTCTTCAACTCGAGGGCTGTGAAGGTTTAAGAAGACTCTGCTAGCTGCCTGTTGCAAATCCCTACGTGAATGAAAGAGGTTAGTGAATAGAAATGGCAATTTTAGACAAACTAGGTAGAATAATCCAGAATATTCTCTGTTCGTTTTTTTCTTTCTGAACTGAAGAATCAACACGACTCTGATTTGTTGTTTGCTGTTCGATCGCACGAGTCAGAATCTCAAAGCTTCTTCCATTTGCAGTAGATAGTATTGATCTCCTACCAATTCCAAATTTTGCAAGGTGAGTAGTACAAATCTGTAAGGCTTCTTTTACCTGTTCTTACCTTTATTTTATCGTGTTTGAATGCTTTTTCATTCCTCTCTTTACTATTATTTATTTCTTTTTACTTTAGGGTTGTGTGTAGTTCTTAGCAGAAAATAACACATATGAACATAATGCACTTGAGAGGATACTAAAGAACTCAAGGAAACTTGTTTAATCCATTGGATATATAGATGCATCTTCAATTGATAGTTCTGTGCTAGATCTTTTGCAGTGGTACGTATAACCTTCTCAAATGATTATACTTTAGAAGCTCTCAATGGTTACCACTAATTTAAATTTGGTGGAACCCATGTTTCTGAAAGTCTTTGAGTCCCAATGGCTTCTACTGCTAGATGACTCTGTTTACCAACTCTGATTGGTCATATATCTTGTTGGATTGTCAGTTCTCTATGGTATTAAATCCCTGATTTCAAATCTGATTTTGTATTTAAGGATTGGATTATCGTTTTGAACACACCCACCCACAGTTCTAAAACCTTATCTTTGTGTTATTTCCTGGAATCCTCTTCTTAGTTGAATTTCTACTTCTACTCTGTTTTAGAATCAATTTGATATTCTGTTTCAGTGTAGTATTCTTATATTATTTTTGATATTTGTTGGTGTTAAATCTATAATTTGATTGCTAGTTTGACCTCCATGAGATTTGCCATTGGTATAATTCGTGTATGAAATTCTATTTTTAAAATTCCTATCCTGTTAGGAAACCCTTATGCCTTTGGATCACATCATTGGGTAAGACTCATCTTTTGAATAGAGCTACTGTTAGCAATCCTTTCAATTCTTGACTAGAGTTTCATTACACTCACAGGAGTTTCAGAGAGCCAGCAACCGTCTCCAGCATCTCCAGCCCCTCTCTGATGGTTTTCTCTCTGGCCGAAGGTGAGTCACCTTCTCATTTCTCCCTGCGATGCCTCCTTTCCCCCCCCCTTTCTCAGGTGTTAAAGAAAGATAAATATAGACGCATTCAAGGATTAGGATTGGGAGCTAGGCTTGCCTCTAAGGAAAAGGTAAGAGAAGATGACCATGAACAAGTTACTTTCCTGAAAAATAAAGTTAATATGTTAGAAGCTTAAGTTAGTTGTTAAACAATCAAATCTAGGTTGTTAGATGGAAGATTTTTCATCTGAAGAACAGGTAATGTTATTAAAATTTAATCAATCTCTAAAGCTTATTTTATTCCTAGAACTCTATGATTCTTATTGATATTCATTTTGCAAATATTGTATCCTTGTGATAGGGGCTTAATCACTTTAATAGTCATGAAATAAGTCACTCTTTTAGGAGCAATGATGCATCTTGTTCTCATGAAGGTAATATGATATTCTAAATTATGGGGGGGGGGGTTTTTATAATTTTTTTACAATATTGATTAATTGTTATTTTTTTAAAATTTTTTTATATTGATTGCAGGATAATTTATTAAGAAGTCGATTCAATCACTACAGAGTTCCACATATCATAGAGCAGAGAGACTTGGATCGATTAGTTGATTCTTGTGTGTGTGTTTTTTTTAAGTATACTTTGAGCTTTAGCACAGACTCTTTCTAGATTTGCAGTTATTCTAGTTTGAGTTAGTTGGATGACAACTAACTTCTTTTTTTTATCTTTAAATTTTTAATTGATTTGTATGGATTTCAAATGACAATGAATTCAATAAATATAAATATTGTTTCCATATATTTGTTGCAAAGAAATGTATATCTGTTGATTCGTGTTTATATATGTTATAGTATTTATAAAGAATTTGTAGTTATAAATTTTATAAAACAATCCACACTAATATCGGTACCAATAGATGATCTGTGGATACATTTGCAAAATAAAATCTATCACTACATTTTCATTGTGGATGAAATACCTACAAATATTCCACACCTATAGCATTGCAGGAGAAGTTAATATACTGAAGCTATAGATTGGCCACGGAAATGTAAGTTGCTACAATGTGTATACCAAAATGTGAGATGCAAAAACATCCGCTGCTAAAAGATATAGCCACGGAAATATTTGGCACTACAATATGCGTAGTTAGAAGTTAGCCGCGGAATATCCACAGTTATATTTTCGTAGCTATAGGATAGCCGCGGTAAAATCTGCAATTATATTTTTTGTAGCTACATGATATATAACCATGGAATTATCTGTCACCACAATATGTGTAGGTAGAAGTTAGATGCGGAAACATCCATGGTTATATTTTTCGTAGCTATAGGATAGCCACGGAAACATCCGCAATAATATTTTCCGCAGCTAGATGATATATAACTACAAAAATATCCGTCGCTTCAATATGTATAGCTAGAAGTTGGATGTGGAAACATCTGTAACTAACAATCCGTAGCTATAGATATAGCTACAGAAAGATCCGTAACTAAAAAACCATAGCTATGGATAACCTTATACATGCAGTATTTTATGTGTAGCTACTGCGTTTGCGACGGAGCCTGTTGCGACAGATAGTAAACCGCATGTAATCCGTAGCTATAGGCTATTACTACGGATTTCTTTACATTTTACTACGGAAAAGTCTGCGGCTATATGCCCTTTTTGTTGTAGTGATACCACATCCAATATCCTATCTTTTTTTTTTATTTTTAAAAAAAAAAAACCAAAAAAAAAAATTTTTTTTTTTCAAAAAAAAAATTTTCAAGATGCCTTGCAGCCCTTGCCGTCTCCGCATTATACTCCATGGGATTTTCACGCTATTCACTCTATTCACTGCCAACACCACAACCACCAAAGCTGTTTCAATCCATAGCTTTATGATATTATGGGCTCTAGCAACTGCTATCCCCTTGACCAAGTCTTCGGACTCCACCTCAACACTAGAACGCCTCCTAAATAGCGATAGAAATTATCAATAACCACACCATCACTATTTTTTATAACACCACCAACCCCTTCATGTCTAGGGTCCCCAAGAGAAGACCCTATTGCGTTCGTACTCTCAAGTGCATGAGGTCGCCCAAATGATATAGAGTAAGAGGGATATCGTGCCCACGAGGATCCAAAAGAGAAAATCACGTACTAACTTTAAAAACACCTGTAATTATCTAGCTAAACGAATTAACAAGAATTAAATAACTATCAAAATATGAATGAAATAACGAAACTGCTATCAGAAATCAAACTCAATGAATGAAATTACTAAGGATTTGATTTCACCAAATATAATATAGATTATTGATTAATTCTCCCCTTTCTCATATAACCAATTTAATCTCCACTTGTCAATGAGATTTCCAAAGTTAGATTGTCTCATCTATTATGCCTAAGGATCCCTAACATATTAAATCCCCTACCAATTATGCTTAGAGCATCAATTTAATAAATCACATTAAGCACAAGAAACTCATAAACAAATCGAATGAACCATCTAACCTATTATGCTTTAGATGTAATTTTTCATTCTTCTATCCTAGGTCTAGCATGCATTCCTCATTGTTATATGATCGAAAACACACCACGAGATTCATGAATATTGGCTAGACATTCAGACATTAAGAACAAAGTTGATGAAAACAAGAGGGAGAATTTGTGAAAGGAAAATAAAACCAATAATTATCTCATGTAAATATCCATCTAACCCTAGTAAAAGAAACTTAGAACATTACAGAAGAAGAATAAGAAATAGTTAAAGAAAACACCACTTTAGGGTTGAAGAAGAGACTTTAGCAACTCCAAAATTTGTCCCAAAGCAGCTACCACTCCAAATTCATCCTCTACACTCTTCCAAAGCACAAAAAATGTTTTCCCTAGACTCTCGTCCCTTCTTATAAGCTAGTGTCAATTTGATACAGTTCTAGTTTCCTAATCTGACTCAATCAAGGAAGTGTTTTGTGTATAAACAGGACTGACTTCGATAGCTCAAATGCATAAACCCACCATTGGATTTGAAGAGTAAAAAGTTATGAAGCTCTTTTCCACAAATCAGCTTGATCGGACACCAAATGACCATCCGATGAAAAACTTGATCGAAACTAGATAGAGACACTCAAAAACGAGAATTTTCCCTCTTTCTTCTCCGAGTAGGATCTTTCTTCTTCTTCTTCTCTTTTTATTTTATTTTATTATTATTATTATTTTATTTTTTTTGGAGGAAGCTTCTAGAGTGTGGCACTCTCTAACTTGATGAAAAAGACTTTCATTTTTTAAGTGGAATAAAATCCAGCTTGGTTCGTTAAGATTCTCTTCGCAAATTTTTCAATAATAATAGCCTTGTAGATTTGGTTGATTTCCTACAAGCACAAGTGATAAATCTTAATAATTAGGATTTGCTAGGAAATATATAAAATCACCAAAATCATAGAAATAAAAGGAAATGGTGCACTATATTAGTTTTCATACAATATTATGGTGAATTGATATAAAATGATTATAAACACATGCAAATGTAGCCAATTCTTTATCCAAAATAATATGTATGAATTGAGTTTATCAAATCCATCTATATTCAACTTGCACCACCCATCAAGGGGCAACAACCACCGAACCTCAGGGGTTCCCTTCTATGTTTTACCTGAACATGAATGCCTATCCGATGAATTATTGAAGCTCTTGCTACTTCAAAGTGTCTAATTTACATGAGCAAAACTGCAAACCTACTATGATTTGGTCAAAAACTATGAATTCATCAAGCAAATGAGTCTGAGCAGTATCACAGAAAATTTCACAATAAAGTAGGGTGGGCAAACAACTTTTAGCTAGAAAGTCTGCCGAAACATTAGAAGATCTACTATTCAACTAATAAAATAGAGTTGAAAGATGATCTAATACTAAGAATGTCATGAATGATGATACGAGAAGCCCAATCCACTGAAGCTGGAGAATGATTTAGGGAGGCAATAGCCTGAAAACAATCCGAGAGAATCATGGCCAACTGGAGGCCATCTCTAATGGCTTCGGCCTCCGCCATTTGAGCAGAAAAACCAGGTGCATAGGAACATCTTGCTGCAACAAATTGGGATCCAACGTCCCACGACCACATTGATCAGAACCTTCACTCCAAGCAGCATTTGTAAATATTAAGAAAACAATATTTGCTTGATCATGCTAAATCGACAGAAGAGGGACGGGATCTTGTATATTAGCAGTAGGGAATTGCTTGAATGTCTGGATCCTAATGATTTTAACAATATTAGATTAAGATTTACAATTTGAGGAGTTAGTCTCTTGGAATGCTTTCAATTTTCATCATTAGCTTCCCATGTCTTTCACCAAAAATAAAAAATTTATAGTACAATTATTATTTTTTTTTCCTCTCCTTGCTCAAATCAAGGGCTCTAGAACTGATAACCTTTAACTTGTATTTATGCGTTTGTATACACATGAGGGTTTTCTTTGCGTTGGTATACACATATGGGTTTTCCTCCCTTGCCTGCTATATGCTTCTTATAAGCCGGCTTCCAACCATTTCAAAATTAAAGAAAGTTCTCATAAGCTTATTAATCTGATCTCCATATCTTTGGCAAGTCCACTTGAGTATCTCTCCATCGAATTATAAATACTAATAAAACTATTTAAAGGAATAAGAAGGAAGGTAGGAAGACTGGACATGGGACGGCCTAGGTTCAACTAATCATTAGCAAAAGTCAAATGATTGGTATAATACTTAAAATCAACTCCAAGTCAATTCAATGTCTATAGTCTCAAACGTAGTCTTCTTCCATCAAGCTAAACATTTTTGCCACTCCTGGTCTTCACGTCTATTTCTCAGCTAATTTTGCTATAATATTCTAACATAACCTATCAATGACAATGCCAAATTAATTTGGATTGTCTATTGCTATGGGTAGATGATTATGCTTCTTTAGTTCTTTTACATTTTTCAATCTCAATTTTAATTATCACCTCTAAGCATTGATAAAATGGATCAAAAGTGGATCTTTCTCTTAATGTATGGTAAAGAAGTGTGAGAAAAAAAATATAATCTCTACTACAGTTTGAACTTATGTGAAATTGAAGATTTTTTTTCGCTAAAAAAAATCATTATATTAAGCGAAGAAGAAAAAGAAACAATACATCAATTAGTACCTTATGAGGAACCAACCTCGCTCTCCCGCAACAACTGTTGCCCCCAATACACACACCCTTCCTCACTGGTCCCTACTCACATTAGAAAATTACTAACTCATCACAAACGAAATATAGGACATCTAGAGGCATCCAAATCAAGTTCTTTCTTTTTTTTTTTTTTTTTTTTTTTTTTTTTTTTGTCAAATCCAAATCAAATTCATTAAGGAGTGAACCTGACCAAGGAATGTTAATATCAGAAGTTCTTGTTCTAGCTGCCGAATTTGTCAAAAAATCTGCCACTATATTAATTTCACGATAACAATGTGAAATCTTCCAGTCTATAGCCATCAAATATTCTTGTAAATCTCTCCATAGATGAAAGATATACCAATGCATTTTCTTCTGCTGTATTAAAGTCACCATAGCTTTAGAATCACTTTCTACCCAAAGCTTCAGTAATTTGTAAATATCTTGCCCAATGCAATCCATGAATGAAAATTTTCAATTCACTCTCAAAGTTGGTTTCAACATCTAAAAAAACACTGAAATTGAAAACCACCACAACAACTTCATTTCGAAAGACTCCTCCACCGCCAGCTCCTCCTGGATTGCCCAAAGAAGACCCATCAATATTTAGTTTTACCCATCCTGCAGCAAGAGGACACCAATAAATTTCTTGTGGAGGAGCAGCACCAATGACCAAAAAGTTAAGGCCCAATCTTCTTGCATAAAAAAAAATGGTAGGAGTTACTTTTCTCCCATCCATTTTAAAGTCAAATTGTATTAAATCTGAAAAAATTAACATTCTGAAATTAAAATTTTCAAACAGGATTTGATTGCGGACCATCCAAAAGAAGTATAAAAGCAAACAACATCCATTAATCCAAGCAATCCGCAAAGGAAACTATGAAGCCTGTTGTTTCCAAGCCTTGAACAACTCTACAATCGAATCTTTTACTGTCCAACTATAACCAAACTTTGCTACAAAAGCTTCTCTACATCCACGTGAGAATGAACAGTGAAGAAAGAGATGTCCTATATCCTCTAAAGCTTTACCACAATGGTTATAACGAGAGGCCAACATAATCCCTTTTCCGAGTCAACAAGGCATCAACAAGTAGCCTATCATGAAAAAGTCTCCAACAGAAAACGTGTTGTCTAGGCTGCAAAGAAGTCTTCCAGATACTCTTTGCCCATTCCAGTTGTTCCCCTTTTATATGATAGAGATCCCGTGCCGATCGAAAACAAAATTCTCCCCCCACTGAACCTTGCCAATGACAAACATCAACAAAACCAGCATAAGGAACAGGAAATAACATAATAAGAGAGACTACCTCTTGAAATTTGGCATTGTCCATTGACGAAAACCTCCACTCCCCTTGCTGTAAAAAATCTATAACAGTCAATTTCGAATGACCCTCTAGATCCAGAGGAATACCAACATAGTCTACAATTGTAAAATCCCCCAACCACCTGTCAAACCAGAAACTTATGTGATGACCATCACCAGCTGACCACCGTTCATGAGCCCGAACAAAACTCTAAACCTTCCTCAATCCCAACATCAAAGATGACTGCTGTCCAAAAAACTTTAAATTTCCCCTTTTGTCCACCATTTTCCCTTTCAAAAAGTGAGCAAAACCAGAGTGTTTGTATTTAATTATCCAAGCCAACTTGCATAAGGATGCAAAATTGACATTAAATTGAAAAATTAATTAAGCACATTTAGACATAATTTGTTTTTTCTAATTTTCATCAAAATACAATATTTTGATTTTTGTCAGTAAAAAGGTTTTTAAGAACCAAATAAGGATGCAATTTTGCTCTATTGGTTTTTTCCCCCTTAGTAAATGATCAAATTTATTAATAAGAAAAGAAAGGGATAAGGCTAATCTTCGAAGGTTACATATCAAAGCATAAAACCTCCCAAAAACTACAAAATCAATACCCATCTAAAGCCCAGAACCTTAAATAGGGCTTGGATTGACCTAAATCTGCCTTTCCCATCTTAAGCCCAAAAACCTCAAAATAGGCTTGGATTGAGCTACTTTGATTTAGGGATGTCTTTGTTTCTTCGTCTTGGGTGATGTGGGAGTGATGAAGTAGAAGTCGGCTATATGATCTGAAAAGAAAACTATCAACATTCCAAAACACAAGCTTGGTGTCCAAAAATGACCAAAACATTCTCATCAATGAAAGGCATATAACCTCAGTGGAATGGCCTTTTTATTATCTAACAAGTCTATTTTGATCAATGACCCCAAATTGTTCGGCTCATTATGATTTTTTGAGATTATAGTTCTCATCATTACAGTCATTTTAATGAAAAACAAAGGTTCAATCCAAAATTATCCTTACCAAAAAAGTCTATTTTGATCAATGACCAAAATATTTTCATCGTTCATAACTAATATGAATAGTCATTTCTTGGATTTAGATGTTAATTATTTTGAAAGGTAAAAGTGGTATGCGTAATTTTTTAAGGTTGATGAGCGAAAATGAACACACATTACCTCAGAGAAAATGAAAAACAACAAAAAAGACCTTATAGGATTTATTTTGAAAGGTAAAAGTGGTTTAAAGGCTTGTTGCACATGCTAAGTGTAACCGTGATTCCTACGAAAGTGAGTTAGGATTTATTTTGTTGCACTAGTTTCTTACCTGCATTTGTATTTTTCTTTAATTTTTGCTTGAGGACAAGCTTAGTCTAAGTGTGGGGGAATCTGATGAGCACATTTATGTGTGAAATCTTAGGGCATAAAGCATGCATTTTACACACTTAGAGTGAAGCTACCTTGGGTTTTATTTTGTTTTTGCAGATTTGAGGACTATTCAATATTTAAGCAAAATTTTTGGAGTTTTGGGTATGAATCATGTAATTTTACACGTCAAGAGGTCCATTCAAATTCTCAAATGCGAAAATGGGCCTGATCTGGAGCATGATGGGCTAGAGATGTGATTATGGGCCAACTCCGAAATACTTAAGATATAAAGAAGGCAAATTTGATCTACGGCTGAGATTATAAATTATCAATCAAATCTACAGAGATATTATTGAGAGAGTCCAAATGGAGAAAAGAGTCCTTGCATACCTCAATATCTTATTTCCTATTTGTGATTTGATTAAATAAAGAAAAAGATTATATTCAGATAAGGAAGAAAAAAAAATCCCATTTTTGAATGTCTCTGTTCAATTTTGATCAAGCCCTTCATCAAATGGTCATCCGGTATCAGATCGAGCTAAATTTTGGAGGAGCGCTTCACGACTTCTTGATGGTCAAATCCAATGGTAGAATTATGCATTTGATATTTCTAAGTCAGTCCAATTAGTACGTCAAAACCCTAATTGGTTGAGTCAGATAGGAACCCTGAGTTTGATTCAAATTCTGTCAAGATTCATATCCCATGTAAACTCTATAAAAGGAGAGCATATTCCATCAAGGGAGGATGTGTATTAGAGCTTAGTAGAAGCACTCTTTCTTCTCTCTTTAGTTTATTTAGGCTTTGTTTAGTTTTCTTTGCTTGCATTTGTGAGATTTAAATTTCTAGATTGAATGTTTAGGTTTAATTTTTCTATGTAATGCAATTCAAGTTCAAGTTTCAAGTTTTAAGATTCGTTTTTCTCTGAGTCTAGCAATTGCAGATCCAGATCATTCTAAATCTAGATCTGGTTGTTAGGGTTGGTTGAGATTTGAATCGTTTGTTCAATTCGCAAGTAAGTAACCTTCTTCAATAATCTTCTCTCATCACTCTATTCCCGCTTCTTTCTACCCCTCCATATTCTTAATTTAGGATTTACTTTCAGCATTTATTTATTGTTCTCCCTTCCCCTGGGTCCTTGATCAGAGATACCTACAGTCTTGCCTCTCTTTGGTTAAGGTTTCCCTTTCCTTTTATTGCTTTAATTATTTCTTTTCTGCAATTTCTTTTTCTCTAATATCGGTTCCCCTGATCAGTGGACTGTAAGTTATGGCAAAGGGTCCATGGTCAAAGTCATTATAATTATACCCGCCTTCACTAGATCCAGAGCTGACACTCAGATCACTTCCCTTTTATTTTTATTTATTTATTATTCGCATTTTTTCTGCCTTTATTAATTATGCGTTGATTATGTTTGCTTTAATTTTCGTTTCAATTCGATCACATTATATGTATGGATTAGGACCGTTCATTTAGTTTAATTAAGTAATTAACAAATTTTAATCATTGCACTCTCGCATTATCATTAAGAAGTTAATTCTAAAGTGGCATATCTCCTTGAGATCGACCCGTTAGCTATACGATACCGTGTGCTTGCGGTTACTTTTAATTTCACAAACACTAGATTTGAAAATTTTCCGCACATTCGCCCGTGAAAATTTTAATATTTTAGTAGATTCACCCTATTCACTGCATCCTTGTCATTTTCCCATGCATTTTAGCTTAGATCTACATTTCATTCACTCCATCTATCAATTTTTCAAGAAAATCACTATTCATCATCTTTATTATTTCTCCTTTATTGTTCTCTTAAATTTTAGATGGCTCACTATGGCGGTAGATGTGCTCCCATGGGTGGCCGCAGTGCTAGTCGAGGCCTCAGGTGCGGGGTACAACGTCTTGACTTGTTCGGCACAATAGAGGCAGAGTTCCTCTACAACCACTTGCATTTGAAATCGATTCAAACCTCTCAAAGACACCCGCGAGCAAACTTTAAGAGCCCAAATTGGGAGTTTTCGTTTGAGAACCAATTGGGAAGTTTGAAAGGTAGTTTGGGGACCCTAATGTTGTCAAATTAAAGACCCCAAAGTCTCATTGCAAGTTAACTTTGAATTGGGGACGAAATTGAGCTCAATGGCAAAAGCCCTAGACTGGGCAGTCAACTGGCTCTGTGTGGCTCAACCCCCCACTCCCTATTTTGGGTGCATGTTTTACCCCTCTTTGACCCTATTTGATCCCCGATTGTTGCTTATTTAATTTTTGTTGTTTCTAGGGTTATTTTGGGTCAATTGCACTCTCTTTTGTGGAATTCTTTGGAACTTGGAAATTAATTGTAGCTGGAAAGGTAAGGAAAATAGTTAACCATATCTTGTATGATTGATGGTGTTATTTAAATCTTCATCATTTGATATCTTGTATTCTATTATGAATTGTATGTGACTTTGCACGAACGGAAGGTAATGTTTTATATTTGCTTCTATTTTCAAATTTCATGAATTGTTATATTAGAATGGTGTGGATGTGTGGAGTTGATTTTGGGACCTTGTCCTTTTGTATTTATATGCCAACTAGGTCTATGGGTTCACCCATTACCCTAGCAATCCTATATATTTATGAACTTAGACCTAACTACATAAGTGATAGGTGTCTAGATTTGTTGGCTGGGTAACCCCATGAGTACTACTACTCTTCCGGTAGGGGTATTGAAGTCAGTTAACCCTCAATGTTAATGGTTGGGTCCTATTAGTATCAAGCATGCCCACTGCCATCATGAGATGGTAGGGTTACATATGTATAGAGTTTGGGTTCATGTCACTTTCAGTGCAATGTGCGATTTCTACAGAGAAGCCACAAGAGTGTCCGCCTATATATATGTGAATGACCATAGGATTGAGAAATGGATTCCAATAGATGCCTCTCGTTGAGGATCCCATAAGGATATTGGACTAACAGATGCCTCCCATTGAGGAATGATGTCCGTACCATATGTAGTACAAGACCGTATGACCATATGGGCCTAGAGTTGTCCTTGAGACGTGCCAGTTCTCATGCCAAATGGTGATGTGAGAGAGTGGTGACCTATATCCCTAGCCATGGATTGATATGATTTGACCCAATAACCATGGAGAACCCAATAGACGTCTCTTGTTGAGGGAGAGTGATTAAGACTGCCCAAAGGAGACTAGTATATAGCTTAATGCATGTCTACCATAGAGACCTTATGATAGAGTTAGAAGCATGATTTCAAATTCATTTTATTATTCATCTCATTATTACAAATCATATATGTTTGATGTAGGAAATTGTGAATAGATGCATGATATGTAGTTTAGTTGACCTCACTAAGTTTTGTTGAACACACTCCCTTTTACGTGTATGCTCTATTAGATCTTGCTACAGGTTATGAGGACTCCATTCAAATGGAAGATCTGTCGTCAGCAAAACATTTTGAGGAAGTGACTTGCAAGGAGGTGGACTCACATGGAGCTTTGTGTCCATGCCCGAATTGCTCCTATGGATCTTGGTACTAGTGGAGATCCTACGATATCTTTGGAGACGATAGTGTCCCTCATAGCCCTACGTTTTATCTTCACCTTTATTTATATAGAGAGTGAAGATGCCGTCTTCTATTGAAGAATCTAGAATTCCGCTGCAAACAACTCCTTCCTCTAAACTATGATGCTCAACTTTAGATTATGTTTTTAACTTTAAGTTAATGGATAACTATAACTAAATTATCACCTAGAATTCTGTTGCAAACGACTCCTTCCTTTAACTCTGATGCTCAACTTTAGATTATGTTTTTAACTTTAAGTTAATGGATAACTGTAACCTCATTTGATAATTTAGTTTCTATAACTTTAAATATTTATCTTTGATTTATTCTTATTTTTTGATTATGCTATGTCATATGATAATATGGATTTGACACTAAACCTTAGTCTTGTTGTGTATCACTCCCACGGGGATTCAGGTATGACCGAATCTAGCTAGGTGAGGTGTGAAACACCCACATTCTCCTAACATGGCCTAGGTCATTTTTAAAACATGCATGGTTTTAATGCAAATGAGTGCAATTACATTTGTATATGCAAGGAGGTGTCCTAGGCCCTGATTTATTGGGTCTTCTTACTTGAGCTTGAGTTGATATTCATTGGTGTTCTTGAGTCTTCTTGTACTCCATTCTTCATGCTCATCTTGACTTCGACTTCATGTCCATCTTGACTTGGTCTTGGCCCTTGACTTGAGTTTGGGCATCCGACATTGAGTTGGATTTGGTCCACTTGCTCTCATATTGAACTAAATATACACATCTTAATATAACCATTAGTAATTCATCTTTGTTATAATCAAAACTAATGGAGACCCATGTGGCAATGCTGACATGGCATTTTCCAACACGTGTCATGCTAGTTTAGGTGATGGAAGTCAAGAAAAAAGCATCCCTAGAGGGGATGTAGGCCATCAGTAAGTTGTGGCTGATACATAGAGAGAAAGGTAGTTGCAAAGTAGACATCAACAATGGTCTTCCTAACGGTGATTTGCACAAGCCAAGACAGGGGAGAGATTGTTTGTTTAGGGTTTGGATATAATTGTAACTGGAACAAGTTTTGGGTCAATTACCAGTTCAGGAGTAAACTTGTAATTTTATGGGGATTAGGATTTTGGGTTTCCATATAGTTATGCCTCTATAGCACAACCTAGGTAACAAAGCAAGGAAAGGGTAGCACTTTGTAAGGTGTGAGAGTGGTGTAAATAGGTTTTCAAGAAATAGTGGAATCTCTTTTTTCTCTTGGGTGTACGTAGACAATTTTGCTGAACCATGGTAAATTCTTTGATATTGTAAGTATGGTTTTGTTTATATTATTCTTCATGATTGTGCATCCATCCATAATGCTAAGGTCGTCACTTTGGGAGGCCCTTGATAACCTAGTGAAGGAATCAAGGAGAGGAACAAACAAAGTTAGAATGAAACCCTTTATCTCTGGGAGGAAATTCCAATTGACCACATTTGTAGATACACTCTTATACTTTATCAGTATGATTTTTAGTTGGTGATCAATCTTATTTTAATATTTGATCTTTAGCATACAGAATGCAGTTCTTGTTTTATGTGTTCTATAGATCGACCAGTTATCAGTATTTTAGGTTTTGAGTTGTGTTCTTTGATTTGATGAGTGTCACATCAGTATTTTTAGTCTTGCAAATATTCCATTTTTAATAGTTTATTGTGTCATACATTTACAAATTTTTTTGTTATGATTTTGTATTGAAATGAACATGCCATTGGTATATTAGTTGCATATATCATATCGGAGCATGCCATAGTCATTATTGCGTTGTTGTCCCCTTGTGTGAAGCATTGGTGTCTTTAACGAGATGGATGTTGGGATTATGTAATAGCACAAACCATGTATGGGGACCATCCATTGAATTTGAGGCACATGGTTGAGGGTAGATGCATATGAAGCATTTTGTCTTAGATTTGGTGGATGTTAGGGTTATGTAATGGCACAAGCCAGGAAACAACGTGGAACATTAGTTGAATTTGAGGAACTTGGTTTAAGCAATATATTTTGATTAAGAGGAATTTTAGAGTTGTGTAACAAGACAAACTATATAACGTCATGGAACATACATTGAATTTGAAACAAATGATTTAGGGGAGATGGATGTTGAGCTATGTAATATGCCCTGGCCATGTAACAACATAGAACATCTCATGGTCCCTAGACTGGTAGGACAGTTGGTTCACTCATGATTTATCAGTGGAATTGAATCAAATTTGTATCGTTGAGCATGTTATGGTCATTTTGTCACATGCATTAAAATTATTTGGGCAAATTGCACTGGCACACAAAAATGGAGGCATTAAAGCATTGACACCCCACTTTATGTTTGAAAAACACATAGGTCCTCTTCTGCTACAATAATTAATTATATTATCGCAAAGACTATTATACCCTTCCATGAAATCTTATTCTCATTTACCCAAAAAAAAAATTCTTATGCCTATAAAGGTTATTTGATGAAGACATTGTTGTTGGATTTTTTTTTTCCTTAGATTTTTGTAAAGACATTTTTGGAACTAAAGAAAAAATAAACAGTGGGTTAACTGTTACACTAACAAAATGGACTAATATGTTTAATGAATTGGGGATGTCTGGGTGTTTCAAACATAAAGTGGGGTGTCAATGCTTTAAAACCTCTATTTTGGGGGTGCTAGTGCAATTTGCTCAGATTATTTTGTATAAAAATTATTTATGTGATTGTATAGAATAGCCTTGTTGATTTATATATGATTTTGCTTGCCTAATTTCTTCTCAAAACTTTTCACTTACTTCTATGGTTGATAAATTCAACTAAGGGGATGGTGGATATATGGAGGAGGAAGGAAAAAAAATATTTATTTTATTCCTTAGTGTAGTTTCACTTGGGAATGTTATTGATTGCAATCCTTTTGGAGATTGATAGTGTGAATTTTTGAGAATCATGGACTATTATGGAAATGTTTTTTGTTTTTTAACTTTTTGAGTTTAATTAAATTCTATTGCAATTAGTTATATTTTACTGGTGTGATTTCACAAAACTACATAACTAACCAATAAGCCCCTCAACTAGAGGTGCCCAATGGTTCATTTGGGGCAGTTTAGGTTTGACCTTAACAGTTTCGGTTGAAAAACACCAAATCCAAACACAAACCATTCGCAAAATTGCAGTTTCGGTTCTTCTCTTGTTTTATGCAGTTTGGGTTCGGGTGACTAACAGTTTAGGTCAATAGTTGACGCAGTTTTGAAACCATTAAAACCTATTATCAAACCAATATAGCCCATTTCAAATTAAGATCCATATGAGTCTTGAGTCTTACCTCTTGGGCTTAAGGTCCAAACAAAGACTCTTATTTATGAAAATATAAATTAGGATCAATAAAAGTGGGTAATACAACCCTAATCCATCCTACATATAAGTTCTACTAGCATATCTACTCAGTTAAAGGTCACTTGAGTAGGGAGTCTCTCTACTTGGGGTCAGCCTTAGATTGCTGAGTAGCCATCTAAAACACTAGAAACACAAGTGAATTCCAAAGATAGAGCTCAACAATCATGTTTTGTTACTCACTTTTTAATCATTACTTATTTAATTAGCTTAGTTAGCAAATACGATAATGGTTAACAAGCTTGAGTAGATAAACCCTATGGCATATATAAGAATAAAAGCTTTTGTTTATCTCTTCTTTTTATAACGGGTTTTAACGTGTTAGGAATTTAGTTTTGTTAGCGAACAGGTCACAAATTGGTTGGCCCAAACCAGCTCGAAACCATTTGCCTTTCGATCCCTCAATTGGTAGCCCCCCTTTGGTTTGGGTTGGCTAGTGCTATAACGGGCCAGTACAATTCGATCTTAACGGTCTGGTCTACAAATTAACACCCCTACCCTCAATAGTTTTCGATTCACTACCTAAGTATCGAATCTTATTATATGGCGCTTTGTGCCTGACACGGTACATTTCGAGCCAAACAAAATAATTTATCAGAGTCCAATTCAATCTTTATGCAGCCATTCACTTCACTTCTAGAAAGAGAGAAAGGGAAAGATATCCAGACATGATTTCACACAAACAGAACAATTATTAGTTTAGTTTATTCGTTATACATTTGATGTAGAAACCAAATACTATATGTTGTCTATCCAAATCTTATTTTCCAACCACACCAAAAAAAAATACTGAAAAACCAAGGAAGCCACTTGGAAATCCGTGGCAGAAAAATTAACAGAAACTTGTTAAGGAGATGATGGAATCAAGAAACCACTCAAACGAATTACAGGACTGAGAACAAAGAAGAAACAGCAAAAGCTGCAACAGATGCAATTGCATTCACGAACATCGAAGAAGATCCACTGGCAGTGGGACTAGGAGACTCCACACTAGGAGTGGAGGGAGCAATCTCTCCAACGGGAGCAGGAGCTGGGGCATTCTCAATAACACCTGAAGGTGAAGGAGGAGATGCTGGGCTTGTCTGGTTTGAAGGAGGAGATGCTGGGCTCGTCTGGTTTGTGGTAGAAGATTGGTTGCTTCGATCTGCCATCACCACGACCACCAACTTTTCATTCTTCTGGCAATTTTCTGGATTTCCACTTATGAAGTAGTAAGGACCATTCTTTTCAAGCTTGATTGAAGTGTGGCCGTCTTTATGTGTTTCAATGGGTGATGTTGAGCTGCAGTTGTCATAGTCAGCCTTGTTTACTTGAAGCACTGAGTCATTGTCAGCTGGGTAAACGAACACTGCAATAAACAATTGATGTAACAACCACAGTTAATTGATAAATGCTTTCAAAAAAACAATAAACATTTCTGAGTTTACTGTTCGCTAAATATCTATTCGCTAAGGAAATAAAGTTGCACCTTCACCACCATTGATTAGTTTCACATATAGAAATTAGTGTTGCATCAGAAAAACCAACAAAATCAATCGTTCAACTTACATAAAGAGTCTCCAATTTGGAACCGCTTCGATTCTGCCCATTGATTGTAGGTGTTTGCTGTTGCATCAGCTGGAACAGTCCAACCATTGTCACCTCCAACCTTGAAATCGGTTGCATCAGCGCTTTGCATCGCCAGTAGAAGAGTGCTAAAGAGCCAGAAAGCATGAAATGCTTCTCTATGGTGTTTGAGTCTTAGAATGGTGTTGGCCATGGCAAGAGAACAGTAGATCTTTAGCTAATGGAGTGGAGACTTACAGCCGAAGACCTATTGTGCTACTTGGTTCAAAGGAGAAGATTTGACAGGAAAGGTAACATGGTTAGTGGGATTTTATAGAACCTCTGCACACCCAGGAGCTTTACAATCTGTGGCAGTGAAGCTTTTGCTTCTTTAGTTATTCCTCTTTGCTGTCTGGATATCTTAGCTTCTAGTCCAAAGCATAAGCTGCTTTATTCTCAGAGCCTCATGGTTCAGGAGCACTTTTGCATTTACTTGGCAACCTTCTGAATGGGGTTATGCTTTGCTTGAGCAAATTAAGAATATCCATGCCTTGTTCACCAGGTTAGAAATTTTATCAATGCTGGCCAATGAGGTAAGCAGACAAGCACTTTTTTCCTTTGCATGATGACCCAACTTAGAGATTGTTTATTAGAGATAACAATATTCTCTCACTTTAATTCGGATAAAAATATAACTTTAAGTTGTTACATCAGGTTCACAATGTTCCACCATTTTGAATTCAAAACTTTAAACTGCAAATTATATCAGCACTTTACTACAAACAAGACAGTGAATTCACACAAAAGGCGCTTTTGGACCCCACTGTATGAAGCCTGCAATTGATCTCTGGAGGTACATTAATTCTAGGTCCCATTCCAAAACTACCAGGTGTTTCTACTTTTGAAAAACGCCAGAACCAAAAATAAAAACAATTTTAACGTTCTTGAAAGCAAGAACATTTTTATAGGCATTTAATAAAACTTGCTTCTGAAAATAAAAACATAATCAGTTGATTTTAGCAAAATTCTTGTGTTTGAAATGCCAAATTCAATAAATATCATTTTTAAAAACTTTCTTCACTTAAACCTAGTCCACTCTTAACTTTTACTTCGAGAAACAGACGCAGCAACAAATCACCTGAAACAAAGCAGTTTCATTAGACGGGTTTTACACTTTTTATTTTCTCAAAACAATAAACACCAGTTTAATTATCAAATGGATCCTTGGCCGATTATCCAGGGAATCGCACTGAAACTTCCCCAAAATTTAGTACTTGCAACTTGATTGGATGGACATCTACCGATACAAATGATCAATTCTTCAGAAATCTTTTCATTTTGGAAATTGTTTCATTATTTGTCATTGGCGCAATCCTTTTGCAACTTGCCTAAAAAACCTTCTCACCCTTTTCAACATTCTTTTCTTTTATTTATTTATTGTTATTCTCTTTTCCCTGTTCTCAGGGGAATTCCAAAGTTGATATCATCATTAGATTCCTATTATTACCTCGCATACCAAGGATTCAATATATCTTTCCATTGAACTGCGTGGTAACCCAGCATAATTTGTGGAGTTCAAAGTTCAAACATGCTCGGGTCAAATCGTTTCTCATTCTCACAGGCTCACTCTCTTGAGCCCAGCCTTCTGGAGGCAGCTAATGTGATTAAAGGGCACCGCATTTGTTTGTAGGGCTTGTAACACACAAGGGTCCAAAACCTCACCATACTAAGAAGGTTGACTTCCAGGAAAACTTTTTGCCCCTTCTGATAAAGAGAAATAGATGCAGAATATAGGGTTTAGTGTCTTCAATTGGGCAATAAAATGATAAATCTCTTGCTTTAGCAGTCCAATTTGCCTCCCAGGTTTAACTGAAGATGGAGAGATCCTTTTTTTCATTTCAGCATAGCTGGGAATTTTTGGCTCACTGAATCATTATCAACCTGCCATTAGCAATACTAGGAGCATTAGGGAACAATGACAGTCATGGGCAATCAGGGCCCATGCCCAACCCTTAGAGCCAATCCTTTCCAAAGTAACAAATATATTTTGCCGACTTCTCTTGTCTTCGTTGTTCCATCAAATAAAGACTATTATTCACCTTTGAGACTTGATACAATTATGAATACAGCCAAGCGTGATTGGCACACAATTCCGGATTTCCAAGGACTGCTAGGGGTGCACCAGACACCACGGGGTGTGACTTCCAATTATCTTTCTGTTAATGAAGTAAACAGACTGGTGTAGGTTAGCTGAGCTGAATGATGATGAGCATGAGTTTCAAGTATGAATGTATAGTGCTGCTTGGTGCAATGTGGATGTCTGTGGACGAAGTAAGAAATGGAGCAACCATACAAGGTGAAGCTACAAAGAGAGAGGAATAGTAGTATATCAGTGCTCGTCTCCCAAAATTTACTGATAACTGCAGAATGTGGCAGGTTACCAAGAAGCGTTATAACACATAACCACTCTGTTCTTGATAGCCATTAGAAGTATCGGCCACTCGAGTTTGGATATGAAATTCAGCTTCCAGATTTTGCTCCATTGAAAAGCTAACCTCTCCTCCTATCTTGTCTAGATAATGTAGAGAGTTCCCTATCTTCGGATAAATTATAGGTGTAGTAAGACCAACTGAAACAATCTCTTGTTAAAACATGGAGGTCAAAATGAAGATTATTCCATTGCACAGACGAGTTACCAATAACAATGCTGAAACCAATTTCAAGTTAAGATTTCAGGCTCTGGGATCCAGGGGTCAGACTAAATGTCAATACCACTACTTGTGCCTACCACCCAACATTGACTATCTTTTGAGCTACAGCATGGCCCATACAAAACTTTGCCTGATCCACAATGCAATCCTCACATGTTTGGACTGGAAGAGGAAAATAAATTTTTTTAATATGGATCCCAATCATAATATCATAAAAGTACTTGGCCTGGGATCACATCCAGGGTGGTCTCCAGAGGGTTTTGGCAGTTTCCAAGTAAACATGTTTCTTGAAACCCGTATTTTAGATCTTCTAGAGCACAAATATGTGGGAGAGAACCAGAACAGATACAAATAACAATCTGAATCACCAACCAAAAGAGGGAACTTTATGTAGAAGTTATGCAGTCAAGAACCATTTTGAGATACCAACAAAATAACTCAGTGATATCTTAACTGACTGACTAGCTCATAAATAAAACCAACCAAGAAAAGAATTGGTGATTCTACATTCACTATTCAGTTTGCTACAGCCATTATTGTTATTCCCAGATTGACACTGAGAGGAGGGGTGAATCAGTGTCTTCAAAAATTCACCACAATGTGGTTGGGTCTACCGACAGGTGTACCACCACTCTGCAATCAAGGCACTCCAATATGTGCAACAAAGAAAAATAAACAAAAACGCAATGCACCAGAGTTTACGTGGTTCGGCCAAATTGCCTACATCCACGGAATAATACCCAACATAGGGTTTCGTATATTACTCAATACACTCTTAGATATTTTGACTGCTACAACAGTCCAGGAACACCAATCCCTGCTTTAGTCTAAAATGCAATTCAGACAAGGGCACCAACCCCAACCCCCTAGACAAGCTCCAACTTGCTAGATCACATTATTTTGATCGCTACAACAGTCCAGGAACACCAATCCCTGTTATAGTCTAAAATGCAATTCAGACAAAGGCACCAACCCCAACCCCCTAGACAAGCTCCAACTTGCTAGGTCACAATGTAAACCAATAATTCAAGTTCCCCAAATTACATTCATGAGATAGATTCTTCATCACTAAACATAACCTCGAAAATAATAGACAATCACTTGTGAATACGGGTTACCTCAACTTGTGTAAGATGCATGGTAACAATACTTGTTTCTCTTTTTCTCCAACTCTTTTTTTTTTTTTTTCTCTTTTCAATCTTTTTCAGTTTTCTCTCTTTAAAATAGCCATACCACCATGTTCCCTTCTTTTCTTCTGCTGCTTCTCTTTTCTTCTCTTTCACTTTCTTTCTTGTTCAGCAAAACAAAAGACTTCTTATTCCCATGCTTCAGATCTCCATAGCCAACCAACGTCTTCTGGTTCGACCTCCACGCTATTCCCAAGCTCCTCAAAACGTCCACACTTTTGCTGGAGTTTGCTCTCCTTTTATAGATTAATTTAACTCAGAGTTTGAATCAAACTCAGAGTTCTTATCTGACTTAAACAAGGAGTGTTTTAACGTACAAATCGGACTAACTTCGAGATCTCCAATGAACAATCCCACCGTTGGATTTGAAGATCAAGAAGTCGTGAAGCTCTCCTCCAAAAATCGGCTCAATCGGACACTGGATGACCATCCGATGAAGAGGTTGATCAAAACTGGACTCAGAGTTTGAATCAAACTCAGAGTTCCTATCTGACTTAAACAAGGAGTGTTTTGACGTACCAATAGGACTAACTTAGAGATCTCCAATGAACAATCCCACCGTTGGATTTGAAGATCAAGAAGTCGTGAAGCTCTCCTCCAAAAATCGGTTCAATCGGACACTGTATGACCATCCGATGAAAGGGTTGATCAACGCTGGACAGAGACCCTCAAAAACGGGATTCTTGAGTTTTCTTTATTTGAATTGGATTCTTTCTCTCAAATCTAATTTCCATATCAAAGCCCACTTAAGTTGCCAACAATGACAACACCTTCATTTTAGGCCAATGGAACAACCCATTATAAATCAGAAGAATTTTTCCAACCAAGTGAATCCGGGGGGGGGGGGGGGGGGCCCGTGTGGGGGTTTAGGTGTGATGTGTGATTTTATTGTTGTGTCCTTGTACTTTTGTGTGGGGTGGGGGGGGGGGGGGGGCGGCTGTAAGGGTAGGGGGGGGGGGGGGGAGGAGGAAAAAAAAAAGAACTACCTTTTTTTTTGTGATGTTATTTTGAATTGTAATGTCAGTGAGGGTAGGTTGTGTATGTTGGGTAGTATGATTTAATTTTATTTTTTTTTGTGTTTGGGGTTGGTGTGGGGGGGGAATTCTTTGTTGTAGCTTTAAGATCTGTAAAACAAGATTTAAGACATTATGAAACCATTAGTAATATGATGGCCAAGGAGATAAGGCAACTCAAGGTGTATTGGAAGCGATTTATAAATTGAGCACGATCTGTAGGAGTTGGGTCAGGTCTCTTAGTTGAGTTTATCAATCAGTCACAGCATATCCTTAGTTTTAGGAGTGTTTGTTAGTCAGTTGAAGCAGATGTATTCCTTTAACTTTAGGAGAGCTCTTTGTAGTGAGTTATGCCATCTAACCATTCCATAAGTGGCATATTTTTATTGCTTGTTGAGTTTTGTATTTGAGTGAGAAAAAAGAGAAGGAACAAAGTGCTACAACGTCGGTTCTGCTTCTCTCAATTTCTCAATACGTTTTGCTCTGTTTTTTATATCTTTTGAGGTTCTTTACTATTTTCAGTCACTCATTTCTCTAACATTGGTAGCATCAGAGCCAGGTTAGCAAGTTTTGGCTTCTGATTCATCGCTCCCAATGGAGCATTGGGGCAGCAGTCCATGATACCAGTCTTCAAGAGAGAAAACTATGATTTCTGGAGGATTAAAATGTGAACCCTCTTCAAATCATAGGAACTGTGGGAAATTGTTGAATTGGGTATTTTGAAAATGAAGTAGATGAAGCCAAACTAAGGGGAATAATAATAATAATAATAATAATAATAATAATAATAATAATAATAATAATAATAATAATAATAATAATAATAATAATAATAATAATAATAATAATAATAATAATAATAATAATAATAATAATAATAATAATAATAATAATAATAATAATAATAATAATAATAATAATAATAATAATAATAATAATAATAATAATAATAATAATAATAATAATAATAATAATAATAATAATAATAATAATAATAATAATAATAATAATAATAATAATAATAATAATAATAATAATAATAATAATAATAATAATAATAATAATAATAATAATAATAATAATAATAATAATAATAATAATAATAATAATAATAATAATAATAATAATAATAATAATAATAATAATAATAATAATAATAATAATAATAATAATAATAATAATAATAATAATAATAATAATAATAATAATAATAATAATAATAATAATAATAATAATAATAATAATAATAATAATAATAATAATAATAATAATAATAATAATAATAATAATAATAATAATAATAATAATAATAATAATAATAATAATAATAATAATAATAATAATAATAATAATAATAATAATAATAATAATAATAATAATAATAATAATAATAATAATAATAATAATAATAATAATAATAATAATAATAATAATAATAATAATAATAATAATAATAATAATAATAATAATAATAATAATAATAATAATAATAATAATAATAATAATAATAATAATAATAATAATAATAATAATAATAATAATAATAATAATAATAATAATAATAATAATAATAATAATAATAATAATAATAATAATAATAATAATAATAATAATAATAATAATAATAATAATAATAATAATAATAATAATAATAATAATAATAATAATAATAATAATAATAATAATAATAATAATAATAATAATAATAATAATAATAATAATAATAATAATAATAATAATAATAATAATAATAATAATAATAATAATAATAATAATAATAATAATAATAATAATAATAATAATAATAATAATAATAATAATAATAATAATAATAATAATAATAATAATAATAATAATAATAATAATAATAATAATAATAATAATAATAATAATAATAATAATAATAATAATAATAATAATAATAATAATAATAATAATAATAATAATAATAATAATAATAATAATAATAATAATAATAATAATAATAATAATAATAATAATAATAATAATAATAATAATAATAATAATAATAATAATAATAATAATAATAATAATAATAATAATAATAATAATAATAATAATAATAATAATAATAATAATAATAATAATAATAATAATAATAATAATAATAATAATAATAATAATAATAATAATAATAATAATAATAATAATAATAATAATAATAATAATAATAATAATAATAATAATAATAATAATAATAATAATAATAATAATAATAATAATAATAATAATAATAATAATAATAATAATAATAATAATAATAATAATAATAATAATAATAATAATAATAATAATAATAATAATAATAATAATAATAATAATAATAATAATAATAATTGCCAAAAAGCTTTGTTTTTTTATCCAACAAAGTCTGCATGAATTAATCTTCTCCGAATCTCTTGATGCTATGATAGCAACACTGCACATAGAAGGGATTCAAAACGCTGCAGATGCAAAATGGTGGCAGGATTATCTCTCAAGAGCCAAAGTCATTATGAATCACAAGTTAAGTTATTTGGCGAGCAGATGCTAGATGCAACAGTGGTGGCAAAAATTCTAAGGAGCTTGACACAGAGGTTTGACCATGTTGTAGTAGCAATAGAAGAATCTAAAAATTTGTCAAAGCTATCTTTTGAAGCACTTATGGGGTCCATATTGGCTCATTAGGACAAGATTAATAAATCTATAGAAAAAGGAGAGGTGAAGGCCTTTCAAGCTAGGACCACCACAGTTTCACAAAACAATAGAAGCTCATTTGCAAGGGGAAGAGGAAGAAACAACAATCGAGGCAAAGGAAGGGGTTGGCCAGCAAACAATAGAAGATGCTTTAGTTGTAACAAAATTAGTCACTTGGCCAGGGACTGCAAGGAAAAGAAAATTTCAAGTGGATTTTGCAAAAGAAGCTGAACCAAAAGAGGAGGAAGCTTATTTGTTTATGGCTATTGAGGTCAATAGTAGGGATGAGAGCAGCTTTTGGTTCATAGATAGTGAATGTTCTGTCACATATCAGACGACAAAGATATGTTTCATGAAATAGATAAGTCTCATAAGACTCAATAACTGGGAAATGACAGGAATATCAAAGTAGAAGGAAGAGGTACCATTGCAGTCAAAACAAATCAAGGCAAACTCAAACTCATTACTAATGTGTTGTATGCAATAGAGCTTGCACATAATCTGTTGAGTGTGGGGCAACTTGTTTCTGGAGGATACTCAAATCTTATTTGAAGATAATATGTGCCAAATTAAGGAAAAGAAGACTAGAGTGCTTATCACTAAGGTGTTGATGACATAGAACTATATGTTCCTTATAGAGATGAAGAACGTAGAAGAACATTTACTCATTAGCAAGGAAGATCAAGCCTCAAGGGTTTGGCACTTGAGGAATGGTCACTTAAATCTTCCAGACCTCAAGTTGTTGAAGGACAAGGAAATGGTGGAAGGACTCCCACAGATTGACACCAAGAGATCAATATGTGAGGGTGTGTGTATGGAAAGCAAACCATAAGATCATTTCCAAGAGGACAAGCATGCAGACCTGAGGCATCACTCGAACTTGTACATGCTAATGTATGTGGTCCCATGAAGACATAAAGCCTAGGTGGAAGTAAGTAATTCCTACTGTTTGTAGATGACTATAGTAGGATGAGTTGGGTTTATTATTTGAATCAGAAGTCTGAGGTCTTTGAACACTTTAAAAAATTTAAAACCATGACTAAAGTGGAGAGTAGCAAGAAGTTGAAAGTCATATGTACAGATAGAGGGGTATAATTTACCCCAACTGCTTTCAATAGCTTTTGTGAGTCTCAAGGAGTCCAAAGAGAACTCACTGCACCATATACACTAAGCAGAATGGTGTTGTAGAGAGGAAACACAGGACAGTTGTAGAAATGACAAGGAGTATGATTTAGGCTAAGCAATTGAAAGATGTAATTTGGGCTAAGGCTATCACAACCACAGTGTACTAAGTCAATATAACACCGACAATTGCAATTCATAATCAAACTCCTTATTAGTCATGGTATGGCATCAAACCTTCAATCTGTCACTTAAAAATATTTTGGTGCATTGCATACTCCCTTCTACATTCACAAAACAAACATAAGCTTGATGACAAGTCTTTTAAATGCATATTTGTGGGTTATTCATCTCAATCAAAAGCCTATAGGCTATATAACCTAGTGAGTACGAAGATAATCATTAGCAAAGATGTGATCTTCAATAAAGAATAAAAATGGAATTGGAAAGGAGAAAACAACGGCGTCTCAGATAACTTGGATGTGGAAGAAGAAAGAACAGCAGGGACAGAAAGTAGTTCAAGTTCCGAGTCATCACCTTCAACTCCTTCCACACTAGCAAGCTCAAGTGAAAGATCTGAACGGTCCATTAGGCGTTCAGAAGGACAACCATGTGAGTCTCAAGACAACAGTTGAGAAAGCACTCCACCAAGGAAGATGAGGTCCCTTACAGATGTATGTGCAAGGTGTACATTTGCTTGATTTGCAGTAGATCCCCCCAAATTTGAAGAAGCAAATAAAAAGGAGTGGAGGAAGGCTAAGGCTAATGAAATTAAAGCAATTAAGAAGAAAAAGACCTGGGAGTTAGTTGATCTACTAGAAGGAAAGCATGTAATAGGACTGAAATGAATTTAAAAGACCAAGTTTCATGCAGATAAGGGTATGCAAAAGCATAAGGCCAGACTTGTAGCAAAGGGTTATAGTCAAGTAGTCGGCATTGATGTGGATGAAACATTCTCTCTAGTGGCAAGGTTTGAGACTATTAGAATTGTTCTCTTAGTTGCTGCACAAATGAGATGGGAGGTCTCTCAGTTTGATGTAAAATCTGCCTTCTTGAATGGGGTTTTAATAGAAGAAGTGTTTGTTGAGCAGCCAAAAGGATTTGGCTTTCCTAGAGAATAAGGCAAAAGTCTACAAGCTAAGGAAGGCCTTGTATGGGCTAAAGCATGCCACAAGAGCCTGGTATAGGAAGATAAATGCATACTTTATACAATGTGGGTTTGTAAGAAGTGAAATTGAGCATACATTGTATGTAAAATACACTGCAGCAAAGGAATGCATTGTGGTTTGTTTATATGTAGATGATATGATTTACATGGGATCTACTTATTCACTTATATCATATTTTAAGTAGAAATTGATGATGGAGTTTGAAATGACAGATCTTGGGAAGCTTAGCTACTTTTTAGGATTGGAAGTAAGGTAGACAGAAGATGGAATATTTCTTTCACAGAAGAAATATGCAGAGGAATTACTCAAAAAAATAGGAATGACCAAGTACAAGGTAGCTAGAACTCCAATAAACATGAATGAAAAGCTAAAAGATAATGATGGAACTGGCTATGCAAATGGCAAACAGTTCATAAATCTTGTAGTTGCATTGATGTATCTCACTCACAATAGGCCTGATCTTGCTCATTCAATGGGAATGGTGTCAAGACACATGCATCAGCCTAGCAAACAACATTTTGGAGCAGTCAAAAGAATTCTAAGGTATTTAGCTGGGACAACATATTATGGCATTTGGTATGCACAAAAGGAAGATTTCAGGTTGATGGACTTCTCAGATAGTGATTGGGCAGGGTCTTTGGATGATAGGAAGAGTACATCATGCAATTGTTTTTGGCTTCGATCAGGGGGGGGTGACCTCGGGTTCTAGGAAACAAAAGTGTGCTGCATTCTTTTCTTGCAAGGCATAATATGTGGCACTAGCTTCAGTAGCATGCCAGTCAATGTGGATCAAGAAGTTGATGAGCTTGGAAAAATCACAAAAGGAAGCAACTGTAGTTTATTGTGACAGCATGTCAGCAGTGGCTCTAGCAAAAAATCCTGTTCAGCACAAGCAGAGTAAGCATATTGAGATTAAATATCACTATGTTCGTGAATTGGTTAGCACATAAGGGGTTAAGTTGGAGTATTACAGCACTGATGAGCAACTGACAAACATATTCACCAAGTCCTTGTTAGCAATGAGGCATTGTCATCTTAGGAGCAGGCTTGGCATGTCCAATTATGAATCAAGGGGGAGTATTGAAGTGATTCAAAAATTGGGCACAACCTATAGGAATTGGGTCAGGTATCTTAGTTGAGTTTGTTAGTCAATTGTGTTCCTTAGTTTTAGGAGTGTTTGTTAGTCAGTTGAAACAGATGTATTCCTTAATCTTAGAAGAGTTTTTCGTAGTGAGCTATGCCATCTAACTGTTCCATAGTGGCCTATTTTATTGCTTGTTGAGTTTTGTATTTGAGTGAGAAAAAAAGAGAAAGAACAAAGTGCTACAACGTGTAGCACTTTGTTCTTCTTCTCTCAATTTCTCAATACGTTCTGGTTTGTTTTTCATATCTTTTGAGGTTCTTTACCATTTTCAGTCACTCATTTCTCTAGCAAGGTGGTCCAGGTCCTTCTTAAGTGCTTAGGCCATTAGGCAGCACCTAATGATGCCTAGACGATCTACATCACGTACTAGCATAATTTTTTAAATACATCGATTATGTAACTTACACGATCAATTATTCAACATGAAGCCGCAACAAATAATCAAAAATCTAACATTAAGTGCCATCAATTTAATCAATATTTAACTGCAAGATCATCAAATTCAACATAGAAATAGAAGACAGCCGAACTAAAGATGCAAGCTTTCGGAAGTCTGAAACAATCAAAAGATATATTGGTTTATATGTTCTTGGACTTGGTCATTTTCAGCATAGAATGAAAACCCACAAGATCACGTTCCCTTTTCGTGGGAGTGTGACGAGATAGGTAGTACTACAAAAAAAGCCACTACTCAATCAAGCTAGTCTAAAACCCAAACTGAGATTTTGTACCAACAGAGGACTATCCAGACCATGTAACAAAGAGGCATCCTAACTCAATCAAGTCATGATTCTCAATCTCACCAAGACAGCCATTTCACCCCTTAGTACAGCTGGGAGCTGGATTTACCAGATTTTGATTATTTTTTCATCATGACATAGGCACTCTTTTGGTTTGATATATTAACTTTCAACATGAGTATTGATGGATGAGATTGTTTAAGCATTAATCAATTTATATGTAGGGCGTATAAGGCTTTTATCCAGCGTGAAGTTTCCAATTTGGGGTCTCAAATGGAATAATTATAATTTAAAGCTTGTTTTCTTGAGTGCACTGCTATGTTCCAAAGGCCTGAAATAGGCAGGACAGCAAGTTTTAGCCCCAAAGTATACCCGTATATCAAGGAGATGGATCATCGAATTCAAAACACATTACAATATCCCATTGAGATCTCAACCCAACTCACTGTTTTGAAGGGATGACATTGCCCTCGAGCACGAATTTATGATTTTCAGGTATACCTAGTCTCACGTTTGATTTATAATGTTCCAAAAAAATACAACCTATCAGTAAGTAATTAAATTGCTCTTAATTCTAGAGTTGTCACTCCTCTGCTGAAATCACCTTGGTTTTCAAGCTCCCAATCACTATGGGCCACCCGTCCACATTGACAAATGATAACTATGTTCCCGCAATTTTTCTGAACTTCTCCCTCCAGGTTCACACAAGGATGTAGAAGACATCACCACTGTTGCTCTCTCTATCTCCTTCTCTAAGATCAAGGGAAAATAGCCCCATTTAACACAAAAAACAGAGATATGAAATAAGAACAAAGAAACTTAAGGTCCGAAATAAAACACATCCCAAAACTATGATCAGTTGTTGTTGGATTGAAGCTTGTAAGTAGTCAATAAATGCTGAAAATTTCCCTCTTCCAACGGTTGGATTGGAAGCAATGGAGATGGACTCAAACTTGAAAATCTAAATTTAGTAGTTATGGAGGAATTCAAGTGATGGAGAGGATGGAAGATAGATGTTTTAATCAATTAAACTCAGTAACCAACCTGTTCTAGATGGAGGAACAACAGGCTTTAGCAGTAGCCTGGGAATGAAACAACCTCAGTTGGATGGTCTCAACAGCAGCAACGTAGGAACAAATTGGTCCATTGAATCTGGTTCTGTTCTGCCCAAGTTTATATCACCTCTATTTGATGTTTGCTTGAAGTTTAACCGTTACTTCTTTAGCAAACTTGACAACTCCTCCCTTCATCTCCAATGCCTTTTAAAATTGCATTCAGCATTGTTGGCATTCATATTATGTTCATGTGTGACTTGTTTACCTCACGAGTTCATCGAAATTCACCCCATTTTGGTAAATATTTTAAAATTGGTTGCAGGTTAAGATGGCTCCACTGAACATGACTTCTCTGCTCTAGCGAAGGCATATGAGACGTTAGTGATTGATGACTACGGTCTACGAGAAACATGTGAGTTCTAGCAGATGTATGGAGTGCTTATATGGCGCTCAGTAGAGATACCATATGCTCCTTTTGGGGCAATCGAGGATTTTGATCAGTTCACCTACTCTGCTAGTCAACGGATTGAGGATGACCACTGCCTATTGAAAAAAAAATTATTTGACTTCTAAATACATGATTTACCAAGTGGTTGATAAAATGACTGAAGAAGAAGTTGACCAAATGGATGACGAAGTAGCTGATTAGATGATTGAAGAAGAGTTTGCCACCAATGAGATCCTTAACAGCCTTAAGTCTTAAGTCTTGTTTACCAAAAAAAAAAAAAAATAAGAAAAAGCCTTCAAGTCTTTGCTCAATCTATGGCTTGTCTTTAGGCACTCATTGCTTGGGGAATATGAAAGGTGTGCATCAAGCAGCACGTCCCTACTCTGTCCATAAAGCATATAGAATGTCAGGTCTGAGAAGGCACGATCCAACATTTGCTTGATTTACCAACTGACTGGGTCCACGTGGACCCACCATAATTGCTACTCAGGCATATGATGACTATTAATCTTATCCGTTCTTTCAATCAAATCCTAACCATCCATTTGAATTTTTGAATTGCTTTTTAGTAATTAAAAATAGAATGAACGGACTAGTTTTTCTCTTTACTTTTCTTGCCATTGCCATTGTGTCTTCTACAACTGAAGTGTCCATTCCTTGTCCGTGATGCTATTTTCGCTTGTTTACCAATCTTGCCCATGAGTCTGGAGATTTCAAATATCTAGATATTTCAAATTTATAGATTTCAAATTTATGAAGTCATAATTTATAAAATTAAATGTTTGGTTGTGGAATGAAATCTGTGGATTCATCCTAAAAAACTATTTGATCGACGTGATTTTTGTGAACGTGCAAATGTATAACTTTTTTGAAATCTCTGAATTTCACCACTTACTCATAAATCTACAGATTCACGTTTTTAGTGTAAAAAGGTGAATCCCTAGATTTCATGAATCTAGAGATTTTTACAACCAAACAGGTATAATTATCAGATTCATGAATCCAGAGACTTTGAAATCTCTGGATTCATGTAACCAAACAGGCCCTTTAGAGTGTAGTAAGTTCTTTTTTCCCAATATGCCATGTGTCGTTCCCAAAGGGGAGATCCAAGACACGCTGGACGATCTAACAACCACAAAACACCGGTTCCACTATAAATACCCCTCGTCCACTACCATATCTTGTAATGTGCATTTTACTCCTTCAGCATTTACTGTTATCATTTTCTAGCTTTCTAAGCCCTCGATATCGGGGTGGTGTTAATCCCAAATTTGACATAAACTTCGGAGGTGATTGATCAGCCTCAAAATTGACCTAAACTCACTCTTTCTCTTGTGAATAGGCTCTTAAACCAACCAGATGGAGCGACCACAGTTCACACAATTGGGTTAGATTTGGACGCAACAACATGCAATCATAAAGTGAGTGAGAAATCTCTGCTAGTAAATTTTGTCATTGTTAAACAACTAAAACAATTGCAAACAAGATCTATCAGAGCCATTCAAAAGTCAATTTTCCAGTTCAGTGGCCCTCTAAAGCATGCACACTTGGACCAAGCATAGTCTAAAAGGAGATGCTTTACATCCTCATTCGCTTCATCACAAGGCAAACTAGATTTTCTTTCCTTTTCAATTGAGGAAAACGGTTCAGGTGGGGCTTCCATGTCTTAGACGGAGGACCCGTGTTATCATAGGTTAGACGGAGGACCCGTGTTATCATAGGTGAAAGCAACCCATTTTGTGGTGTAGAATTGTCCCTTGACCTTTCTCTCTCCTCTTAAGTGTTTGTAATGCATTGAACCTGTATCAAGACAAATGAGCCTATGAAATGATAAGTTGAGATCCCCTATATTTAGAGGACAGCCACCTTTAAGAGCGGCCAAGATAGGATACCTTGTAATTGTACAGTGATGGGATAGAAGATAGTGTTATACATTACCCTAAAGAGAATTGCTTTTAGAATTAAAAGTAACCGCAAGCGCACGGTATTGTGTAGCTAACGGGTCGATCTCAAAGAGATATGCCACTTAGAATTCAACTTCTTAATAGTAATGCAAGAGTGGAATGATTCAATTTTTGTTAACTAATTAACTAAACTAAAGGATCATAATCTATACATCTAATGCAATCGAATTGAAACGAAAAATAAATTAAACACAATCAATGCATAAATAAAAGACAGGAAAAAAAATGCGAACAATAAAAATAAAAAGAAAAGGGAAGTGATCCGAGTGTCAGCTCTGGATCGAGGGAAGGGGAGTAATAATAATGATTTTGACCGTGGACCCTTTGCCGTAGCTTACAGTTCACCGATCGGGGGAACGGATATTAAAGAAAAAAACAGTGCAGAAAATAAATAACAAAGCAATAAAATGAAAGGGAAGCCTTAACCAAAGAGAGGCATGACTGTAAGCATCTCTGATCAAGGATCCAGGGGAAAGGAGAACAATAAATAATTGTTGAAAGTAAATAGCAGAAATTAAATAACAGAAAATAAATTGCAAAAAGTAAAATGGAAACCTTAACCAAAAAGAGGCACGACTGTAGGCATCTCTGATCAAGGATCCAGGGGATGGGAGAACAATAAGTAAATGCTGAAAATAAATTAAAATTAAGAATATGGAGGGGTAAATAGAAGCGGGAATGGAGGGAGGGGTAGATAGAAGCGGGAATGGAGGGAGGAGAGAAGATTAATAAAAAAGGTTATTTACTTGCTTGAACAAACGATTCGAATCTCAACCAACCCTAACAACCAGATCTAGATCTAAAATGATCTAAATCTGCAATTGCTAGACCCAGAGAAAAACGAATCTAAAAACTTGAAACTTGAACTTAAATTGCATTACATAAAAAATTAAACCTAAACATTCAATCTATAAATTAAAATCTCACAAATGCAAGCAAAGAAAACTAAAGAAAGCCTAAATAAACTGAAGAGAGAAGAAAGAGTGCTTCTACTAAGCTCTAAGACACATTCTCCTTTGATGAAGTATGCTCTCTTTTTATAAAGTTTACATGAGATATGAGGCACGGCTGAATTTGAATAAAACTCAGGGTTTCTATCTGACTCAGCCAATTAGGGTTTTGACGTGCTAATCGCGCTGACTTAGAGAGATGAGATGCATAATTCCACCGTTGGATTTGAGGTTTAAGTAGTCGTGAAGCTCTCCACCAAAAATTAGCACGATCGGACATCGGATGACCGTTCAATGAAGGGTTTGATTGAAACTGGACAGAGGCATTCAAAAAGGGGATTTTTCCTCTTTTTCTTTCTGAATATAATTATTTTTCCTCTTTTTCTTTCTTTGACCAAGTCCCAAATAGGAAATAAGATATTAAGGTGTACAAGGACTCTTTTTCTCCATTAGGATTCTTTCAATAATATCTCTGTAGATTTGATTAATAATTCCTAATCTCAGCTGTAGATCAAATTTGCCTTCTTTATCTCTTCAATATTTTGGAGTTGGCCCATAATCACACATCTCTAGCCCATCATGCTCTAGATAAGGCCCATTTTTGCATTTTAGAATTTGAATGGACTTCTTGATGCGTAAAATTGCATGATTCAAACCCAAAACTCCAAATATTTGCTTAATTCTTGAAAAGTCCTAAAATCTGCAAAAAAACATAAAATCCAAGGTAATTAACTCCACTCTAAATGTATAAAATGCATGCTTTATGCTCTAAGATTTCACACATAAACTCATCAAAAAACAAATCAATTAAGTGAAATAACCACCACTCCCCCATAATTAAATATTAATCATTTGGAGTTGTGAAATTAATTTCTTTAAGGGCAATTTTCATTTGGACTGCTGAAGTTTGATCCAAGTTAGTTTTTTCCAAAAAAATGACATTTTGCATTTGCCACCCCCATGGTATCAACTAATTAAGGGCACATTGATTTTTCAGTGACCAAAATATGTGTATTTATTTTCAATTTCCTTCCCCCCCCCCCCCCTTTTCTTTTGTGATCATACGACTACCCTTCATATTAGCATCACATATACAAATTTCAATCCGACGATTCCAATAAAAAAAACTGAGGCAATAAAATTGGATAGAGAGAAATATGGGCAATCATCTCATACATTTTGACTCTTTGTAGCCATGGTTTTCTTCTTAATTAGTCATATGTCCTTTTCTTTTGAAGGAACAAATGGAAGGCAAAAATGAAATCAGACGAGAAAGCACTTCCATTAAATTTCTTGGTCACATTTGAAAATTTTTCTTGTAGAAAATCATGAGAGGAATTGTGGTGCATGGAATCTTGAGAGGAATTATGACAAAGAAAATTGGTGGTTTCAATGAGTGGTCCGGCAGTCGTGGGCGATTTCCGATGGCTCAATTTAACAAATAAAGATGGGTGAGTCACCCATCTCTATGTTTACGGCTCAACTTTGATAAGCATCTTAAACTGTGACTAAAGGAGTGGACCTATTTATAATTTTTGGACGATTGGAGGGTTTATTGAGTATCATCACAGAGTGAAAAAAGAAAAAGAAGAAAGAAGAAAGAAAGCAAAGAGGAAAGGAAGAGAGAGAGAAATTAAAAATTTATAAGGGTATGGTCATAAAAAACCAATTGTCCTTATTTATTTATTTTAATACTAAAGGGGAGGCAAATACAAAATATTATATTTTTTTAATTAAAAATGACTGAAGACAAACTTCCGAGAATTTAAATGAAAATTACCCATTTCTTAATTATATAAGTCCAACAAATGATGGCATGATTAGAACAACATACGACTAGGATCTGAGATGCTTTTTGGAAGTTTATCTTCCCTTTAAAGTTTTAGAATTCATCAACTCTGAGACAACTTCCTGGCATAGGGACAATTTTGTCCTGGATTAGTGGCCATTGACATCGTTGCCAACATTCTCAGCATCCCCCTCCCCTATAACCTATTGCAGATCATCTCATCTAGAAACCCACTTCAACAGGCAAGTTCACTGTCAATTCGGCTTACAAGTTGGCAACATCATCTCCTTCTCCCCCCTTACCTTTATCCACCTTTAACTGCCTTCAGCTTTGGCATCTCCCCCTCCAACCTAAGATATTCATTTTCTTATGGAAGTCTACTCTATGAAAATTACCTATAGCAGAATTGTTGCTTGCAAGAGGTTGTATTGTCCCATCCCAATGTATTTTTTGTGGTCACCCTACTTTTTTGGCACAACAACTCTTTACTATGTGCCCTTTTACCATCCACCTATGGCACACCCTTCACCTCCGTCGGTGGGATCCCTCACACCCTTTCTGCCCCCAACATCAAGCCCTTGTCACCCAGTCTACTCAATCATCCCCCGACAGACAATAGAACATCCACACCCTTATTGCACTTTGGGGATCGATATTATGATATTGTTACGCACTCACCCCAACCCCCAATGCAACAAGAAGCGATAATTGAGTTCCCCCCCCCCCCCACTACACCGCCTACTACACCCCCTAGCAAAGAACCACTACTTATTAGGTGGAAACCTCCACTATCGGACCAAGTCAAACTCAACGTGGACTCCTCCTCCTTTTCAATTCCAAAACATTTAGGGATTAGCGGTCTAGCACGTGACTTTAATCACCAGGTGGTGTTTGCTTTTGGACAAGGAACAGGCTGCCAAGACTCTCTTATTGCTGAAGCACAAGCTATTCGACGTGGATTCAATCTCGCCCTCGACTTACATATCTCCCATATCCACGTGGAAAGTGAAAATCATTCGCTTGTGCTCTCTTACACATCCAACATCCTGTCGAAGTCGGAAAATCTCTCACCTACTTACAGATATCCTCAGGTTGGTGGCATCCTTATAAATGTTCATTCTCATACATCCCTCGTGAAGCGAACTTTGCAGCCGAGAACTAGCCAAATTAGTGGCCCTCTCTTAGGATTGGTTCGTGTACCACTACTCCCCACCCTTTTTATCTTGGATTCTGCTCTTTAACTATTTGATGTGTAAGATCCCACGTGGTTTTCAATTAAATAAATAAAGTCCTCGTTTCCCACAAAAAATAAAAGAAAAGAAGAAGACTAGGTGATACGCTAGTATCATAATAGAAAATTATTTTTTTCTTTCCTTAAAAATTGTTTATCAGACCCATGAAAGTGCTGGGGAATATAGGTTAACTTGTATATGTTATGACTAGAGAATTCCTTGCTTGTTTACTTCAAAATTCCTCCTTTCCACTCGGTTGCTTTTACATTGAAAGGCATTATGTTCCATAGAGTGTTATTCATAAAGAGAAAACAGTACTACCTTAGAAGAAGAAGAAGGCAACTTTATGCTTTAAATAGAGGGTGTGGTGCCCCCAGATGTTTCAATTGAATCCTAACTCTCGAACCTGAATTCATTTCAATTTGTAATTTGCCATTTTTCTTTCTGTCAAGGAAGGAAGCAGTTGTGAAACCTTGGAGTTGGGAATTTCTAGGTCATATATCCTAAGGTATGAGGCTTAATTTCTCTTTAAAGTTATTGTTTTTCTGTATTCTTCTCTGGACTGATGGTTCATTAGACCTGCTTCAATTTGTTTTAGAAATTTCTGATGTAGATGTCGACCTAGTTGAGACTCTTGAGAAGGTTTTCTTTGCTTTTCCTGATTGTTTTTGGTCGTTTTGTATGTTTTTAGGTCCAAAAAGTTGGAAAACTTAGATAATACAATTAAGGATGTATGAAATCTATTTTTATAACATATGCTTTTATATATTAGAAATGGGGAATTACATAATAGGTGCCGCTGCGACCCTAGTTCAATTCTAACTCTGATTTCCTACTTGAATTCCTTAGTTTTTCACCAACATAAGCTGCCCCTTAGGGTTAACAGTGCATGAAATCTAATTATACCAACTATTAACCATTAAATAAAAAGTAAAAATACCCACCTATTAATCATTGATTTTGATTAAACATGACCTCTCTGAATTTGATCCGAACCCTCAAGGCTGGAACCGGTTGTGAACCAATCCAGTACCCAGAGCACTTGCGGTTTACATCACTTTATTGCTTTACTATTTGTGAACTTCATAAAACGAGAACAAATTATTTCTGAAAAAAAAAAACAAATATATTTTCCTGTGACATCATTCTTGATCTGCTTCCTCTAAAAACTTTGTAAGGCACAAGTATTTTTGCCTACTCTTTTTCTAGATAATATTGTGGGAAAATGTTTTCATTCCATGCAGGGGAAAATGTTATAAAAAATTTGTAACCTAATCTACGATGTTGGTATGTGAAATTTAAAGACAACTCTAGCACAGTATTGTGTAGACAAGATCAGTCTTAGGGATATGTACCATTTTATTTTAATCATCTAAGCAATGCGAGAGTGAGATAGATGTGATTAATTAGACTACTTAACGATCCTAACACATTCGTCTTATGAAATTTGAATTTGAAACAAAAACAAAGGAAACCTAACATTTCATCATCTAAGAAAAAAAATACTATAAGAGAAATAAATAAAATAATAAATAAAATGGATCTCTAATTAGAGAGAGGCCCGATTATAGGTGACCTTTATTAAGGTTCCAAAGGAAATTATAGATTAACAATAAAAAGAACGGCAAATAGATTGAGTTGTTAACCAAAGAAGTATGAGCTTAGACATCTCTAAACAAGGATTTATTGAAAAAGGGGAGGCAAAATAATACAAGCACATACAAAAAGTTAACAATAAAAAGAATAGTTAATGAAATTGAATATTTAACTTGAGAAAGACATGCCTTAAGGCATCCCTAGTCAATGATCCATGGGGGAAGGAATGGGGGAAGGAAAGCAATAACGTAATAGTTGAAAGAAAAAATCTTAAATTAAAAATGATGGGTAGATAAAAAGGGAGAATGGGAGAGAGGAGAGAAGACAATTGATTTTTTTTTTGGTACGAGAGTAATCTCATTCAAACTGAAAAAGAGGGCCGTGACAAAGCCGAGGAATCAAGAAAACATAAGTCCTGAATCCAAGGAGAGGAGCAAGGCCATAACGTCATACACGGGATAGACGTGGCACTCCGGGCAAGAGCATCAGCTGCACGGTTGATGCCTCTTGAAATGTAAGAAAAAAAAGAAATGCCAGTGGGAAGTCCCCAACCTTCTCGATGTCGGGAGATCAACACGATCAGATCAGAAGGAATAGGCTTCTCAGGGTGTAGAAGGTAAGAGATAACAGAATTACAGTCACTTTCCACAGTCAAGTGATCAAAGCCTTCACCAATAGCATGTAGCAGTGTTTAGCTTGTAAAAGCCCACAGGAGGAGGATCCCACCTCCTTGCTGCGTGTGAGGCAGAGCTAGGTGGAGAAATAATGCAAGCTGGCTTGACAGCCTTTATGTATTCTTCATAAGCTTTCTTCAGCTGCTGTGATCACTTCGGCTGGAGTCATAATTTTGGGAGAGAAGACTCTAGCGTTTCTAGCTAACCACAGGTGCCATATCACAAAACTGGCGATAGAAACCATTCTTCTTCTTTCTAGGTTTCCCAGATGTGTTATCTGCGACCAGCTCTGAATCCACTCAGTCAGCGATGGTGATTGCGGGGGTATAAAGGAGAGTGATGAGCCAAACCAGGTCAATCTTGCTATTGGGCATTCTAGAATGATATGGTCCATTGTCTCCAGTAAGGTACCACAAAATGAGCAAGATGGATCTGCCCCAATTCTTCGGGAAATAAGCTCTTCGCCAGTTGCCACCCCTCGAGCTATGGATCTCCATAAGAAGTTTTTCAGCTTTGGTGTGGTGTCGCAGCTCCAGATGTTTCTCCAAACTTGTTCAGGGATTTGTCTTCTTGGACGTGAAGTGCTCGGTTGTTCTAGTTCCCTTTTTTCTGCCAAGTTATTGAGTAGATGGTAAGTCGATTTAACACTGAAGATGCCATTCTTTGCAGCACCCCAAAACATTTCATCTTCCCTGTAGAAAAGACTCAGGTTGATGGCTAAAATGGCTGTACTCACCTGGGTGGGAAATAATTGTTGGATGACATGTTGCTTCCAACATCTGTTTGGGGCATCAATAAGTTCATGAACCCATTGAAAATTGCAGTCATCCGGTTTTGGAATCTGAACTTTTCCAGTGAAGAGAGAGGGAATCCAACGATCATTCCATATATTAATTTTCTGTCCATCTCCCACCCTCCATATGAGACCCTCCTCAAGAATTTTCCTCCCTTGGAAGATGCCTCGCCATGCCCATGAGGGGTTTGACCCAATTTGTGCCTTCATAAAGTCAGAGTGACTATAGTAAATACCTCTCATCAGTCTCGCCCAATGCGAATCCGGATTTGAATATAATTTCCAAGCCAGTTTAGTGAGAAGGGCCAGGTTTTGAAGCTTTGAGTGCCTGAAGCCCAAACCTCCTCGCTCTTTGGATTTACATAATCTTGTCCAACTTATCCAATGGATTTTCTGTTTACCCTCTTTCTCACCCCAGAAGAAGTTGGCAGCCTGCTGCTGACTGAATTTATGAAAAGATTGCGGGAGTTTAAAATGGGAACCTGCATAGTTGGACATAGAAAATGCCACAGATTTGAGGAGGACGGTTTTCCCAGCGTGTGACAGCAATTTATTCTTCCATCCTTGGAGTTTATTAGAGATTTTTTCTTTCAAGTCATTGCTGAGCTGGGATTGCACACTTCTGTCGGCGATTGGAAGTCCCAGATACTTGGACGGAGGGGCGCCATGTTTGATTTTCAGAACACGAGCAAACCAGCGTCTGAATTTAAGTGGTGTATTGGCACTAAACATCAAGGAAGATTTATGTAGATTGATTGCTTGTCCGCTTGCTGTACAATATTCCTCCAAGCAGTGTTTCAAATTGATTACCTTTTCTAAGTTGAGTTTGGAAAAGATTAAGCAGTCATCAGCGAAGAGTAAATGGGTGAGTGGGATACCCCTATTTCTGATCCGCATCCCCTGTATCTTCTCTTCCGTTTCTGCAGCTTTGAGGGATGCTGACAGGCTTTGGGTACAGAGAATAAATATGAAGGGGGAGAGTGGATCTCCTTGACGAATTCCCCGAGTAGGAGCTATGTGCCCTTCAATGCAGCCATTAATCAGAAATTTGTAGGTAGTCGTGTTGATGCTGGTCATAATCAACTTGATCCATTGCTCGCAGAAACCCAGTTTCTTCAGCACCCCTTCAATAAAACACCACTCGAGGCGGTCATATGCTTTCTGCATATCAAGTTTGAGGCCAATAAATTTTTGTTTTCCTTTCTTCTTTCCTCTTAGAAAATGAACTGCCTCGTGCGCTGAGAGAATGTTGTCAGATATGGAACGATTGGGAACAAAAGCAGATTGGCATTCTGAAATCAGGGGATCCAGTAGTGATTTAAGGCGATCTCGTGATCACTTTGAAAGCCACATTACAGAGGCTGATTGGACGGTAATGTTCGACTTTTTCAGGATGCTGAATTTTGGGGATCAGGCACACAAACGTTTGATTGAGGTTGGTGCTGATGTTGGAATTTTTGAATGCTTCTTGAACCACCGAAACTAAGTCATGCTGAACGAGATCCCAGAATCGCTGAAAGAAACCTGGTGGAAAACCGTCGGGGCCTGGAGATTTGGAAGGTTTCATAGCAAAGAGAGCCTGTTTGATTTCTTGCGGATCAGGGATTTTTGACAACATTTGATTGTCAGCTGCTGACACCATGGGGTGAAGGTGATCCAAAACAGAAATCTAGACACATGAAAGGCTACTTATTGAAAATCTCAATCTCAAATAGTACACACATGGTCGATCGGAAATTCTACCAATCCTAGCAACCAAATCTAGACAAAAGTAATTCCAAAATTACTATACTCGTAGACAGACAAATTATACAAACAAACTTTTGTACTTGAAAGCAACACCTAACTTGAAATGAAAAAAAATATATATAAGAGTTACACTTTGCTTGAATGGAAAATAAACAACTTTGGTGACAACTGACTTAATTAAGGCTGCGTTTGTTTGCAAAGGTGGGGTGGGAAAAAAGAGGTGAGAAAAAAATACAACATGTAGGCCCATGTGTAGTGGGGTGAGGGAGAAAGAAAGGAAAAGAAAGGAAAGTGTGGAAAAATGTTAATTGTTGGTCTCACATTTTACTTTTTCATGAAATGTGGGGTTTTGAAAAGGTTTGAGGTAGGAAAGTTGGGTTGCTACCTCATCAGACAAATTTGCTTAATTTCCTTTAACCTGGATTTGTTTGCAAAGGTGGGGTGGAAAAAAAATGTGGTTCCTATGTGTAGTAGGGTGAGGGAAAAGGAAAAGAAATGTAAGAATTTTGTGAAAAAGTGATAGTGGTGCGTCCCATTTTTTACTTTTTCACAAAGCCTACATATTTTGTCGGGTTTTGAAAATATTTGGGGTGGAAAAGTTGGATTGCCACCTCACCAAACAAGTTTCCTTGATTCAAGGAAACTTGTCTCTCACTTTCCCACACCAAGCGAGTTAACAATTCACATTTTTAGAATTTAAAGGAAAAGTAAGAAAAGTTTGTTTGTTTCAAGAATTTTTCTATCCCACATTTATTCCAACAAACAAACGCAGCCTTAAAAAAACTTGTTTCTAACTTTTCCATCCTAAGCAACCAAACAATATACACTTATAGAATTTAAAGGAAAAGTAAGAAACATTAATTTTTTTTAAAGAATTTTTTTCACCCCTTTTTTCCCATCCCACATTTTTTTCAGCAAACAAACGCAGCCTAATGAAAATTACAGTCAAATAATTCCAAAACGTTAGAGTTTAAGAAAAATAAAAACAATAAAAAAGCAGTAGATAGAAAAGCCTTTAAAAAAAAAAATGAAGTACGAATTACTAGAGGATGAGGTTCATATAAAAAAAAAGCTTAAGGTTTGATATAGGATTTTGAGGGATTTTTATTCCTACCCTTGTGCTTTTCTTTTTTCGTGGTTAAGGCCTTTGATGTGCATAATATTTTGGGATTCTTAGTCCATAAGTGATTTTATCTCACTCGTCATCAGTCCATTGCAGATTGTCAAGATCAACAGGACTGAAATTTGCAAAGATAAAAATTTACAAATAAAAGGCATAAATAAATATCTTTCCATTTAAAAATTGGCTGATGGGCTGAACTCCATTGCTGTGAAAGTAATCATCCATTCCTTTCTACCTCTTCAAGTGAAGCTCAAATGCCTTCAACTATCTTTCATTGTATCCTTACAAAACACCATCAAACTCTCCATGTTTGTGAGCGTAACATCTTTAATGGTTTCATTCAATATCTGAAAGCTAATGCCAACAGTCAACATCTTACTTTTATTGATTGTTTTCATTAAGAAAGATGAGGATCAGCATGGATCTTTTTCTAATTACTTTCCTGGAGATGAATACAGAAAGTGAGTCGATCCGAGTTATATCCATTATCTTCTTCCTATTGTAACGACAGAAATACTCTTAACCTTAAGAGGTTCTGAAGATGGTTTTGGGTGATGGAAGAATATTGATTTCAACCATCCTGCTAAAAGGTTTAGTACCTTGTTTATAGAGTTTCTTTTATTTTGGACTGTAGTGAGACTAGTTTTTTTATTTTTATTTTTATTAATTGATAGTTGAAATTTAATGATTCAAATGCTATATTAGCATCTGGACCTTGTTTATTTATTTTTTTTATTGATTGCAATTGAAAGAAATTAAGCAGTAATTTAATAATTTTTAATGATAAATTGGACTAATATATCCAATGAAAATTCAATTTTGGGGTCTCTGTGTTTTTCAAATATAAAGTGGGGTGTTATTGCTTTAAAGCCTCCATTTTTGGGTGTTGGTGCAATTTGCTCTATTAATTAATGTTAATATTCTTGTATGACTTGGAACTTGGGACTTGGGACATGGGGGGCCTTGATCCAGAGAGCCCGTTTTGTCATGGGCTTTAATCCGGAAAATCTACTGCTGAGTGGAAATGCGGAGAACATTAGAGAGGCACATTTCCTTAGAGAGGTGATATGAAAAGGTACACTCACAAAGTGAGGTGACCTAACCCTTTTGCCCACAGCTTTTAAGGCTCTATATAAACCCATAATCAAGCTCATTTTTAACAATGAATTTTTTTTCCTCCTCTCTTTCCCTGTTGTCTTTCTGTTTAGTAGTGGATATAACCTAATTGCACCTAATAACATTTTTAGGGTGCAACCTTAAAGGTTGGGGTTGATGATCTTGGGGGTGAAGACACACTTTGAACTTGTATTGCACAAATCGAGGTGTCAAAACACCTTAAAGTAAGTACTCTCTGATACGTTTCAACTCCTTCAAGTTCGTGATTATAGCAGTCTTACCAGTGTTTACAAAGTCTTACTCAACAAGTTCTCAAAAAATAAATAAAAACAACAATATTTGAAGACACCATTGCTCGATCTATTCTCTGTGACCACATACTATTTTCCAGTTAATCAACTATAGGTGAATATGGAATATGAATGCAATGACTTTAATTGGACAAAATCCCATTTATTACATATTATCTATTGTCTTACATGCAACTTTACCTACTTGTCTTTTCCAGTGAATAAGGCTAGAATCTTACTTTGAAAGGGATGCCAGAGACTGTGATCACTCTATTACAGAAGCTAGGCATCTTAGCAATAAAAAAAGAAGGCATCTTAGCAATAAATGAAGAAAATTTTCTCTCAACAGGCAAGTCAAAAGTAGAAGCACTCCACACACAACTAGGCATGATGAAAGCCTTTTTGAAGGATGTAAATGCAATACTTCATACAAGCGAGTGGGAAAAAGAGTGGGTGAAACGACTTAGGGGGTTGTCATTCGAGGCAGGAGATATAATTGATATATTTGTATACAAAGTGGCTCGAAACCAAAGTGATAATGCTATGAACAAGATCATCAAGTTTCCAAAGTTTCTCATTGATGCCCATCAGCTAAGAGGGAATATTGAAGATCTCAAGGGAAAGATCAAATTCCACATTATTGACCTAGTGAATTATAACAAGAAGAATTTGGAGGAAAGTCAATCATCTACTCAAGCACATCGACCTAAAATTTCTTTGAATGCCCAAAAAAACTTTCTGCCTATAAATGTGGTGGGCCTTGAAACAGAAGAAGAGGAGCTAGTGAAGTTGCTAATGGAAAAAGAACCCAAAATGTTGTCTGGTGTTGTCTCAATCACTGGGATGGGAGGTATTGGGAAATCGACTCTTGCAAATAAAATCTTCCATAATGATGTGGTAAGAAAGCATTTTGATTGTCAAGCCTATGTTGTTATATCGAAGGAATATAGTATGAGCAACGTTTTATGCAAAACCATAAAACAAGTTATGCCGGAGCTCAAAGAAGAAGAAAAAAATGCATTGGCATCAATGGAACTCAAGAATTTGGAGGAAAAGCTTTCAGAAATTCTCAAGAATAAGAAGAGGTATCTCATTGTATTGGATGATGTTTGGAGGAAAGAAGATTGGGATTGTCTATTACACTCCTTCCCTATTCCCTGCCATGGCCAACAACGGAGATTGTTGTTGGCAACTCAAATTGAAGGTGTAGCCAGGCATGCCAACCCGAATGCTATTCCATACAAGAAAAAATTCTTGGACAAGCAGAATAGTTTAAATCTCTTCTGGACGAAGTTATTCTGTCCGGAAGATGACGAAGCAAGACTTATGGCAGCAAAACTCGTTAGGAAATGTGATGGGTTGCCTCTTGCCATTCTTGTATTGGCAGGCCTCTTGTCAGAAAGAAGGCAAAAAATAAACTTTGCTGAATGGAAGAAAGTGCTTGATCGTGTGCACTGGCATCTAAAAGAGGGAAATTGTGACAAGGTTTTGAGTTTAAGTTACATTGAATTACCTTTTCACTTAAAGCGTTGCTTTCTTTATTTTGGGGTTTTCCCAGAAAATACTGAGATTGAGAGGTATAGATTAATTCAACTATGGACTGCAGAGGGATTATTGGGGAATTCAAGAATGGAAGATTTGGGAAAAGAATACCTTGAGGAGTTGATGCAGAGAAACCTAATCCAAGTTTCCAAGTGGGAATCAAATGGAGAACCTAAATCATTCATCATTCATGACGTCCTCTTGAGCTTGGCAACATCGGAAGCCAAGAAAGGGATGTTTCTTACCATCTTTACTCCTGACAAGGCTTTGAATTGTTATCGTCATGTATATATCCATGACATAAGGAGTGATGAAGAAAATATGGCTGAGGATGGTTCTCACGGTTCCTCTTCTTCTATGAGTTCTCCAAATCGTCTCCACTCATTACTCTGCTTCACTGCAATGTCCCAATCATCTCTTTATGGACAATTCAAACTACTTAATGTGTTGGATCTAGAGCTTGCTCCAGACATTGAAGAGTTACCCAAGGAAATAGGGAAGCTATTTCTTCTAAAATACTTGAGAGTACGTGGAAGGCATTTGAGAATTCTTCCATGTTGGGTTGGCAACTTGTCTAACCTACAAACTCTTGATCTCACCGATGCATACCGCATTGAATCTATTCCCACTGAAATATCAAATTTACATAAGTTAAGGCATCTGATGTGTCAATCAGATGCAAGGTTAGCACCTGGATTTAATGATCCCATTGGTAAGGATGCTTTCGGAATTTGTCGGCGTCCTCATCATAAAAGAAGCATCTGCTATCTATATGATCTCCAAACATTGTGCTTGGGACTAGACAAATGGTTAGTGGATGGCCTTGGAATGTTGATTGGCCTTAGGATTCTAATGATGAGGGTGTTTGAACAATCTGAAGAATTGAATCTGAAATTGTCTGCGGCCTTACTCAAATTGATGCGTCTTGAGATCCTACGGTTATACACTGTCTCTGAAATCTCTCTCCCTTCATTTTCAAAACATGTGTACCTCTACGGCCTCCGAATTAGAGGAAGGATGCAGAAGCTACCTGACCACAATGACTTCCCACCGAATCTTACTTCCTTGTGTTTAGAGGTGACAAATCTGAAAGAAGACATGATGGTGGTCCTTGAGAGGTTGCCCCGATTGAAGGAACTCAACCTATTTGCAGCATACGATGGAGTTGAGATGAAATGTTCTACATGGGGGTTTCAGAACTTGAGAGTTTGGATCTCTCGTTTTCGGTTCGCTAGAGTATTGGAAAGTGGAGAAAGGAGCAATGCCTAATCTAAGGACACTAATACTTGTTTATCTTGAGGAGTTGAAATGTATCCCGGATGGGCTAAAGGACATTACAACACTACAGGAACTCAAGTTGCGCATGCCAAAAGAGTTTGTTGAGAGGACTGAAGAAGGTGGGGATGATTGGGAAAAGATCAAACATATACCTTCCATCCGACGAATTTCATTTTGAAGGTGAGTTCCCTTGCATATCAGAGTTGGTGAGTTTTGAAATCTCTCTCTCTCCTCTTAAATATCAATTTCCTTTTTTTGACAAACATCTTAAATATCAACTTAATAAACATTAGAATGTGATGTATTGCTTTAATGTGCAGACGTGAGGACGTCAAAGAAGGGACTCATGGAGAGGAATCCATGGTCATGGAAATGACCATAGACCATGCACTAGCTGGAAATAAACTTGTGTTGTCAAATGGTACTGTATTTTAAATAAAGTAATGCATGGATTTGTGGTTCTGAACCTATTTAAAATGTCTTTTGAACTAGATCATGCAGTTCCTTTTGTTTAATCGAAATTTGTTTTGTACTAGCATCAATATTTGATCCCCAAATACTCTCTCAACAGCACTGGGTTGAAGAGGGGGGGGGTACTTGATAATCTAAGTTGATCTCTTATGCTACTACATATGTCATGGTTATTATGTTTTTCTCTTGGTCATTGTCTTTGTTTCTTTTCATTTTCCATTAGTAAAAAGATACGGATTTTTTCTTTTTCTTTTTTTAATTATTACATTTTGGCATTAGACTTGAATGCGAGGCATGCCATTTCAGTTTATTTCAACAATTTTTAGCTGTGAAATGAAAATTGAAACTAACCAACATAAGCTTTGATTTTAAGTACATGATTTGAAGTTTAACTTAACCTTTTTAATTAAAAATATTTTTTCCTTTTCCTTTCCATTATTTTCTGGTAACCTATTTTACTCTTCATTTCAGGATCATAAAGGAGGTATTTGTAAATTTCCTATGTTTAGGTTATCCATTAAGTTGTAGTAGCATATTTTTTTTCTGATAATTTTGTTGTTATCATTATTCTTTTTAAATAAGCGGTAGTAGCATAGATGGGGGCCTTGAAATGTTTATTGCTCTCGGGGATCATCATCCGAAAATTTTGAGAGACCGACTCTCGAGATTCATTCTCAAAACATGTTTATCTCTATGATCTATACATTCGTGGAAGTATGCAAAAGCTACCTCACCACAATAATTTCCCACCAAAACTCACTTTCTTGGATTTGTGTTTCACAGATCTGAAAGAAGACATGATGGGGGTACTTAGAGTGGTTGCCCCAATTAAAGGACCTCACATTAGTTTTAATTGAATCATACGATGAAATTTAAGATGAAATGTTTTGCAAAGGGGTTTCGAACTTGAGAGTATGAATTTGTCGTATTTTGGTTCAGGTGAAATCTTTTGGGAAGTGGAGAAACAACAATGCCAAATCTAGGAAACTACACATTGATCAACTTTCCGAGTTAAACTAGATCCCGGATGGGCAAAGGCACATTACAACACTACTGAAACTGACATTGGCCTCAAGTTACTAATAGGAACTACACATATTAGTGTAGCCACTATACTTTCTACTGTATTGAGCTGTACCGATCATATATATCATGCCATATTAGCTTGTGATGGCCGACACACTTTGATGCAATCCAATACTTTTGTCATTTCTTTTCTAAATAGACGTATGGACAAGGATTGGATACACATTGACCCCCATCATGTCATATTGAAAGATCTTTTAAACCCTAATCCATCTTATGTTGGCACAGCTAATATGATAATTGAAATTCCCCTCAATGCGAGTTGCAAGGACACAAGTGAGCATGATTCAACAATTATGATCATAGCCGTGCTTATGAAGTTTCGATTTAGTTGTTGTCGCAAAGCAAATTCCATATGCTTGTAGTTCAATCAAATTCAAGATCATCTAGACTCTAGAGTAATTGCATTAGCGAGATTACCGGATGACAATATGGTTGGTACACGGAGCCCACCGCTTGCATTCGGTATCAATGTAAGATTATGGAAATCAGAAGTTTCAAGAATTATTGTTAATGTAACAATGTAGTTTAACTTTGTAATATTGAAATTGTAAAATAAAATAAAATTACAATTATAACAAAAATCTGTCTTTTTTATTGGAATCAACAATGGATTAAGAGTATTTTGGTCTTAAAAATGATAACTTGTCATTTCTTTTGGGTTGAGAATGACTTGAGTCAAATCTTGGGGTCCAAATGAAAATTACCCTTTCTATTTTCCTTTGGGAAGGGGGTGGCTTAGAAAAATTTTGCACGTGCAAATTAAACTTTGGTCAAAGAGCTCTACTGTATCCACAAGCATAGCAATGACACACACCTTTGTAACCCTAAGAAAATGCCTTTTGTCAACAGACAGTAGATGACAAGACCACACAAAATGAAATCAATCATGCATGACCCAATCAAAGTCCTAGAACCCAGATGATCTGCATTATTTCCAAACAGGAAGCAAGGGCAAAAAATGGCAATACAACTTGCATATAGTGGATAAACCATGAATTTGTTGAATAAAGGACCAGAATTTTATTAGGAAATAGAATTAAAGATTCAGACACATACATACAAGAACCATAACACTTATCCCTACAAAAATAGTTGGCCCACATACACCAAAATTCATGGGTTCCAAACAAATTAACATAGAAAACAGATAGAAAGTATCCAAGCCATGTACCCAAAATCTGAATCTTGGATGCACTAGAGCATCCCATCACATCTCCTTTTTGACATGTTCAGGTCTTTTTCCTAAAGAGGAAGAAGTCTGATCCTTTGCCACTGATTTTGCAAGAAAGTCAGCAATTGGGTTAGCCTCCTTGTAATAGTGGGTAATCCTCCAAACAATACACTCTACATATGCTGTCAGACCATACCATACCTGCAATGCACAACAAGGAATTCGAAAATCTTTAGTTGCCAGCACCATTGACAAAGAATTGGTTTCTGTCCATGGCTTCTTAATACCAAGGGACCAAGCAGCAACCAACCCTTTCATCAAGCCCAAATTTTCAGCGTATAAGCTTATTTTGACACCCAAATACCATCGGAAAGAGGACAACACTGTGCCACTAGAGTCTTGAATCAGACCCCTCCCCCAAACACCTACATGCTTAGGATATTCGAAGGCCAATCCATCTATGTTAAGCTTAAACCAGCCCACCTCAGGTTGTTTCTGAACCACTTCTTTTGGCACTGCATTTGACTTCACCTTCAAATGAAGTGTTGCCCTTTACATCACTTCTAGGCAACCTACCGAATTTTGCCAAAACTTTGATGAAACCCAAAATTTCAGCAAAATTTTGCAAAAGTTCAGGAATGCTTTGGTGGAATTTTTGGCCCTCCCTCCCCCCCCCCCAAAGTTAAAGGTGGTATTTGGGGTCATTCTAGGCTGGTTTTTATGTTTAGCATAATTTGAGGCCAATAAACATATTGGGAGTGATATTTCTACTTAAAACATAGCCTAAGGAGGAATTTGGGGCCTACAACTTCAGCGAGCCGACTAGCATCCCTTTCCATTTCGTTCTTGATCGGCACATGCTCCATTGTAAGCGAGCAAAACTGGAATTCTGAAACATGAATTTTAACTAATATAAATATGAATATTATACAAGGCAAACTAAGATTTTCATTAAAATGCAACAAAACATACAACAAGTAGAATTCAATATACAAGTATGAGTAGGGTTGGATCCATCCCCTTGATCAACGAGGAGTACTCTAAATACTAGACGTAAGCATACCATGATATGGAACGAATAAAGTTATCCATATAGCCCATCGCTGGCATAACTAGTTGTGCTAGTCCTAATAGATATCCAAAGATGAAAGTCACAAATGATGCACCTGATCCATCTCATGTCGATATGCTATTACAATCAGCAAATGAACCACTGTACGCTTCACCATATCCATATCCATAGCGATAACCCCTATATGGTATAATTCCTTTGAATTTCACTGGAATTTTGGAGATTTCAACAAAAAATTTTAAATCACACCAAAATTCGGTGAAATTAGCGAAATTTGGCAAAATTACAAAACTTTCACTAAAATCTAAGGCTTTTGGCTTTCACCCCATGTTTTGTGTTGCTAGGTAATGACACACTAAAATTTCGCCCAGTTTCGGTGATATTTTGTCAATATTTCAAGTGAGATATCGTTATGTTAGAAACATTGTAACAAGAAAGAAAGTTGTACTAAGGACATATCTACTAGTCAGATGACAGCTAACCCTCTTACTAAACCTATAGCCAATGATGTTTTTGTTTCTCATGATAAGTCATTGGGCTTGCGTAGGTTGTGATATATACATATACTAAAACTTTCTTATTTTGACTAATATGAGTTATATTCAGTCTTGTTTCCCACTTTCCTGTTGGCTGTGTTGTTCTAGTATAAAACTTGATATGTCAATAGGCATGAGAATGGCTCAATCACACGAGCATTTGCCTCTAGCACTTTTATAGGTGAGTGGAGGAGACGAATTGTGAATGACTTTGTGTAAGTCGATTCATAATCGAGTTATCACCTTGATTTTGGAATCAATATGAGATTCTTTGTGGTGAAGAGAATCAACATAAATATTCCCACCATTCACGTAGCCTATAGAAGATAGGTCCGAGTACTTTATGTGGCACTAAGATAGCGACAATAAAGAAGCTCGGGTTAGGCACAAGTAGTGCGATTAGACTAAGACTGATATGGTGTTAGGAGAGACATACATTCTATTGTATATAGAGTGCTCCACCATAGCACGTACATCATACTAAGTGTTCTTAGCGTCCATTGGGAGATGAGAGGATGAATCCCTTCTCCTCTCATTGTGTGAGTCCTAGACTTTTACAGTCCATTAGTGTCCTTAGTGAAACAAGGGGTTAATGTGGCTACTTTGGATGTTACATATGGTCGCAATTGATTTGATTTAAAGGGGGATTATTGGGAAGGAGTCAATCCCAAGTGAAGTGGTGATTTGGGGCAACTATACCCTAAAAGTGTTTGCTAGCCCCAATTGTATTAGTTACAGTAGCAAACATTTTAAGGATAAGAAGATGCTCTTAGAGGGATTGAGATACTTTTTGTCTGGTGAGTTTGAATAAACCTAGAACAATGTTACTGATGTTTACTTCTATTGTGTTTTTGGGTGATGTTGCCATTATGGCCTTTGTGAGGGTTTGTAATTTGGGCTCCGGAGTGCAAATATATCACCGGTTGCACAACCCATTTACTAGTACGATTTTTGGACATACAAGTGGTTCATGTATGTGGGATACATAGTGATGAGATCAAGAGAGATATATATCTAGGATATATATGCTCGTGTCTAGGACACAATGATAAAGAGAATGATGGTTGCCCTTGTGCAAGTGGGATATGTTGGGAATAATGGTTTATGCCCAAAACCAATTTAGTTATTTCATAAATATGTGGTTAAAAGGGAGTAAAGAGGGGTAATAGTGATTGTTGGATTCATTTATGGCTCTCTAAGAAAAACGTAGAAGCTTGTGTAGCTCTCTTATTCCCTCTTGATTCGATCTCTCTATTGAACCTTAGATCCACAAGTAATACTTGGGTTGTCGATTAGTATTCTCCTTCCTCGAGATTGAGAATCATTTGGTGAAGAAGAAGAAGTCAAAGACTATGTAGGTCTCCATTTGTTTCAACGGATTTGATCCGTTATTTCCGCTATGAATTCAGTGTTCGAAAATCTAGGTAAGATTCCATCTTTGCTATTATTATGTTGTGGATCCTTGAACCCTCCATTATAGAATCCCAAACCAACAAGATCTAATCAAGGACTTGTTGATTTAAAGATATTTAAGACTTTAAATGATAGTTAGTAGATAGATGTAACAAAAACATGGCTGCCCTTTCCTATGACACTCAAGATCACTATAATTAATGCATGTTACTATACTACAATTCTGAAGTATCTCTTTGGTTTAAAAAATCACAACATTTCATGAACTATATTGGTTAGATTTTCCTTTCATGAAACCATATAATAAAGCCTTAGTGTTACTATAAGAATAAAAATACATATAAAACCTTCGGAACCAAACTAGCCTAATTTTATACCAAACTAGCATCAATAAATACAAAATAGAGAGGACCTCTCCCTTTTCTACTTCCCATGATAAAGTCTGAGACAATAAAATGAGCCAACAAAAAATATTCCAACCCCCCCCCCTCCCCACCAATAATAATAATATAACACTTTCTTATCTTCATAGATGGACGCACCTTTCACCCCCTCCAAAGCCGAGACATAAAAGGGTGAACTGGCGCTGATTCTTATCTTCATAGTTGGAGTTTGATTTTCCTTCTACGTTCTTCAATTTTTCACATGTTTTTCAAGTATCAAATCCACTTGCCTTGGTTCTACTCATGCCATTTGGTTTGTCCTTCATTCATGTCTTGATTTCTTTCACTTGTGTCTTGATCACGGTCCGACATGTCGACTGGTGTCGCCGTGTTGGTGGCCGGCAACACCACCAACATGTCAACATCAGTCGACATGTCGGACGATTTTTTATTCAATCAGTCTGTCCAGTCATCGATGGTTGAGGAGAAAAGACAGCAAAGAGTTGCAGACGAGCAGAGGGAGGTAGAAAGGGGTTCGATGAGCTTATTCCACCTTCTAAGCAATGAAAAATCATTTGTTCTCTTCCGAGCGCTAAGAGCCTGAGAGATCGATGTGATTCTCTCAAGCGGGAAAAAACGGAAGAACATGGATGGAAAGAGAAAAAGGGTTTGCTCTCGACGCTGGTTCCAGTGGCGATTCTAGTAACCATGCTTCTAAAAGTTTTGGAATAGCCAATTCAAGAGAAGAAAACGAAGCAGAAGTGCAGAACCGAAGAAGATGAAGCGAGAACAGCTTCGGGTGCTGTAGTTCTGCGTGGGTTTTAGAAGTTCATGAAAACATCGGAAGGTTTTAAAAGTTCTGTATCATCCGATATGGCTCTCCTTGGGACAAATGCACCATGTGTCAAATTAATCATGAACCTTAAGATAGGTTTTAACCTGTTAACCAAACACTAAGCAATTATCTTATATGGGACAATACACAAGCTAATGGGCCTAATATGAGAGTCTTCTTGAGGATTTGATCTCTTGTGGATGAGGAACAGGATAATTTTATTGGAACTCCTAAGCACATATCCCCTAGAGAAGAAATGCGATACACCTTGTATGAGGTCCTAGCGAATTGTTTTCCATTGTCTTTGGTAAAACCGAGTTGGAAGGCTATCAAAATATAGGGCTCCTCAGTAACAAAGGAGGATTCCAACTATCTCTTAAGGTTCATATCCTCTTCAATAGTCTGGTCCAAGGATGGTTTCTGTTGACACACCTGTTATCACTTTGAAGTTTGGTGATTTTCTAGGAGGCAACTTGAAAAGTGTTTTGCTCCAACATTTTAAGGAACCATAACAGTTTCTAATTTTTTGTTGGAGTTGGTAAAGGGCTAACCCATAACTGGATGCCTCACAACCAATTTGTATCTAGGACTTCAAGTTAGGGTGGTCCTCCCATTTCAGCTCACAATGGAATCTAACCCCTCCAACTATCAAGAAAGTGGATTCATCGGTGGGAGGGGAGAGGCTATGAAGCTCTCCCTGCTCTAATGAATCTATCAGCCTATTAGTGCATAACCGCTATATCAACTAGAAACTAATCCTAATCCCAAGCGCTCCCCATTGTTGCAAGTGATGAAGTGACCCCTTTCTAAGAGATCCCTCCTTTCTGTTAGTATTAGTGTTGTAGTTTTCCTAGAGGATAGGAATGTAATCTCGGCCAAGGTATGACCAAATCCCACCATAGGGTATCTATACCCATAGATGCCTCCAAACAGATAAGTAGTTCACTATTGGAAAATGCTCTATCAAGGCACTCTTTGATGTGACTAGTCCTTTATCCCTAATTGGACCAAGAGAATTTTGGTCTAGAGCACTAGATTTCATGCAAATTACAACTATCATGGCATTCCTAAAACTACCCATATGGGCTTGTGGTCCAAGTATCCCTCCTATCTTGACCTCATCACACAATATATAACTAAAATCGCCAAGAACAATCTAGCTAGGTGGTACTTTCAATGGTTCAAAGTTGTATCAAATCATTCCAAACATGTATCATATACTCTACCTAAGGGTGGCCATATATAAATGCCCATATGAACTTCACATCAAAAGAATTAACATGAATAAGCACACTAAGAATGTCAGGAGTGGCAGAAAATAGTGAAATATACACATTAACATTCCATAACACAGCAGTTCCTCTAAACTTGCCAACAGGTCCCAACAAGAAATTATCCAAAAAACTTAACTTCCTCTGAGTTTATTCATTTCAACATCTGATTGTTATGCCTCTAAAAGCAGTACCATGCATGGTCAGACTACGTACCTTGCATAACCTTTACAGGTATTGTTGAATCAAGGGTTAGCCATAACCCTTACTGTTCTAGAATATCATATTCATGGCTCCATTAGGGGCTGATTCAGGGCGAACGACCACAGCCATTCAGAAAATGACAAGGAAGATGTCCTTCCCCGCATTGATGCATTAAACTTGTATCTTGGTCTAGGTACCATATTTTCTAGCTAATGATTTTAAGCTTCTCCCCCGAGATGGTCTCTGAATTCTGACATTTGTGTTTGGTTCATATGCATCAAGCTTTAGTTCCTTGAGTTTTTACACGGCACCTACTATCAAAATTACAAGTTACCCACAGCTAAAAATTCTTTTTTAAGTGATAGATAAAATTGCCTGAATACCTATACCCCCATTTAACTAATTTAAATTTGAAATATACCCAAATGCCCTTTGGATAGTGAAATTACTTTAATGCCCCTGCCCTTTCACCCTCACTCACTGGGTTGACTCCCCTTCTCCTTCTCCAACTCTGACAATGGCTTCCCTTCTCTGTACCTTTCTTTGGCAATCGACATGTGGTTTCTCTTAACACCCTCAAGTAGTTCTAGATATCGAGCGGAAAAACAATCGAGCATTTAATATGAAAGGGGAAGATCAAAATGAACAATATGGGAAGCAACATAACAGAAGATTTGTGTATGAGAACACAGAAGGTAACATAGAATCCAAAACAGAGTCTAATTAATGTTCCATTATTGATACTATTTTTGTTGGTTGGAGCTTAGTTCCTTCCCTATATTTAATCTTATAAATTTATTCTTCTGCAATTGTATTAAGAACAAGAGAAACCCATTGAGGAGGAAGGGAGTTTACCGGCAGAAGAAGGGGCAGAGCTGGAATCATCCCATCAACTTGCCGAAGCTAAAGGACGAGTGCCAACGACGTACTCAGAGAATACTGAAGTAGAGGGTGGTGTTTCACTGACTAATCCACATTTGTCTTCCAACAAATCACCTTTCTTTGAATCATCACCGCCCATTTTGGGGATGTGCAATCTGAAATTAATTCTGCTAGATCTATGATTTGGCAATTATTCACGTGCTTCAGATTTTCTGCAGAGATGTTTGATTCATGGCTTTCCATTTCAAGCTATGGTGAATGGCACAAAAAATGGGGGATCCAGCATGAAATCCCCTAGGATCCTAACCCATTAGCACAATGGTACGTTTTAAGACCACGAACCCAAAACACAAGTAAGCAATAACTTTGGACCATATGAGTTGAGCTCAGGTGTTCAAAAATCAAACCTATGGAGGTGGATGATCACGATAAAGACCCGATCACTTTAATGGAGTTCAAGAGGAGAGAGAAAGCCAGTCTGAAAAGCCAAAAAAGGAGGTTTTGGCATGCCCAAAAACCGATGCTAGATGACTCAAGTCTCAAAATAAACTCACCTTTGATTAGGCCTTGAAAAGACCTTTCTACCTTCCAAAGACCATTGAAATCAGCCTTCACACGAAGGAGAAACAGGGCCTGTTGACTGGGGACCGTTGGCCGCCTGGATCAACCGTTGTGCCCAATTTCGGGGCAAATTCGGGATTTCGGGTTTAAAATCCTATTTTATGACTCTTCAACCTCATAAATGCATTTCTTTATGTTAGAGTGGAATTGAGAGCTTGGGAGTGGAGAAAACTTTGGAGTTTAGTGGATTCCTTGCACATGGTGAAGCATCAAAGCACAAATCATCACGATAAACACATGTAGAGATGAGTATTCATGAAACCCTCTTTTCTAACTTAACTTTTGTGGTGTTTATGAGCAATGAATGTTATGTGGTGATTGTTGATGTTAATAGCTAGTATTGAATGTTTTTTCTTGCCTCCATTAGTGTTTCCCAACTCCAGTGAGAGTTTGTTTGTGCAATCTTTTGCATTTGAAACCAAATTTGAGATGCCTGCGGGCAGACACGAAGAGCCAAATTTAGGGCTTTTTGTCACATCCACCCAGCCAGTACCCTACCTGGCATATCCGAGTGTGTAATCCACAACGCCGAAGATCAAGTTTAAGGCGATCATATCCACATAGCACAATAACATAATTAAAAGCAAAAACAAATCATTGTATCAAAGTAACTGAAGAAACAATTTCGAAAGGATCTTGAAAGGATCACAAAAGAATATCAAAATGCGGAACAAAAAGATACCAGTAAAAAAGAATAACTGTAGAGTATAGCGGAAATATACCCCACAAGCAAATGCGGAAGGTAGATCGAATTCAAAAGCATAGTCGAAGCTATTACATTAAACGTAAAAGTCTAGAGGAACAAAGAGTAAACTAATCAAATTCTTCCATGGGCTCTTCTTCTTCGTTAGTCTACATCTTCTTCACCTTAGGGTTGTGCTCTTGCAACTTTGTTATCAACTTCTAACCCACAATCCCATTGACGAATAAGACGATGCCGGCTACTGTCAATAGGAGGCCATCAGTATGGTCCAAACCTATAACATGTTCGCACCACTGGTCATAACCTTCTCCAATGACTTCCGTAGCTGTATCATGTAGGGAAGGGTCCTCCGTACCGAAACACGGGTTCTCTTCCGTTCCTACAAAAGCATCTAAAACATATCCCCTGAAGGATAAGCTCAAAAGAACTTAGCAAGTACTTCAATCACAATAAACATTTACAAACAAACCAAAGTAAATATAAGTGTAATGACATGAGACAATGAATGTAAGTATGCTTCTAACTCTATATATGATGGTGTCTATTGGCAGACACGCATTAAGATAAATCACCATACTCCTGCGGGTAGGTCTCAAATCACTCTTCCCTCAACCTTTCCGTCTTTTGGATTCTCCATGATAATTGGGTCAAGGCATCCTTCTTGGACATTTCATGATTGGGGTTTAAGTCAACACTATCGCTCACCACCATTGGTATGAGTATTGGCGCATGTCAGGGTTAATCTTAATCGAATGCAAGTCATCTACTGAGTCACATCTACTTTAGGGTTAGATACGTCCAATCCTCACTTCCCACATTCCTTTCCGGTACCTTTCCCCCTAGAGTCACCATCTCCTTCCCGGCTATGTAGACTCTTAACCCTATAGGTCATCCACATAATAAACGGGAAGCTCTCGTGTCTTCTCATGCTTCCTGCAATCTTGAGTGCCCACAAGCCCAAGTCTACTACGTGCAACCCTACCAATGAATGGCCCCCACAATGTGATTTATGTCCTCTCACGGGTTGGTTACTTGTCTTAAGCACCCACAAATCCCCATTGTTGTCACAGGTCACTCAATCTCAATTCCCCTCAGATAGGATCAGATATGATAGGGGTTTCCCTAGCCAAACACTTCTAGACCAATCTCAGGTATGTCAACAAGTAGTTAGGGAAAACGCCAAGGGGCACTATAAGAATGCGTCCCCATACCACCTCCACTGGTGTTCAAAGACAAAAACACCAAAAGGGCATTCCCCATTCCACAACTACAACCTCAGAAATCACATCATATCATGATTCCACATATATCACCACATGATCTCATTCACATTCCATCAAACTTAGTCAATTTCAATATGTAAATCACATTATGAACACCCTATCGTAACTACAAAATTGAAACAATATATAAAAGAACACTAAACAGTAGCTTATCATATGTAAACAAAATCCAACAAAGCATAGTGTAAATTGTCAATTGTGAGTGAACATACTCACCTTGTATCCGACTTTGTAACCTTCAAGTAAAAGGTCAGTGAGCAAGTCCAAAATTGCCTAAACAACCTTAAACAAACATGTATAGATCATAGGAACAAACTCTAAAGATCGGAGACGAAACGGAGACAAAACGGAGAAAAGTTGCTGTCAGCAACATGCTTGATCGATACACGGAGCAAAGTTGCTGTCAGCAACATGCTTGATCGATGGTATCGACCAAGCAAGATCGACCATGCATCTGTGTACGGACAGTAACCCCCAACTTTGGTCGGAAACTTGCTAAAACACATCGGAACACTCCGAAATGAACAGGAAAATTCTAAAACAACATATTAAGACTATCTATAAAGATCTAACCATCAAGCAAGGCCATTGGAATAGAATTCCAACAATTCACCTATTAGGCTAAAACTGCGAATTCACATGGAAAGGCTAGAATGAATGGGGATTCATTCAAAATAATAGAAAACAATAGATCATACATAGAAAACAACTTAGGAACAAGTCTGACACAGATTAGAATAAAAAACTACAGTATGAGTAAGTCATGGCATCATACTAGATCAAAACTATAGAAAAACAGCATATGGTTTCAAGGAAAACATAGAGTGAATGAGAATTCACTCTAAGACTAAAGAGATAAGAGGTTGGGTCACTACAATAGTGTAATACCTTCCTCAGTCAAAACAACAAGTAGATACAATAGAGAGAGTAGATCTAAGAAGTTAGAGATTGAATACTAACCTTGAAGAAGAGAAATCAAAGGAGAAATCTTGCTTAGATGCTTGGGGATATTCCTTGACTCGAGGAGGAGGCTCTAGGGTTCTTCTCACATTCTCCAATAATTAAGAGGCAAAGTGTTTAGGTTTAGACCGATGTTGCATATATATAGAGATCCAAAATCTAAAACTTCCAAAATTAGAACAATTATGTTACGGAGATGCCTTGGTCAATGGTATCGACTAAGGGAGGATCGACCAAGCAGTTCCCCTTTTTCAGCTTGCTGAATTTTGGATCTTAGGGGCCAAAACCAACACTTAGGTCCTCAACCAACTTAAGGGAGTGTCTCTCCTGACTTCCTAGGACCTTCCAAAGATGTCAACACTGAACTCAAGGTCCAACTTTCAAGTCAAACTTCATTCAAGTCACTTCTTCTTCCAAAACAAACAGGGTCATCGGATTAGGGTTAGGTAGGATTTCACACTTTTTCTTTGGGAACTAATTTGGGTAATTGATGGGTGTTTTGGGGACCCTATTACTATTCTATTAAAGACCCCAAAGCCCCATTTCGAGTTGATTTCGAAACAGAGTCGAAATCAACCAAATTGGTCGCTGCCCTAGGGTGGGTGATCAACTGGCCTTGGGAGGCTCAGTCAACCACCCCCTAGTCTGGGTGCGTGTTTTACCTTCTTTGACCCCCGGTCAATCCCCAATTGTTTCTCATTTGATTTTTTCATGTTTCTAGAGTTATTTTGGGTCACTTGCACTCTCTTTTGTGGATTTCATTGGACTTTGGATATTGTTATTATCTTTGACAGGTGAGGAAAACATATCACCATATCTTATACGATTTATTTGTGTTGCTTACATTTTTGTTTACATTTATATTTTGCATCTATTTTAAATTGCGTGTGACTTTGCGTGAACGGAAGGTAATGTGATATTATGTATATTTCTTATTCCAATTACTTGAGTTATGATATGGAAAATTATGTGTATGTGTGGATTGAATGGTAGGACAATGTACACCTATACATGTATATCAACTAGGGTAGTGGGTTCGCCCATTACCCTAGTGACCTTATATTCACTTAGACTTAGAAACACGATCAATAAGTGTCTAAAGGTGTTGGCTAGTGAACCCTTGAGTACTGCTACCCTTTTGGCAAGGGTATTGAAGTCGGGGGACCCATGATGGAAGTGGTTGGGTCCTATGTGCATCAAGCAGGCCCACTGTCATCATGAGATGGTAGAGTTGCATATGTTAGAGTTGGGCTCATAGGCGTCCAAGAGACGGGCTTGAGTGTCATGAGGAGACAATGAGAGGCACCCCAACATATGTGTATAGCCATAGGGTTAAGGAGTGAGATCTAATAGATGCCTCCTATTGAAGATATCATTCCTAGGTAGTGAAGGATATTGAACCAAAAGGGCACTAGGCATGAGGGGAGATATTTGAACCACATGTAGTACGAGATTATATGACTTTGTATTTGGCTTAGGGATATTCCTGACTCGTGCCAATTCCCAAATCAATGGTGATGTGAGAGAGAGGAGACTAAATTCCCAACTATGATTGATGTGACTTGACCCAACTACCACAGAGAACTCAAAAGACGTGCTTGAATGCCATGAGGGAGAGTGACTGAGACCGCCCAGAAGAGGTTGGCATATAACTTAGGGCTTGTTTGGTTGTGGGAATCCAAGGATTTCAAATCCCTAGATTCATGAACCGGCTTTTTGACGGATCCACATCCTCTGTAATTCCTTTCCCAACAATTCCCTATAATTCCCTCATAGGATTGTGCCATGTGGCATTTAAGTAATCTAAAGGTTACCCAACAAACTAGAATTTAAATAAAATTCAAATTTATGGGTGGCTTTAAATAAAATTCAAATTTAGTTTAAATTAGATAACCTTTGGATTACTTAAATGCCACGTGGCACAATCCTATGAGGGAATTATAGGGAATTGTAGGGAAAGGAATTACAGAGGATGTGGATCCCTTTTTGACCCTGTTAGGTTAGAAAACATGGGGCGGTTCATGAATCCAACGATTTCAACTTTTAGGGTAAAAATGTGAATGAGCTGAGTCCTGGTCATTGGGTGGAATGGGTGGATTCTACCCAAGGTATAAAATGAAGTTGAATAGGTGGATTCACGCCATTCGACTTTGACGTAATGAGAAGTCAAACGAGGAAGCTCGAACAGTGTTGCATTCTCTCGACAGAAGGTTGAAGGTGCAATTGAGGTGCTTCGTTCTCTAGGAGCTTGAAGGTGAGCTGAAATCTGTTTTTCTTGATCTTCTTATTCAAGTTTTCTTCTACTTCCTCTGATTTTTTTATTTTTTATTTTTCTCATGGTAGGGTTTTGGAGGACAATGGACTTTTTTCTTGGACCGAAGGCATTGGTCGAAGGTGCTTTGTTCTCTGAAGCTTGAAGGTGAGCTGAAATCTATTGTTCTTGATCTTCTTATTCAAGTTTTCTTCTACTTTCTCTGATTTTTTTTTTCTTTTTCTTACGGTATGGTTTTGGAGGACATTGGAGTTCTTTCTTGGACCGAAGGTACAAAACGAGTTTTTTCTTCTAGCAAATCAGAGGTACAAATTGTGCTTCTTCTTCTTCTTTTTGCCATTCGTAGCCTTGCTCTCTGTCTTCTTCTCCTTGTTGATGTAGGTTGTAATCCTTGAGAGCAACATGGACCTATAAATGCAGTTTTTCGTCGCTTTACTCATCTCTATTTTCATTATTTCCATATTGCATCTTCCAGAAATAAAGGAGCATTTTTGGCTTGGGCTTGCTGGAATGATATCCTGGTTTTCGCGCATAGACTACTTGGGGCAGACACAGTTTTGATCATATCATTCCTCCAGCATTAAATAGTTCTGTTGTTTTCTATCTCCAGCAATGGGTAGACATTGTATTGCAATCAAGTTTGTCATTTACCATTAAACAGTCCTTGGGTTGTAAGCTTCTATTTTTCCAATATCATTACAGTACATTGATGAATCTGTATGCCATGGGTATTTCCTTGGGAATTTTAGACTCTAAGATAGAACTTCTTTGACCTATAGATTAATCTATTCAAGGAAGCAGACATTCATCTAATTACTTTAAGTATGCCACACACATTATTACCCAAATTAAGAAGCTGGAGGGAGGGGTGGTACATGTTGTATATCCAACTTCAGTCACTTGTTACTGCACTTGTGGTCAACATGATGAGTGAGTCAAGTGACTCAAGTCATGTGGCTGTGAAGCCTTTTCACTAGGATGAATCTTGAATGTGGTTTATATGTTAATGCATTTTAAAAAAGAAAAAAAAAAAAATCTATCCATGTAAGTATAGAATAATGTTAGGCTTTCCTGTCCATTTTTTAAGAGAATGCCGTCAACCAGGACCCGTTAGTATACCAAGCGAAACTTTAGTGACTGAATGTGTTTTCAGGCTTACCAAGAGGTGTTTCCCTCCTGGTAAATCAGTTACAAATAGAACAAGTCAAAACAGGATCTATATCCTTGTCATAGATTTAACATATTGCTGTAGTTTTGGCACTAAGCAAAAAACCAGCTTTCTGCAGATGATTCCTGGAAAATATTCCACCTGGTGTCAGTAATCCTTCATCAAAAGGAGCAATAATCGGTCAAGGAAATACTTGTGCTTCTAGTTACCACAATTCTATCAACAACAATTGTCATACTGGTGTACTTTGTAGCAGATCATTGGACTATTTTCCTCTTTTACCTTTTTTATGTGTTTTGGTCATCGTTTATAAATTTCATAACTGAGTTCACTACAAGAAAGGGCATAGTAATTGTCTTTTACTTCACATTTCTCCCCTTGTAGTGTAGCACAGCCCTTAAAGAGCCTTTTATGCCACTTATCTGGAGTAGCATACATTAATATTTCACTCTGCTCTTCAGCTGTTGCTTTCTGAGGATTTTGACCTATAAGTTTGTCAAGAAAAAAGAAAGAAAGATGTATTTCATTATTCTTTCTACAAGTAAGAACTCTATCGAGTTGCAACATTTTGTCATTTTCTATATTTTACATTGTGAAGATGTATGCTTGCTTGCATGTGTGAGGAGAAAGTAATCATTAAAAACAGATAAAAGTATCTGATTTGGTTTGATCTTCCATTCAGTCATTCTGTATATTCTAATTATGATTGAAATGACTCTGAAATTCTGCATATGGTATGAACCATAAATTTTCTATGTACCCAGTGATTGGATTTTGTAGGTAATGGACGGATAGGTTTGCATAGTCAAAAGTTTCTTCATTGTGCTGTGTAGCTCAGAAACTTTTGGACAGTGAATGATTCAGATTTACCATAGAAGTTTACTTATGAGATGGTCATAGAAGTTCACTTATGTGATGGTCATGGAAGTTTTATTCCACTTACATGCAATGTTTGAGAATGTCGCACGATGATCTTTTGTTCATACTCAGTTTTTATGTAGAGTAGAGATGCCTTAAGTTTCCAGGATATAACAGAGTACTCGTGCAGTCATTAGGTATTAGTCATAAGTCATTGGTCATACACCAGCAGAACCAAGTTAGTTCTGAGGGCTATTGAACTTCGGCAAATACATTATTCTTATACTTGTCAAGTGTTGTCTATCATCTCTTCCTGTTATTTGTAGTAGGAGAGTTATTCAAAAACACAGTATATAATTTGCGGAGCATCTTTGCCATCTTCCTATCTAATCTTTATATGTTTCAGTTTACTAATTATCACTTGCGTTGCCCAAAGCTAAAGTTTTCACGTCTTGCAACCAATTGATTCTCTCAAAGCACAGGAATCTCTACAAAAGGATCTGCTTCTAATTTGACCACAGTGATTTGATTATCAACTGATCTGAATAAGTGGGCGAGATGGCTTAGCGAATATGACATATATCCTAGAGGGAGAGTCCTTCTCCCTGCACAATTTTTTTATGATACCTTTAATTGAGCTCAGGGTGGTGTATGCCCAAGCCTGGTGTTTCCGACGCTCAGTTGTAGATTGATCTTGATTATGCTTGCGGTCAGGAGATTGATTGTCGTCCAATCCAGCCAGGTGGTGCCTGTTATGAACCCAAACACTGTAGCCTCACATGCAGCTTTCTTGCCATTTTGTGCAGTATATTGTTCTTGTTACAGATCTTGTTGTTTATTGGTTGATGTATTCAAACAATGGGGATATTGTATTTGTTGATTCCGTATTGCATGAAATGTTATTAAGCTTCATGACTGATAAATTGGATTAGTGACTGTTGACAGAGTTTCAAGACAGCAAAGGGTTGGACTTCAAGCATTGAATTAGTCCCTCTTTTATTCTTTCTTTCTTTTTTTTTTTTTTTTTTTTCACCTGCTTTACACAAGGTAGTTAGGTTCTGTTGTGTTGCAAATTGAATGTAAATATTTTACCAAAAAAAAAAGTGTAGTATTCATCTCAACATCTTTCACTTGGAATGATGAAGGCAAATTTAGCTGGTTCATGACCAAAACTGTGGAACACGGTCGATCAGTTTTTCAGATATGTAAGTTCTAGCAACCCACAGATGATTCCTCTTGGAAGTGAGAGTATACGAATGAATGACTCTCCTCCGAATCAAAATCAACTAATAAATAAGGGGTTGCACTTTAGAATTTAAAATCTAGATTTGAAAAACGTTCTAAAGCTCGAGAGGTACATGTTGAAAAACAACTGACATTTACCTTGCAACTGGAGATGAATGAAAGCTGCAATAAAAAACATTGATAATGTCTGAGCTGGTGACTTTCTTCTAGGTCATTCATTTGAACGTATAAAAAATATTCATCTTGCTTTGGGATAGCTAGTTATGTAATTCAACACTTTGTCTAGTTCAATTATTTTTATTCTTACACACCACTAATGATGTCTAAAATGCACCAAAAACCTTCCCAACTCTTTAGGTAGCAGAAGACATATAGAAAGGGTTATGGTTCCACTTTCTAAGGATTTCCATCCTCTTAAATCCTATACAATGCCCAATAATTGATGGTGCACCAATAAACTTGGAAGCCCATTACATAGAGTGAAGTCACAACAACTATAAGTGGATACATATTTATTATTTTGAAGTTTCTTTTATTTTTATATATAAAATATACAAAATTAACAAAGTCAATTTTGGAATCCATGGACTCAAATAACCAAACAGTTTTTTCAGGATGAATTTGCAGGTTTCAAATCCACAGATTCAAGATAACCAAACAGTTTTCCAAGATGAATCCATAGATTTCATCCACAAATTCAAATAACAAAACAGTTTTCAGGATGAATCCACAGATTTCATTTCGTAACCAAACAATTAATTTTTTGATCCATGAATCCATAAATTTGAAATCTCATTTCATTTCAAATCCCTTGATTCATGTAACCAAACATGCCCTTAATGTGTGTCTACCATAGATGCCCCATTGTTAGAGTTAGGAGTATATTGTATATAATTCACTCACTCATCTCATTATATACATATATTATACATGGATTTATAGAAATGTGTGACAAATGCATGATATATAGTTATGTAGACCTCACTATGTTTTACTAAACTCATTCTTTTATGTAGATGTTGTTTTAAGATCTCACAACAGGATATGAGGACCTTGTTTTCTTGGAGAGTCCGCCACTTTTCGAGTCCTACGAGGGACCCACGGCAGAGGACACAGAGCTACATGGCGAGTTGTGTGCCTATTCAGACTGTGCCTATGGAATCCAACAGTTTTGAGACATTGGCGATACCTTATGACATAGTAGTTGCCCTTGTATCTACATGTTACATCCTTCTCATCCATCCGATAGATGAGGGCGCTACTTAATCTTTTCAGTCTCTCGAGAAAACTTTGATTTCCGCTGTGAACAATGACTTTCCTTAAACTAATGATTAAACTTGACTAACTTGGAACCATATTTCTTGCTCTTTGATTATGCTATATCGTGTGGTGTTATATATTTGGCCGTCAACCTTGATCCCTTAGTGTATCACTCTCATGGGTATTCAGGTGTGACCAGATTTGACTGTGTGGGGTGTAACATCTGGGACGAGACATCCCTCTCAAGACTCAATTCCTTCTAGTAGAAACCAAAGAAGCATCTAACCTCAAATCAGACGATTTTGATGAACAGAACCAGATCGTGTGCAGTGTCTTCCTTCTCTTGATCAATGGCCCATTCCACAGTTGTTTCCAAGGGAACTCCCACGATGAACTTGAGCTCGCAGCGACAACAACACAAAAACCTCATTATTCACCCACTCGTTGTTCGTCACCATAGGAATGGACCCCTTCGCCACCATAACCAAAGGTATCAGGGATGTCAAGATCCATCTCAAAACTTTCCATCAAGGCCATGAGAAGAAGCTTCCTAGCATTTTTGACTAGTTCAGTTGGTGCACCTGGGATGCGTTCTCCCAAGATGTAACCCAAGAGAGCGTGGAAGCTGGTCTTGTAATACCCCTAGATTTTACTTAGGGTATTTTTGTCATTTACCTTATATTATAGCCCTAACTATATTATATAGTAGTATTTTATATTCCATATAATATAATGTGATATGAATTATTTGTAGCATTATTATTGCTAATTTCTAAGAAAATTTATGAATTAAACTAAAAAGAAGAAGAATTTAAAAACAAAAATGAATAAAGTAATTTATTGTTATATTTACACTTAATTTTAATAATTATCAAATCTGTTAAATAAGTATAATATGTTAGTATAATGAATCTAATAAATTTTATTAATTTTCTTAATTGAAACAAAACTTTAAGAAGAGAAAGAGAAGAAAAGCAAAGAATGCAAACTCTAATTCGTTTTTATCAAAATAATAAAACATAAGAAGGTTAAATGCTTATTATGAAATTAATATCATTAATATACTTTAATATATATTAGTATTACTAAATTTAAATTTTATATTGTTTCATTTATTATTACATTTGTTATATCACATTTTTTTTAGTATAAATAGAGTTGAGACTTGATCTCACGAGAGGGAGATTTCCAAAGAGAGGAGAGAGAGAGAGAGAGAGAGAGAGAGAGAGAGAGAGAGAGAGAGAGCTCACTAATAATCAATAGAAATTTCTAAGTTTCTATTGATTTTGAATAGAAATTTCTATTGATTTTGAGCAGAATCTATTTCACTGTAATCGTTTGTATTAATTTGTGTTTTCTTGGACCACTCAAAGCATTGCAATATCGTAATATTGAATCTATCGTGAAGGCAAGTGATAATCTTGCAATATATCCACTTGTTTGAATAACTGCATATTTGATATATTGTCTTTTATTTAATCCAAATTGCAAGTGATAATCTTCCACTATATTCACTTGTTTGAATAATTGTGTATTTGATATGTTGCATTTTATTTGATATAAATTTTAAGTAATAATTCTTCATATTATCTATAGTTTGAAATATTGTGTTTTATCTTAATATGTATTGTAAGTGAGAATCTTTTATGTGTGTCTACTAACTTGAACCATTTATCATTTGATCTATATTGCAAATCCTACGTTATATCTATATTTTTGGTTTATTGTCTTTTATAAATTTCTATGAATATCAAGAATTTGCATTGCATTGCATATTGCATTATAAGAAGAAGATATAAACTTTTCCATTTATCATGGTCCGATAGAGAATTGGATGGGTTGATAGGGCTATGTACGCGCGCAAGTCACGTAACGGCGTGGATCTTCATCCTTTCCTATTGAGAAAACCCATGATAACACTAGAGGGATCAACACACATATCAGGGTTGTATAACGCATACAGGCCATGTAACGGCATGGGGTATGATGTGTTGAATCCCAAATGGAGCAATACGCATGTCAAGGCTGTATAACGCGTGCAGGCCATGTAACGGCATGGGGCATCGTATTGTTTCCAAATAAGATAAATAATAACTTGTGCATTAGCATTATTGAATTATTTATTTCATTTGATTGTATTTCTTGTATTATTTTGATACATTATTTCAAACATGTCAATATCTTGCTGGATTTAATCTTGCTAAGTTTTTCGAAACTTACCCAATATTTTTCTCCAGATGGTGAATGTGAAGGGCATGATTTTGAAGAATTGGGTCGTGATACAGAAGAAGTCTATATTGCTGATGAACCTCATTCATATATTATTTGTTAAGGACATAAAATATGCTTTTTATCTATATTTAAATAATTATGTAATTGGTGTGAAATGTTCGACTTGATAAATGTAATAGTTGAACCCCTTTATTTTGGATATTTTAGAATAATGGAAATGTTTCAGTTTATTACAATAGACTTCCGCTGCTTAAATATTCTATATTCTTTGAGTTTAATTTCTGGTCTATTTTACTGGTTCACTACCTATGGAAAAACTGGTTCTTGGGTTAAGTATCGACCTAATTTCCCATATTGGAAATCGGGGCGTTACAGGTCTTGAGAGCATCTCCGCTGGAGTTTGGAGTAATTTCATGAATAATATTCGAACTACTTTTAAGACCCAGAAAAAGCCGAGTGATTAGCCAAACCTTGCCTGAGGTCTTAATAATCCTGAGATAAGCCTGAGAGCTGAGCCGAAGTAAATTCCCCATGGAAGTTAAGTGGTTGAGCCCCTCGTGGGCCATCTTCTGAAGACATAATAGACAAGGACTCTCCTTGGGCTATGGGCTCTATTGAGTTTCCATCCAGAGATCGCCCATGCAATGAAGATGATGGCCCTTGACTTATAGGCCCCCCACGGGGCTAAGAATCGATTTACAGTTGGAACCAACCTCAACGGTGGCCTAGAAGCCCCTATCGAGGGCAAATGGAACCCTAATGGGATGCGGAATTAATCCCTGGCTCGACTAACAATTCTTTACTATGGAGTGGGTAGAGTGGTAAAAACTCATACTTCTTAGTGAAGAGGTTATGGGTTCGACCCTAGCGGATAGTATACGTAATATCTCCGGTATATAAAACTCTCCTCCTTAAAAAAAAAACAGAATACTTCACCCATTCCGGTCAGTATTTTGCTTTCATCAGGATCTTTGAGCATCGTGGCCTTTTAACACATAGAAATAACAAATTGTGGGCAACTTGATATACTATACATTGATCTAGGTGAAATTTGATTCTCCAAAAAGCTTCCTGCCTTAGTATCGGATTGCATTCCAATTCTCTTTGCGTCTCCTTCCCACTCTCCCAACTTTGACAAATTGTCACTTTCAAGATGTGTGGTCCTCCCACCCTGATTTTTTTCTATTTTTGTTCCAGGGCTTGGTGTTCTTTAAAGAATGTTTCTTTGAATGCCAAGCTTGCTAGTCTTTCTATTCTTCTGAAAAGATGGAAGCGGGATGCCTTTGGCCATATTGACCAGCTTAAGCTTCGTTTATTTAAACACTGCCTTCTTGATGAAGATCTTTTAGGTGGGTTCGCCAGTCCCTCGGCCTCCCACCTCAAATGGATCCTCGAAGCTGAAGTATCCTTTTGGTTTCAACAAACTAGATGTAACTATGTGAAAAGTGGAGATCGTAACACCAAGTATTACCATACCTCAACCAAAGTCAATCAAAGCAGTAGAAAGATTGAATCCCTCTTTGATGACTCTCGGGTTAAGCTTACATATCCTCGGTGTATAGCTCTTGAATTTTCATCTTTCCTCTTCTAATCCTTTTGACCCATCTTTTGTCAATGGTCTTTTCCCTTCTTGCATCTCGAAAGATGATAATTGCATTTTTTTTCTCCCCTCCCCCCCTCTTTCAGCAAATGAAATAAAATCGGTGTTTTTTACCCCAGATTTTGGGATTTCATTTCCTCTAACATTGTTGACCTTGTCAATAATTTCTTTGCCTCGAACTCTCTTACCTGATCAATCCTAGTCTCATTCCCAAAGAATCTAATGCTTCAAAAGTTGGTGATTTTTGCCCATTCAGTCCTTGTCATACTAGCTTCAAAATTATTGTTAAACTCCTTGCCAATAGATTGAAACCCTTCTTGAAAATCTTATTTCCTCTCCAAGGTGCTTTCGTCCCAGGTAAGCAAATTAATGACAATATTGTTATTGTAAATAAGAAAAAAGGTAAAGGTGGCTGGGTGGCTATCGAATTGGATCTTTCTAAAGCCTTTGATAGAGTTGAATTGGGTCCTATTAATGGTATCCTAAGGTTTTTAGGATTTGGGGAAGATTAGCTTTCCATGATTTATTCTCTTATATCTTTTGCTTCCTTCTCCATTAAATGTAATGGAAATCCCCACACATTTTCTCTCCATCTTAAGGAATCAAAGAAGGTTGTCCATTAAGCCCCTATCTTTTCCTTTGTGTGATGGAAGTCCTTACTAAAATTTTAGGTGTTTATCATGACCTATTTAGTTTTAAAGGCATTAAGTTGCTCGCAATGCTCCTGAAATCTATCATCTCTTTTTTGTTGACGATGCCTTTATTTTCTGTTGTGCCTCATAAATGATCTTTCTACTATCAAACATGCCCTTGATTTATTTTCAAATTTGCCTCGCCAATGCATCAATTTTAATAAGAGTGGTATCATTTATCAGTAAAGAAAGGTCAATCTGTCAATCTTTCTATTAGGAAAATCTTTGTGGTATCCTAGACATCCCTGAGATGAATATCTCTTGTAGATACTTGGGCACCTATCTTTTCAATTCAACATCTAGATCTCGGGTTTAGGGTACTTTTGATTTCCTTGCTCTAAAAGCTACTGTAGGAAATGCACACTCTAATGACCCTCACTCTTATATTTAAGTCTAGATCTTGGGATTTTTAGTTTCTAATTGACAAATTCTCTTCCCATCTTTAGGCCCAGAAAGCTGTCTCTCCCATGCTAGTTGGTTGGTCATGATTAAATATGTCCTATCCTCCATCCCCTCTTATCAAATGGGGTGTTTCAACATTCCAGTCTCAGTCAATTCAAAACTTGACTCTACTGCATTTAAGTTTTGGACTGATTGTTCTGGCTTGGAAAGAAAGCCTAGTTGATCGAGAAAATTCCTTCTCTAAACCTTCATGTTTAGCTGGTGATGGTGTTCGCAGGGCTCATATTCATAATCAAGCCTTGCTTCTCAAGCACTCTTGGAGAATGATCTTTGATCCCCACTTTGCCTCGTCCCAAATTTTAAGAAGCATATATTTTCCTTCATCATACCTGCTTTTGACCACTTGATATGCAAAAAGAAGGGTCCAGAATTTGAAATGGGATTGTGAAGACCCTTCCCTCTTCTAATTTTTAAAGAACAGTACTCGAAGAATTGTTGGTAAGGGAAACTAACTCATTCTTCTAGCATTACCTACCCTTGGATTCCATTTATCCCTAATCATGTTATCTCTTTTTCCCTTCATCAAGGACGTCCATTCTTTTGGTTGAAAATTTCATTAACAATGGTGCCTGCCTGGGATTTACATAAACTTTCATCCCTCTTCCCCAGCCATTTCTTATCTGAAATCCTTAAAGTCTCCCTCAACTTCTCGAATGATGTTTCGGTCTCACCCTTTTGGCAAAATCAACTATTTTCTGGATCTTATGTCTCTTTCTGTCATACCTGGAATGCTAGAAATAAAGCTTTGATAAGTGGAAAGAAGATGATCCCAGGTACGGCTTTAAGTAGGAATCTCTTTTGGCTTAAAGAGCTCAAAATTTCCCCACCTCAACCTCATGCAAGGAATTTAACTGATGAGGATAATAATTATCCAAACCAATCACTTCACTTGCAGGATTTCAAATGGAACTTAATAATGAATCCCACTCTGATTATCTGATTATTGCAGGATACAAAGCAGAAAGGGAGCATGGATGGAAGTGGATAACGGCTATTGGGAAAGACGGTACTGTCTCACTTGAGCAGATAGAACTCAAAGTTTTGATTCGATCTCTATTAGAAGCGGTTTTGTATTTGTCATAGTAGATGGTTGGAGGTTTTGTCTAAGAGGAATTCAGTACTCTTTAAGTTGTTTGAAGTTTGGTCTAACTTTGATGATCTTCCTCTTCCTGAGCCCCCAATGGACTTACTTGGCCCATTGATGAGTTAGTTCCTGTTTTGCTCTTTATTGCTAAGAACACGCCTAAACTTGGATTTTGTAGTCTACCCGGTCCCCATGTCTGTAAAATTGTTTCAGTTACTTTTGTACTTAATTGGATCTATTCATCTAGAAAAACTCTTTGATTTAAATGAATATTTTTCTTTCATTGAAAAGAAAAGAAAAAAAAATGGTAGATTTCCACTTCTCTTGTCAAATTGGAAATTTCACCTCACTACCTAAGTAAGGGTGCATAGCTCACACTTTAAGCGAATAAAAGGTGGCCCCAGGAGGCCATTGATACTTTGGGAAACCAAGAGCCATCCTTCCTAGCGTGTGGTATGCGATAGCATGTGCGAAAAAAATCTTGGTACGGGGAGAAACAACTGAAATTGCTTCAGCCTCCGCACATTAAATGCGCAAGACCGTCATGTCAAATTTTGGATCGTCGGATTCAAATTTTCGGTCGACATTACAATCTCGACCATCAAATATATATAGTAGAAATCAAAATCTCGACCAAGATTTCGATCCGACGACTGAAATTATTTGACATGATGTTTCTACAGAAGCAAAGTCCAGAAACCACACAATAACTTCAAGAACCCTAAGCAGCTAAAGTTCGCATATTTGAGGGACCATTAACATGTGTCATGAATTTGGAAGCAAACTGGAGGGACATATAAATGATTCTTAATTTAATCAAATAATTAAAGGAGAGAACATGCACGAAGGAAAAGTAGAGGAAAGTTGTCAATCTTCCTTTTATCTTTTAGATAGATAGATATAAAGGACCAATAACAACTATAAAGAGCTTAAAAACTATAAACGCCTTACCAAAAAAAAAAATATTATAAACGCATGCTTATCCAAAAAAAAATGGGGTAATTTTCATCTGGATCCCCTGAAGTTTGGTCTATGTTATTTTTAGTCCACAAAAACTAAGACTTTGCATTTGCCTCCCCTGTACTACAAAAAATCAACTTAAGGACAAACTATCAATTTTATGACTAATTTGCCCTTTTTTTACTTTAAATAGAATCTTAGTGAGATGGATGAAGAGATTCTCCCTTCACCCATCTTCTTCATTGATTGAGTTGAGTAAAGGAAAAAAATTATGTTCTCCATAGTACGAAACCCCCTTTTTGCACCTTTTGCCTACAACATTGCCTCGGCCATGGACTGGTTGAGCTCTGCTTCCTCCGATTAAGAAAAAATTTAACTGAAGATACATTTCGATTACCACTGGCCCATACCTGTGCTGGCTCGGGATATAAGTATGTTCAATCCAGGGAAGAAATTTTGGGTGAGCCCTTAACGCAGGAAGAAGTTGCAGAGCTTATCAAGAGTTGCTTCAAAACAAGGCGGCAATTAAATATGGGTTTGTTCGGTTCCAATCCTTGAAACTTTGTGTATATTCTGCATTCTACTGTTACGCATTTGATTCCTTTTTTCTTTCCCATCCCAATTTGTTTCAATTTAGTAGTGTTGATGATGATTTTGGTTTCTTCGCTACTTTCTATCTACTAACCTAACAATAGGATAGTTATCCCCCTGTTTTTTTTTTTCTTTCATCTTCCTTGAAATGGTGAAACTGTACAGCAAGTAGAGCTAGAGACTAGTGTTCTTTTTTTAGTTTTTCTTTGTGGGTTTTCACGTTGGAATGGGAATGTGAGTGATTTGTGTATTATCGTTTATGACTCAATGAATGGATGTTGTTTCTGTATGGTTTGTTTATTTGTAATTTCCTTTGCAGAAAGTTCAGCCGTGTGTTCGGGCTCCAATCGTTTATGGAAGAAAAGAAATTGAGTTCTCGTATGTAGTCATGTTTCGGTTGAAGGCCGTAGTTTTGAAATTCGTTGTGTTTTTTTTTGTTTTTCTTTTTTGTGCGGAAGTTTTGAAATTTATTAGGTTATGTCGAAGTTTTTGAAAGGAAATAATCCTTGAAATTTGGTGTATATTCTGCATTATAATCATCTGTTATTTGTTTTGCTCTCTGCGTTTCTTAAAGATCCATCTTCGCCTTTTATTTGGTTTTTTTTAAGGTTTTGTTTTCGTTAAGAAGAAAAAATACATAACAAAATACAGAAAGACATTATAGTCATCCCTTTGCCCCAACTCAATCAATGAATAAGATAGGTGAAGGAATCTCTTTATCCATCTCACTAATATTCTACTTAAATTAAAAAAAGAACAAATTTGTCATAAAAATGATAGTTTGTTCATAAGTTGATTTTTTTTCTGCTTTGAAATGCGTGACAAGAATTGGAGAAAGAATTGTCGGCCACTTTTTTTTTTTGGCCAAAACAAGTGTCGGCCATTTGATAAAGAAGTCTTAAAAAATAAAATAAAAAAAGCCTTCAATGAATAATGAAAGAGACCAAGTGACCAATGTGGTTTTAACATATTGATGGATTTTTTTCACCATGAGCTGCATATAAGGTAATGCTTTTGAAAAGAGGACCGAGATGTCCCATCAATAAGGTATATAATGTCAATTTGCTATCTTACTATCAAAGATCTTTTTTCTGCTTTCCCTTCGGCTTTCTGTTTCTTTTTCTCAGGAGGAGATTGCGGAAATTTTGAAAAGAATTTCTACTTCTATTAAGTGATTTATTAGATAATGAAAAGAAAACTAGAACATAAAGGAAGATTGACAGCTTTCCTCTACTTTTCCTTTATGCTTTAATTATTTTATTAAATTAAGAATCTTAACAGATTAAATGAATGGCGATGATTCAACGATTAAAAATCTCAATTATTGTTTCTTTGAACACCATGCGGGTAGCAGATGGTGCCTCCGTGATCTGTTGACCATAGTCTACTGGGAGAACGCAATAAAAATGGTAGGGTTAAATTGGGGATTCGATCTCAAATAAGAAGATTAATTGGTAATTTTGAATCCCACTAGATCTTCAACATTTATTGGGAGCTTCCCTTCGTCTATTAATTCAAAAACATACATTTGCAAGAATGAATCAAGGACAGTGGAGTGCATGTTTTCTTCCCAAAATTGAGAGCCTAAACTTTCATCTCGGAAAACCATAAAATGGACTGGAGAAGAAAGAGGGAATATTTAAAGTTTTGAGTTGAGCAAGTAGATGCATGGGTGAAGGGATTCTTCCTTCATCCTCTTCTTTTCTTTCTAATACACAGCTACTTTTTTCCAAAAAAAAAACTATAAATGCATGCGGGTAGTGTGGCCCATTTTTTTTGTACGCTTTGAAATCGTGATAAGGTTCGGAGGAGGAGGAAGTGTCGGCCACATGATAAAAAAAACAAATCTTCAATGAATAATGAAGAGGATGACCAAATGACCAATGGGTTCTTTCACCATGAGCTGCACGCACATCTTCACATTTTCAGACGAGAAGCAGGGATGACAAGAACAGGGAGCTCTAAAGAACAGCTGAAGAAAATGGATTTGCTTTGGAAATTAATTTGCAAGACTTAGAGGAGGAGAGATTGATTTGTTGCTACTTCAGGTAATTTTCCCTTTTAAGTTTCTCTTCTTAGTTACTTGCTTCGACCAAAATATAAAGAAGTTCTTTGTTAGATAGTCTGATTTAACAAGGACATTGTAAGTTGGAAATTCTTTTCTCTTTTTATTAATTTTTGGGTTTGATTCTATGTTGTTTATTTATTTCTTTATTTTTCTAATTCATTCTTAAGATTTGCACACTTGATCAGTAGAACTTATAATTAGGGCTCACACTATCTTCAATCATGGGTTAGACTTAATCTTCTTGATAAGTGTTGGAGCTAAAGTGTCAGCTACATATAATTTTTATTTTAAATGCATTATATGAGGACATTAAGAAAAGGGAAAACTTTCAAAAACTACCCAATACTTTAGTTTCGCAAAGAAGTGAATTATTCTCTCTCATTCTCTTGATATTTCAAAATGACCAAATTACCATAACAATGCAATCTTTTTTTTATAATCCGTTAGTTTTGCTTAATAAAGACTTAAGCTTATTATATATTTGTAGATTTGTTCAATATATGCGAGTAAACGAATGGTAATTAACAATGTGTGTGATTGATTAACAAAGTTGACATTCAATTGTCTACTCCAATTCAATTTTGTTCACTAGGGATTGCTCAAGAGATAGAGAGGATGTAATGGGTCAACCTTTGATCAGATTTTCTTATTAGATCAATTTAGCTCATAACTTGTTGGCATATTGATTTCATTTATGTATCCCTATTATATATACATTTTATCTTTTAATACAACTGAGCTTTTACCTAAAAATAACAAAGTTGACATTCATATGCTTTTTTAAAAAGGAAATGATAATGATAATATTCAAAAGACGTCAGTTACTCAACTCGATTAGGTGGGTCCGTATGAATATTTTGTAATTAGTCTACTGTGGGTGATGAAATCAATGTGCATTTGATGTGGTGATTTAAATTGAATTGAATTGGATTATTATCTTTATTTATTTATTTATTTATGATTTAAATTGAATTGAAGATGGCAGAGACTGTGATCAATCTGGTCGAGAAACTAGGCATTTTAGCAATAGATGAAGCAAATTATCTCACAACAGTCAAGTCAGAAGTACAAGCACTCCGCACACAACTAGACGATATGAAAGCCTCTTTGAAGGATGTAGATGCAATACTTCATACAAGTAAACGGGCAAAAGAGTGGGTGAAACGACTTAGGGGCTTATCATTCGAGGCAGAAGATTTAATTGATATATTTGTATACAAAGTGGCTCAAAACCAGCGTGATAATGCTGTGAAAAAGACCATCAAGTTTCCAAAGTTTCTCATTGATGCCCATCAGCTGAGAGGGAATATTGAAGATCTCAAGGGAAAGATCAAAATGCACTTTGATGACCGAGTGAATTATGACATTAAGCCTTTTGAGGAAACTCAATTGCCTGCTCAAACACATCGATCTGAAATTTCTTTGGATGTCCAAAAGAACTTTCTGCCTATAAGTGTGGTTGGCCTTCAAACAGAAGAAGAGGAACTAGTGAAGGTGCTATTGGAAAAAGAACCCAAAATGTTGTCTGGTGTTGTCTCAATCACTGGAATGGGAGGTCTTGGGAAATCGACTCTTGCAAATAAAATCTTCAATAATGATGAGGTGAGAAAGCATTTTGATTGTCAAGCCTATGTTACTATATCAAAGGAATATAGTATGAGCAACATTTTATGCAAAATCATAAAACAAGTTATGCCAGAGCTCAAAGAAGAAGAAAAAAATGCATTGGCATCAATGGAAGTCGAAAATTTGGAGGAAAAGCTCTTTGAAATTCTCAAGAATAAGAAGAGGTATCTCATTGTATTGGACGATGTTTGGAGGAAAGAAGATTGGGATTGTCTATTACGTTCTTTCCATGTTCCATGCGATGGCCAACAACGGAGATTGATGTTGACAACTCGAAATGAAGATGTAGCCAGGCATGCCGACCCGAATGCTATTCCATACAAGAAAAAAATTATGGACGAGCAGAATGGTTTAAATCTCTTCTGGAAGAAATTCTTCCGTTCAGAAGATGACAAAGTCATCGAAGCAGGTCTCAAGGAATACAACGACGAGGTGAAAAATCTAGCAGCAAAACTCGTTGGGAAATGTGATGGGTTGCCTCTTGCCATTCTTGTATTGGCAGGCCTCATGTCAGAAAAAAGGCAGAAAAGAAGCTTTGTTCAATGGAAGCAAGTGTTTGATCGTGTGCACTGGCATCTAAAAGAGGGAAATTGTTACGAGGTTTTGAGTCTAAGTTACACCGAATTACCTTTCCACTTAAAGCCTTGCTTTCTGTATTTTGGGGTATTCCTAGAAGATACTGAGATCAAGAAGGACAGATTAATTCAGCTATGGACTGCAGAAGGATTTTTGGAGAATTCAAGAATGGAAGATTTAGGAAAAGAGTACCTTGAGGAGTTGATGGAGAGGAACCTAATCCAAGTTGCCAAGTGGAAATCAAATGGAGAACCTAAATCGTTCATCATTCACGATCTCCTCTTGAGCCTGGCAACATCAAAAGCCAAGGAAGGTATGTTTCTTAACATCTCCACTCCTGACAAGGCTTTCAATTGTTATCGTCGTGTAGCTATCCATAACATAAGGGGTGATGAAGAAAATATGGCTGAGGATGGTTCTCACGGTTCCTCTTCTTCTATGAGTTCTCCAAGTCGTCTCCGCTCATTGCTCTGCTTCACTGGAATGTCCCAATCATCTCTCTTTGGAAAATTCAAACTACTTAACGTGTTGGATCTAGAGCTTGCTCCATATATTAAAAAGTTACCCAAGGAAATAGGGAAGCTCTTTCTTCTAAAATACTTGAGAGTACGTGGAGAGGGTTTGAGTACTCTTCCATGTTGGGTTGGCAACTTGTCTAACCTACAAACTCTCGATCTCACCGATGTAGACGGCATTGAATATATTCCCACTGAAATATTAAATTTACATAAGTTAAGGCATCTGATGTGTCCAATAAATGCAAGGTTAGCACTTGGATTTTACGATTCCATTAGTAAGAATGATGCGTTTGGAATCTGTTGGCGTCCTCATCATAATAGAAACATCAGCGATCTATCTGATCTCCAAACATTGCGCTTGGCAGTAGACAAATGGTCAGTGGATGGCCTTGAAAGGTTGACTAGCCTTAGGATTTTACAATCGATTATAGTTCACGAATTTGAAGAATTTGAAGAAGTGCATCAGAAATTGTGTGTGGCCTTACTTGAATTGATGCATCTTGAGACCCTATGGATTGACTTTCCGTTTGAAATCTCTCCCCCTTCATTTTCGAGACATGTGTACCTCTATAACCTCAAAATTAAAGGAAGGATGCAGAAGCTACTTGACCACAACGACTTCCCACCGAATCTCACTTCCTTGAGGTTAATTGACACAAATCTGAAAGAAGACATGATGGTGGTCCTTGAGCAGCTGCCCCAATTAAAGGAACTCGATCTAGATGAAGCATTCAATGGAGTTGAGATGAAATGTTCTGCAAGGGGGTTTCCTAAACTTGAGAGTTTGGATCTCTTATTTTTCAATTCGCTGGAGTATTGGGAAGTGGAGAAAGGAGCAATGCCTAATCTAAGGACACTAGAACTTTATGATGTTCCGGAGTTGAAATGTATCCCAGATGGGCTAAGGCACATTACAACACTACAGGAACTCAAAATATTGGTCATGCCAAAAGAGCTCCTTGAGAGGACTAAAGAAGGTGGGGACGATTGGGAAAAGATCAAACATATACCTTCCATCCAACGAAGTTGATATTGAAGAAGGTGAGTTCCCTTGCATCTCAGAGTTGGTGAGTTTTGAAATCTCTCTCTCTCCTCTTAAACATAAATTACCTTTTTTTTCTTTTTTCGATAAACATCTTAAATATCAACTTAATAAACATTAGAATGTGATGTACTGTTTTAATGTGCAGACGTACACTACGCATGTAGGGGAATCCACATGGTCATAGAAATGACTGTAGATCATACACACTAGCTGGAAATAAACTTGTGTTGTATTTTAAATAAAGTAATGGATTTGTGTTTCTGAACCTATTTATAATTTATTCTGAACCAAATCATAAACTTGTGTTATTACGTTTTTCTCTCAGTCATTGTCTTTGTTTCTTTTCATTTTCCACTAGTGAACAGATAACGGATTTCCTTCTTCTTTTTTTAATACTTTTTGGCATTAGACTTGAATGTGAGGCATGTCATTTCAGTTCATTTCAACAATTTTTATCCGTGAAGAGAAATGAATTGAGACTAACCAAGAGAAGATTCCAACCTTCGAAACCAAAACCAAAAGTACTCAGGATTTGATTTTAAGAACATGATTTGAAGTTTAACTTAACCTTTTTAATTAAAATATATATTTTCCTTTTCATTAATTTCACGATCATTAAGGGAGGTATTTGTAAATTTCCTCTGTTTAAGTAATCCAATAATTAGTAGTAGCATATTTTTGTTTCTAATAATTTTGTTGCTACTATTATTCTTTTTAAATAGTACTTCATGATAATGATTGTACTCCTCACTTTGCCCTTATATGATAAACTATGTTTTCAGAGGATCAACCACGGGTGATAGTATTCACTGGATTGAAACCCAACTTGTCGAATTGAACTGTGATGGAACAATAGACAACTAATCATTATAACAAACTAATTGTTACAAACCCCAAGAGGTGGCTCAGTTGGCAAAAGACCAACGCTTCCACGTAAGAGCTCAAAGTTCGATTTCCCTTGGGGTTGGGGGTGAAGCCCCACCTATATTAATCATATAAAGCTTCCCTGAAAATATAGTCGAGGTGTATATAAGCTGACCCGGATGAACCTCCAATCTAAAAATAACCAATGAGCTAGAATTAATATGATATTTCACATCTCGTGTCTTAAATTATTGATTTTTGTTGGTGGATCTAGTAGATGTTTAAGGTGAGAATAAACTAGCTCAATCGAATATTCAATTCGTCATAAGGTAATAACTATAGCCTACTACAATCAATTCAATGCCTCTCTTCTATGTTCTAAAAATAATAAATAAATAAAAAATGAAGAAGGATATCAAGGTTGCATAAGTTCATATTGAAATATTAAAATTAGGAACTAAGGCATCTTCCATGCCCGTCAAATGCAAGGTTAGTGCCTAGATCGCAATGATTCCATTGCTAACAAGAATGCGTTTCGAGTCCATCAACATCGTCACTCATAACACTGGTGATCTATTCAAAACATGTTTGTCTCTATGATCTATACATTCGTGAAAGTATGCGAAAGCTACCTCACCACAACAATTTCCCACTGAAATTCACTTTCTTGGATTTGCGTTTCACAAATATGAAAGAGGACATGATGGTATTGGTATATATCGTGTCATATTAGCCTGTAATGGCTGACACCCTTTGATACAATCCATTACATTTGTCATTTCTTTTATAAATAAATAGATGTATCAATACATATTCTATTGACAATGATCGATATGGATTTATATCGACCCCATCATGTCATATTGAAAGTTATATCTTTCAAACCTTAATCGATCTAATATGATAATCAAAATTCCCCTCCAATGCAATTGCAAGGACACAGTGAGCATGGTCCAACAATTATGATCATAGCCGTAGTGTTGAAGTTTGGATTTGACTGTTGTCACAAAGCAAATTCCATGTGGTTGTACTTCAATCAAATTCAACATCATCTAGACTCCAAAGTAATGCATTAACTAAAATTACTGAATGAATATGGTTGGCCCACGCTCGGTATCAATGTAAGATTATGAAAATCACAAGTTTCAAGAATTCTTCTTAATGTAAACAATGTAGTTTAACTTTGTAAGTTTAAAATTGTAAAATAAAAAAGTTATAATTGTAACTAAAATCCCTTTTTTACTAGAACCATTGGATCGAAATTTTCTTATATGACATAATCTAACAGTTGAATGGATTAAGGGTATTTTGGTCGTAAAAATGATAAATTGCCATTTATTTTGGGTAGAGAATGACTTGAGTCAAACCTTGGGGTCCAAAATTACCCTTCCTATTTTCACTTGGGAATGGGTGATTTAGAACAATTTTGCACTTGCAGATTAAAATTTGATTGAAGTGCTCTACTATATCCACAAGCATAGCAAGCGGCAACACACACTATGACACTAGTAACCCTAAGAAAATGCCATTGATCGATAGACAACAGATGACAAGACCCCACAAAATGAAATGGATCATGCATGACCCAATCAAAGTCCAAGAACCCAAAACTTTGCATTCTTTCCAAACAAGAAGCTAGGGCAAAAGAGACCAATACATCTTGCACAAAGTTGATAAACAGTGATTTCTTAAAATAAAGGATCATACTTTTATTTAAAAATAGAATTAAAGATCGAAATACATACACCTACATGCACAGGATATCCTAAGGCAGAACCATCTGTGTTAAGATGTCATTTCCAAACTACTTATTTTTGTGTTGCATTTGGCTTCAACTTCAAACTTGCCTTGACATCACCTACAAGCAACGTACAAAATTTCACTGAAACTTTGGTGAAACCCCAAAATCTCAGTTAAATTTTCTTGAAATTTGGGAGTGTTTTGGTCGAATTTCCCCCCCCCCAGTTTTGGGGTCATTTTATGCTGGTTTCTTGAGTTCATCATAATTTGGGGCCAACAAAAACACTGGGAGCATTATTTTTGCCTAAAACGTAACTAAATAGGTGTTCTTGATCGGCACATACTTGGATGTATGCGGGCAAGATTGGAAGTTTGGAACATGAATTTTGACCAATGTAAATATGAATATTATGCAAAACAATACTAAAATTTTCACTAAAATGCAACAACACATACAACAAGTAGAATTCAATATACAAGTATGTGTTAGTTTGGATCCATACCATGGGTCATGGAAGTATTCTAAATATTGGACGTAAGTATTCCGTAACATGGTATGGATAAAGTTATACATATAGTCCATTTCTAGCATAACTAGTTGTGCTGATCCTAATGGATATCCAAAGATGAGAAACGCAAATGATGCACCTAATCCATCTCCGTACTCATGCAGACATACATACTACAACAATTAGCAAATAAACCGCTATATGCTCCACCATATCCATATCCATATCCATATCCATAGTCATAAGCCCTGTATGTATAGCCCCTTGGAATTTTTAGAATTTCACCGGAATTTTCAAGATTTCAATGAAATTCTAAAAATCTCACTGAAATATAGGCAAAATTAATAAAATTTGGGCCAAATTACCGAAATTTCACCGAAATTTAAGACACTTGGTTTTCAACCCATGTTTCGCGTCGCTAGATAGTGAGTGAAATTTTGCCCAATTTCAACGATCATATTTCCTCCCATGCCTCCAGGTCATAACTCCCTAACCCCCCCCCCCTGCATACTCTAAGTCTCCAACTAAAGCTTCAACAAAATCAATCCGAACACCCAATCCTCCCTTCAACCAAATGCATCATACTTCCCGTTGTTTCTCTCCATCTATGTGAAGAATGGAATCAAAATGAAACCCTCCAACCACACACCACTAAAGAGGTGACTATGGCCTTCCCACTCCATTAAGTCCACACCTCTTCTAGAGTTTGTCCCAATTCCCATCTAAAAGTAAAAGGTCACTGAATTTCGTAAAACCACCCCCAGTAAAAGCCCACCCACAAGTAGATGGTCTATGCTCTCCACCTTTGAACCACATAATACACACTCTTATGCCTGCCAAGGCATTACTGCATCCTTGCACCACCGAATTTGTTGGGAATTGTCCCATCAACATTCTCCACCCAAACACACTCTCACAAGGCTACAAATTCACACCCTAAATAACCCTATGCTACTCCACCTTATTGTACTTCCTTCTAATGCAATTCCAAGCTGACTTGAAGGAGAAAATACCATTAGATTCTAGCTTTTGGCGACACTCTCCACTTCACTAGCACCACTCAATTCAATCTTTGAAGCCAGACTAAAGATCATCCCTCCATCTATGGCATTAATATTTCTATAAGTAATATTATTATTGTAGTATTTTGTTGTAGGGATAATTACTACTGCCCCCCCCCCTTGTACTATGGCTCAACTACTAATCAAACCTTGTTCTTTATGAAATTACTATTGCCCCCTTACTTCTGGTGTTAAGTGGTTGTTTAGATTGAATATGTAATGTCTATTTTGCCCTTCATTAAGATTAAAAAGTAAAAAACAACACTACCCTCATTTATAAACTCATAACAAATACCAATTATACGCTTAAATTCTTTTCATTTTGGATTTTTTTTTTCACAATCGACTTTGGATTTGAAAGAGTACTAGAACATCTTCGTCTCCTCTTTCTTTCTTTTTTAACTCCCCAGTTCCAAGGCATCAACTTCTCTAAATCTACTGACCTTCCCAAACTTGAATGAGGCCCTGGAGAAGGCAAAGAAAGAGTTGGTGGCTATCCAATAGGAGATTGCTCTACAAGGTATGTCTGATAGTTTCTTTGCTAAGGAGGCAAATACTAAAACAAAACTCAAATTCTATTCACAAAACCATGCCTATGTCTCAGTGGACTGAAACTGAAGTTAAAAAGACTTTTAACTGAATCCTGCTTGATCCCTACAATGGTTATCACTACCTAATTGCATTACAAAATTAACCCTATATGTGTATTCCTGCCTAGTCTCTCATCACTAATATTATAATCGCTAATATTACAGACAAAGCTTCCCATTAAATCCCAGAGTCCTAGCTTTCTGTTTTGCAACTTATGATTCATCAACAACAACCACAAACCTTGTCCCAATTAAATGAGGTCGCATACATGGATTCTTGCCTTCCAATTAGCCCTATTTAAGGCCATGCTAGTTACAAAGCCTGTCTCACTACTCTTAAGGATGTCATAGATCTGCCCCCTAACTCTTCTAATTCCTTCAATCAAGATTATATCCCTTCTCTATACAGAAGCATTTACTAGGCCTCTGTTGAACGTGGTCATGACCCTCAAACGACTCTCTATTTTGCAATTTCTTATTCACACACACACAGAGGTCTCTGAATCATCAATTCATTTTGGAGCAAACTCTATTTCTACCTTTCTCTTCTGAGACTGAACTGTCTCTTTCGTTCTGCATCATAACTAGAGGAAGCAGTCTGCTCGTGCTTCTCAAAAATACAACCGGTTTGTTTCATGAAGTAGGGAAAGCGGACTCACACACAAAGGTCTCTGAGCTATCAATTCATTTTGGAGGAAACTCTATTTCTACCTTTCTCTTTTGAGGCCGAACCGCCTCTTTCGTTCTACATCCTAACTAGACGAAGCGGTCCGCTCATGCCTCTCAAAAATACAACCGGTTCATTTGGTGAAGTAGGGAAAGCGAACTCCCTTGCCTGAGTCTCCAAACATAGGTCTAGGTGAGTACAGGACAAAGGACGGTATGAGCCTAAAAAAGGCGAGTATAGAAAACTCTGCTGCTACTACTATGACTGCTGAGCAGTAGCCTCTAGGTGCTGGGCACTCAAACCCTGTTTTGGAGCTAGACCTGCATCACATGGTTTCCCACCAAGATGAGCGTAACCACTGAGATCTCAGTAATATCCAATATCCCAAATTTCCAATTGAGTTGGTTCACTTTCAGATTTCAAGATCAGTGCTTCTACACTGAAAAAACCCAAGATATTTTTGAGATCTTGAAATATACTGGAGTCCTTTCTTAGTGGCCCTGGGTTTGCTCCTACTTCATACCATCACCTCTTTCTTATTTGTTTGTAACATACCTATTTTCTTCACTGACAAATCTTCATTTATCATTAAAAAAAATTCTAATAAACTATATATCCATTGTGGAGCTTATACATTAAAGACCCTTTACAACTTAAACCCATGGAACAAATGGGCCAACTCATAGACCTCAACCTATTGGGGCTTACATAAGACCAAATCTTCTCACAGATGCCAAACCATGCATGCATCAAAGAATCAAAGTCCTATCCTAAGAGGTGACAGTATAAAGCCTCTTCATCCTTTAACATGCAGACCTCATCCACCAAGGACAATTACTTGGTTCAGTGAACTTTGAATCGAAGGTCCTCTGTTATTCGTTTTACAATTCATCTTCAGAAACAGTGAATTCCAGCTAAGTTGTGCACCATAAAAGCTAGTAATATTTATAAATTATTGGCAAGTCAGAAAGCTTTCTTGAGAGAAGAGGAAAGCAGGGCCACTGTCAAGGATTCTCAAATTTGTCAAGGCACCATGGATTCCTGTCTGGATTAACCAAAATCACCCAAATATGAGATCAAGAGAGGGGATAGCATATCTGCTACATCTCAAATTTTGAAGTCCTGGGCTACAGGATATGGTGAAGCTAGCTAGCAAAGAAGTTTCTTCTTGAATTTCAGCATTTTAAGAAGCCAAATGAAGAAGTAAATGGCCCAAACCCCTCGGTCAGATTCTCCCATGAGGAATTGATCAATCGGGACAGGCCTCGATGAATTTGAATCTGAATTGGCCGATTTGGACTTTTAAAACCATGGCTTCGGTACTCTATAGGTCCCCAAGAAAGAAGTCCATGACTCCAGACAAACCAAATGGGGAAAAAAGAGTTAAACAATCTTCACTCCTTCCTAATGTTAGCAAGAGTAGTATTAAAAGATCACTTTTACAAATGAAAGATAATTAATACACTGAACACGGCTTGTAATGTAGGTAGGTCTCAAACAGCATAACTATATATGGTCCTAAGGCTCTGCACTTGTAAATTGTTCTCAAATGTACAAATCACATAAAATACCACTTGCACTTTTGTCAATGGCAACAGTCTCTGGCCTGATGAAAATTACATCTGGAACAGATTGGTTACTAATAAATTTAATCGATTGAAACATCCATCTTCCATCTTCTCCATTACTTGAGTTCCTCCAGATGCTATTACATTTATACTTTTAGTTTTTAGTTTTTAGTCCATCTCCATTGCTTCCAATCAATCTAGCCATTATTGAAATTGAAATAGGAAAACTTTCAACAGTTATTTATTACCTGCTTCAATATTCCATTCTACTTGGGTTACTTCATATCTAAGAATGCTATTTACACTATTCACATTATTCGCATGTGGTTGGATACAGTTCCATACTTCCATGCTTGACATGAGTCCTCTTTTTAAAGGGGATTTTGGTTAGCTAAAAATTTTCAGGCTAAAAAATTGATTAATTCATAAGAAATCTTTATCAGCCTTGAAATCCCATTGAAGTTCATTAGCAATTTATAACCCAAAAAACAAAATGATTTCAATTCCTTATTTCATTTTTAATATATATATAGTCTTTACAGTCTTTCAACAATTCAACTTCATTGAATATCATTGTACGACCTTCACCACACACACAAAATACCGTATTGAGTCGGTATAGAGATATGGGTGAGATATAAAACAGATGTAATTTATATTTATCTAAATTACTCCGACTAGTTATTATTAAAGTTCTTACAATCCTCTCATTTAGAGTAAGTTTCAAAACTGAATATATTACTAGTTAACTCTCGACTAGTTCTTACAATTCACTTTTCTTAGTGCTTCACATCCCATCATCTGTGAACCTCGATCTTTTCTCTTTGAGTTTTTGTCCATATCTGCAAGCTTCCTAAGCGAGCTCCCATGGGTCCCTCCAAAGGTGTTTTCCATCACTTTATGTCTCATTTAACCCACCATTTCCATCACCAAAACCTTAATTAACGGACGACTTGGAAAGCGGATTTATTTTTCTAATATATTATATTATATTATATATATATACATCGATCGCAGTAGATGAAAATTATTATTATTAATATTAATGTCTCCTCTTCTTCTTCTTTCACACTGGTTTCCATACTAATGTTTTTCTCATTTGTTTTTTGTTCAGTGGTTTCCACATAAGATGACGAGAGGGTTAGGTAATGCATGCCAGCCATATATACAAATGACTTGACTCCGCGTTGGAATCATTATTGTACCTCTTTTTTCTTTACTTTTATCGTATCATCTATTAGATTAGATTAGATAGTGGAAATTCCACTGTTTATTTTTGACATCATGATCATACTGAATACCATGTAACCACAGCTAGGCATACAGGGGATTGAAGTGGACCCAAATTCAAAGAAGAAGACTGAAGTAAAAGCACTTCTCAGAGGGTTAAGAACGATCTTAGTATAAAGAATGAAGACTACTCCTGAAGGGTTTGATTAATTATCATTCTTATCTTGAGTTTCAGCAGCAAGAGAAAAAAGAGGTAGGAAGAGAAAAAAAAATCAGGAAATCTTTCAAGACTTTGCTGGAATCGTGGAACTAGAAGAACAAGGAGCTGGAAGACAGGAACAGAAGAACAAGGAAGGACAAGAACAGCGATCTAGAAGTCACAGACCAGAAGAACAAGGAGAGCTAGAAATATGTAAGACTCTTTAGTAATTTTACCTTGTAAGTTTCTAGTCTCAGTTGCTTTTAGAAAGAAAATTCAGACGAGAAAGGATGAGAAGTAAAGGAGAGGAAGGAGATAAAAAGACAGAAGAGCCTGTTGAAGAGTGAATGAAAAGAAACAAACAAATAAAGAACAAAGAAACATAGCTAGGGAGAGTTGTCAGAGCGAGAGTTATATGGTCGCTTTGGTGTTAAATACACCACCACTACTTACACATCTTTTCTGTGGTACAGGATGGTCGAAGACCAGAGAAGGTGATGGAAACGATATCTGATCAGAACTAGCTGTGTCGGTTATAGATGATCGAAGCAAATTATGTTGGATCAGAAGAACAGGGAGCTCTAAAGCAGCAGAGCTGAAGGAAAAGGATGTGCTTTGGAAATTAATTTGCAAGACTTGAGGAGAGATTAATTTGTCGATACTTCAGGTAATTTAACCTTTTAAGTTTCTGTTCTTAGTTAGTTGCTTCGACAAAAACAAAACAAGTTCTTTGTTAGTTGCATTTGGTAAGATACTTCAGGGAAGACAAATGCGAAAGACTAATTGAACATCGTAAGTTGGAAGTTATATTAATGTCCTTTTATTAATTTTTGGGTTTGATTCTATGTTGTTTATTTATTTATTTATTTTTCTAATTCAATCTTAAGATTTGCACCCTTGAGTCAGCAGAACTTATAATTAGGGCTCACACTATGTTCAATCATAGGGTAGACTTACTCTTCTTGGTAAATGTTATGTTGGAGCTGAAGTGTTAGCTACATATAATTTTTATTTTAAATGCATTATATGAGGATATTAAGAAAAGACAAAATTTTCAAAGACTTCCCTATGCTTTAGTTTCCCATAGAAGTGAACTGTTCCCTCTCATTCTCTTTTGATATTTCAAAATGACCAAATTACTATAAAAATGCAATCTTATATTGTAATCTGTTAGTTGTGCTTAATAAAGACTAAAGTTTATATATGTGGAATAATATATTTGTAGATTTATTCAATATATGTAAGCAAACGAATGGTAATTAACTATGTGTGTGATTAACAAAGTTAACATTCAATTGTCTACTCAATTTCAATTTTGTCCAACAAGGATTGTTCAAAGAGATAGAGAGGATGTAATGGGTCGAGCTTTGTTCATATTTTCTTATTAGATCAATGTAGTTCACTGCTTGTTTAATACAACTGATCTTTTACCTAAAAATAAAAAAGTTAGACATTCATATGTTTTCTTAACAAGAAATAATAATGATAATATTCAAACACACCACTTATTCAACTTGATTATGCAGGTCCATATGAATATTTTGTAATTAGTCCATTGTGGGTGATGAAATCAATGTCCATGTGAAATATGAGATTTAAATTGAATTGAATTAGATTATTATCTTTATTTATTTATTTATTTTTAGGTCTCACATGCAACTTCTCCTAATTGTCTTTTCTAATGAATAAGGCTAGGGTCTTACTGTGAAAGAAGATGGCAGCGACTGTGATCAATCTGGTAGAGAAACTAGGCATCTTAGCAATAGATGAAGCAAATTATCTCTCAGCAGTCAAGTCAGAAGTAGAAGCACTCCACACACAACTAGACATGATGAAAGCCTCTTTGAAGGATGTAGATGCAATACTTCATACAAGCGAACGGGCAAAAGAGTGGGTGAAACGACTTAGGAGTTTGTCATTCGAGGCAGAAGATTTAATTGATATATTTGTATACAAAGTGGCTCGAAACCGGCATGATAATGCTATGAAAAAGGCCATCAAGTTTCCAATGTTTCTCATTGATGCCCATCAGCTGAGAGGGAATATTGAAGATCTCAAGGGAAAGATCAAAATGCACTTTGATGATCGAGTGAATTATGACATTAAGACTTTGGAGGAAAGTCAATTGCCTACTCAAACACATCGATCTGAAATTTCTTTAGATGTCCAAAAGAACTTTCTGCCTATAAATGTGGTTGGCCTTCAAACAGAAGAAGAGAAACTAGTGAAGGTGCTATTGGAAAAAGAAACCAAAATGTTGTCTGGTGTTGTCTCAATCACTGGGATGGGAGGTCTTGGAAAATCGACTCTTGCAAATAAAATCTTCAATAATGATGAGGTGAGAAAGCATTTTGATTGTCAAGCCTATGTTACTATATCAAAGGAATATAGTATGAGCAACATTTTATGCAAAATCATAAAACAAGTTATGCCAGAGCTCAAAGAAGAAGAAAAAAAGGCATTGGCATCAATGGAAGTCGAAAATTTGGAGGAAAAGCTTTTTGAAATTCTCAAGAATAAGAAGAGGTATCTCATTGTATTGGACGATGTTTGGAGGAAAGAAGATTGGGATTGTCTGTTACGTTCTTTCCATGTTCCATGCGATGGCCAACAACGGAGATTGATGTTGACAACTCGAAATGAAGATGTAGCCAGGCATGCCGACCCGAATGCTATTCCATACAAGAAAAAAATTATGGACGAGCAGAATGGTTTAAATCTCTTCTGGAAGAAATTCTTCCGTTCAGAAGATGACAAAGTCATCGAAGCAGGTCTCAAGGAATACAACGACGAGGTGAAAAATCTAGCAGCAAAACTCGTTGGGAAATGTGATGGGTTGCCTCTTGCCATTCTTGTATTGGCAGGCCTCATGTCAGAAAAAAGGCAGAAAAGAAGCTTTGTTCAATGGAAGCAAGTGTTTGATCGTGTGCACTGGCATCTAAAAGAGGGAAATTGTGACGAGGTTTTGAGTCTAAGTTACACCGAATTACCTTGTCACTTAAAGCCTTGCTTTCTTTATTTTGGGGTATTTCCAGAAGATACTGAGATCGAGAGGGACAGATTAATTCAGCTATGGACTGCAGAGGGATTTTTGGAGAATTCAAGACTGGAAGATTCAGGAAAAGAGTACCTTGAGGAGTTGATGCAGAGGAACCTAATCCAAGTTTCCAAGTGGAAATCAAATGGAGAACCTGAATCATTCATCATTCACGATCTCCTCCTGAACTTGGCAACATCAAAAGCCAAGGAAGGTACGTTTCTTAACATCTCCACTCCTGACAAGGATTTGAATTGTTATCGTCGTGTAGCTATCCATAACATAAGGGGTGATGAAGAAAATGTGGCTGAGGATGGTTCTCACGGTTCCTCTTCTTCTATGAGTTCTCCAAATCATCTCCGTTCATTACTCTGCTTCACTGCAATATCCCAAACATGTCTCTTTGGACAATTCAAACTAATTAACGTGTTGGATCTCGAGCTTGCTCCAGATATTGAAGAGCTACCCAAGGAAATAGGGAAGCTCTTTCTACTAAAATACTTGAGAGTACGTGGATGGAATTTGAGAATTCTTCCATGTTGGGTTGGCAACTTGTCTAACCTACAAACTCTCGATCTCACCGATGCAAACGGCATTGAATCTATTCCCACTGAAATATTAAATTTACGTAAGTTAAGGCATCTGATGTGTGCATATGATGCAAGGTTAGCACCTGGATTTTACGATTCCATTGGTAAGAAGGATGCTTTTGGAATCTGTCAGCGTCCTCATCTTAATAGAAACATCGGCGATCTATCTAATCTCCAAACATTGCGCTTGGTAGTAGACAAATGGTCAGTGGATGGCCTTGAAACGTTGACTAGCCTCAGGATTTTACAATCGGTTATAGTTCGCAAATTTGAAGAATATGTAGAAGTGTATCAAAAATTGTGTGTGGCCTTACTTGAATTGATGCATCTTGAGACCCTATGGATTGAGTTTCCGTCTGAAATCCCTCCCCCTTCATTTTCGAGACATGTGTACCTCTATAACCTCAAATTTATAGGAAGGATGCAGAAGCTACTTGACCACAACGACTTCCCACCGAATCTCACTTACCTGTGTTTAAGTCGCACAAATCTGAAAGAAGACATGATGGTGGTCCTTGAGCAGTTGCCCCAATTAAAGGAACTCGACCTATTTCAAGTATACAATGGAGTTGAGATGAAATGTTCTGCAAGGGGGTTTCCTAAACTTGAGAGTTTGGATCTCACGTATTTCAGATCGCTAGAGTATTGGGAAGTGGAGAAAGGAGCAATGCCTAATCTAAGGAAACTACAACTTTATGAAGTTCCGGAGTTGAAATGTATCCCAGATGGGCTAAGGCACATTACAACACTACAAGAACTCAAAATATTGTTCATGCCAGAAGAGTTCCTTGAGAGGACTAAAGAAGGTGGGGACGATTGGGAAAAGATCAAACATATACCTTCTATCCAATCCAACGAATTGCATTTTTGAAGGTGAGTTCCCTTGCATCTCAGAGTCGGTGAGTTTTGAAATCTCTCTCTCTCCTCTTAAATATCAATTTCATTTTTTTATTTTTTCGATAAACATCTTAAATATCAACTTAATAAACATTAGAATGTGATGTACTGTTTTAATGTGCAGACGTGAGGACGTCAAAGAAGGGACTTATCTACTACGCATCAAGAGGAATCCATTTGGTCATGGAAATGACTGTAGATCATACAATAAACTTGTGTTGTCAAGTGGTATTTTATTTTAAATAAAGTAATGGATTTGTGGTTCTGAACTAGGTCATAAACTTGTGTTGTTACGTTTTTCTCTTGGTCATTTTCTTTGTTTTTTTTTTCATTTTCCATTAGTGTACAGATACAGATTTTTTTTTCTTTTTCATTTTTTCTTTTTTTTTTAATACTTTTTTGGCATTAGACTTGAATGCGAGGCATGTCATTTCAATAATTTCTAGCCGTGAAATGAAAATCGAAATTGAAACTACCCAAGAGATCCAACATTTGAAACCAAAACCAAAAGTACTCGGATTATATTTGATTTTAGGGACATGATTTGAAGTTTTGACTTAACTGTTTAAATGAAAATATATATTTTCCTTTTCATTTCTCTTATTTTTCGGTAACCAATTTCCTTTTCATTTCACGATCATTATTGAGGTATTTGTAAATTTCTTCTGTTTAGGTAATTCTAGCATATTTTTGTTACTGATAATTTTGTTGTTACCTTTATTCTTTTTTAAATAGTACTTCATGATAATGATTATAGTCTTCAATTTGCCCTTATATGCTAAACTATATTTTCGAAGGTTCATCCACAGATAATAGGACTCATTGGATTGGAACCCAACCTATCAAATTGAACGACGATGGAACAATAGATTATTAATCATTATAACAAACTAATTGTTACAAACCCTAAGACAGCAAAAGACCAGCGCTTCCACACAGGAGTTCAAAGTTCGATGTCAGGGATGAAGCCCAACCTATATTAATCATATAAAGATCCCATGAGGATGTAGTTGAGGTACATCTAAGCTGGCTCAGATGAACCTCAAATCTATAATAAAAAATATAAAAAAAAACGAATATTCAATTCATCTTAAGGTAATAATTATAACCTACAGCCAATCTGGAGCATACCTTTCTTTTTTTATCCAAAAATAATAATAAAAAATTTTTACAGAACCCCCACCCCAAAAAAATAAGAGAAAAAAAAAAAAAAAAAAAAAAAAAAAAAAAAAATGCCAGGGCTGCACGTATTCATATTGAAGTATTAAAATTAGGAAAACTAAGGCATCTTCATTACCCGTCAAATGCAAGGTTAGTGCCTAGATCACAATGATTCCATTGCTAAGAAGAGTGCTTTTGGAGTCCATCAACGTCGTCATCATAACATACGCACTGGTTATCTATACAAAATGTATTTCTCTCTATTATCTATAAACATGCGTGGAAGTATGCGAAAGCTACCTCACCAACAACAAGTTCCACTGAAACTCACTTTCTTGGATGTGCGTTTCACATATATGAAAGAAGACATGATGGGGGTACTAGAGTGGTTGCCCTGATTAAAGGACCTCACATTAATTTTAATTGAATCATACGATGGAATTAAGATGAAATGTTTCCCCAACTTGAGAGTTTGAATTTTTTGTATTTTGGTTCACTGAATTATTGGGAAGTGGAGAAACAACAATGCCTAATCTAAGACACTAGACATTGATCAACTTTCTCAGTTAAAATGGATCCCCACAGAGACTCACATATGGATGTATATCGACCCCATCATGTCATATTGAAAGATATTTTAAATCCTAATCGAAATACCCCTCCAATGCAATTGCAAGGATACACTGAGCATGAACCAACAATTATGATCATAGCCATGCTGTTGAAGCTTTAGTTTGACTGTTGCCACAAAGCAAATTCCATATGTTTATAGTTCAATCAAATTCAAGAACATCTAGACTCCAAAGTAACTGCATTAACTGAAATTACTGAATGACAATACGGTTGGTTCACATTCGGTATCAATGTAAGATTATGAAAATCACAAGTTTCAAGAATTCTTCTTAATGTAAACAATGTAGTTTCACTTTGTAAATTTGAAATTGTAACATAAAAAAAGTTATAATTGTAACTAAAATCCGTTTTTTATTGGAACCATCAGATCGAAGTTCTTTACATGGTATAATCTAACGGCTGAATGTAGTAAGGGTATTTTGGTCATAAAAATGATAATTTGCCATTTGTTTTGGGTAGAGAATGACTTGAGTCAAACTTTGGGGTCCAAATTTCACTTGGGATTGAGGGGGTGGTTTAGAACAATTTTGCACTTGCAAATTAAACTTTGATTGAAGAGCTCTACTGTATCCACAAGCATAGCAAGCGACAACACACGCTAGTAACCCCAAGAAAATGTCTTTGATTGACAGACAACAAATGACAAGACCCCACAAAATGAAATGGATCATGCATGACCCAATTTAAGTCCAAGAACCCAAAACTCTGCAATCTTTCCAAACAAGAAGCTAGGGCAAAAGAGACCAATACAGCTTGCACAAAGTTTCTAAACAGTGATTATTTTTAAATAAAGGATCATACTTTTATTAAAAAATAGAATTAAAGATCGTAATACATACACCTACATGCCCAGGATATCCTAAGGCAAAACCATGCATCTGTGTTAAGATGTCATTTCCAAACCACTTATTTTGGTGCTGCATTTGGCTTCAACTTCAAACTGACCTTGACATCACCTACAAGCAAGGTACAAAATTTCACCGAAACTTTGGTGAAACCCCAAAATTTCAACTAAATTTTCTTGAAATTTGAGAATGTTTTGGTCAAATTTCGCTCTCCCAGTTTTGGGGTCATTTTATGCTAGTTTTTTGAGTTCATCATAATTTGGGGCCAACAAAAACACTGAGAGCGTTATTTTTGCCTCAAACGTAACTAAAGAGGTGTTCTTGATCGGCACATACTTAGATGTATGCGGGCAAGATTGGATGTTTGGAACATGAATTTTGACCAATGTAAATATGAATATTATGTAAGACAACACTAAGATTTTCATTAAAATGCAACAACACATACAAGTAGAATTCAATATACAAGTATGTGTTAGTTTGGATCCATAGCATGGGTCATGGAAGTATTCTAAAGATTGGACGTAAGTATTCCATAACATGGTATGGATAAAGTTATGCATATAGTCCATCGCTAGCATAAGTAGCTGTGTTGATCCTAATGGATATCCAAAGATGAGAAACGCAAATGATGCATCTAATCCATCTCCATACTCATGCAGACATACATACTACTACAATTAGCAAATAAACCACTATATGCTCCACCATATCCATATCCATAGTCATAAGCCCTGTATGGTATAGCCCCTTGAAATCTTTAGAATTTCACCAGAATTTTCAAGATTTCAATGAAATTCTAGAAATCTCACTGAAATATAGGCAAAATTAGTGAAATTTGGGCCAAATTACCAAAATCTGAGACTTTTAGTTTTCGACCCATGTTTCGCGTCGCTAGATAGCGAGTGAAATTTTGCCCAATTTCGACGATCATATTTCCTCCCATGCCTCCAGGTCATAACTCCCTAACCCCCCCCCCCCCCCCCCCTCCATACTATAAGTCTCCAACTAAAGCTTCAACAAAATCAATTTGAACACCCAATCCTCCCCTCAACCAAATGCATCATATGTCCTGTTGTTTCTCTCCATCTATGTGAAGAATGGAATCAAAATGAAACCTCCAACCACACACCACTAAAGAGGTGACTATGGCCTTCCCACGCCATTAAGTCCACGCCTCTTCTAGAGTTTGTCCCGGTTCCCATCTAAAAGTAAAAGGTCACTGAATTTCGTAAAACCACCCCAATAAAAGCCCACCCACAAGTAGATGGTCCATGCTCTCCACCTTCAAACCACATAATACACACCTTGATGCCAAGGCAGTACCGCATCCTTGCACCACCGAATTTGTTGAGAGTTGTCCCATCAACATTCTCCACCCAAACACACTCTCACAAGGCTGCATGTTCACACCCTAAATAACCCTATGCTACTCCACCATATTGTACTACCTTCTAATGCAATTCCAAGCTGACTTGAGGGAGAAAATATCATTAGATTCTAGCTTTTGGCGACACTCTCCACTTCACTAGCATCACTCAATTCAATCTTTGAAGTCGACTGAAGATCATCCCTCCATCTATGGCATTAATATTTCTATAAGTAATATTATTATTGTAGTATTTTGTTTTAGGATAATTACTATGCCCCCCCCCCGGTACTATGGCTCAACTACTAATCAAACCTTGTTCTTTATAAAATTACTATAATTGCCCCCTTACTTCTGGTGTTAAGTGGTTGTTTAGATTGAATATGCAATGTCTATTTTACCTTCATAAGATTAAAAAGTAAAAAACGACACTACCCTCATTTATAAAACCCATAACAAATACCAATTATACCCTTAAATTCTTTTCATTTTGGAATTTTTTTCGCAATTAGACTTTGGATTTGAAAGAGTACTAGAACATCTTCGTCTCCTCTTTTTTTTTTTTTTTTTAACTCCCCAGTTCCAAGGCATCAGCTTCTCTAAATCTACTGACCTTCCCAAACTTTAATGAGGCCCTGGAGAAGGCAAAGAAAGAGTTGGAGGCTATCCAATAGGACATTGCTCTACAAGGTATGTTTGAGCTTCTTTGCTAGGGACGCAAATACTAAAACAACCTTCCTCAAGGCTCGACATGAAAATTATGGAGACAGAAGGCCCACACTCGCTGGAGTCTCATCTCGCGCAAGGGCAAAGGTCGTAGACATTCTGCTGATTTCAGTTAGGATCCGTCGAGTTACGTCTTAATTTTGATGAAGTACCAAACGATTTTGAGGTCAACGAATTTCCTTTTAAGAAACATGTCTCTCCGGTTTCCAAAATCAGTTTCGTCATCACTAATTGTGGGGGAGATCATATGCCTACAGTGGAAAAAGAGAAGAAATAGAGAATCGATTATAGCTTCCATCACCTTCGCCTACTTTTATTTCTTGCTCTTTCACTTTACTTTCTTTATCCGCTTTCTTTGACTCTTAAACATCATCAGTGAATGAAGAATTCTCTCCCTGCTATTATTTTTGTATGCATCGTTCGTTATCTGCGAAGGAATTTCTTCTATTAGGGTTCCCTGTTATTCTGTATGTGTTTTCTGCGATTACCGTCCGTCAATAGTCTAACATGCGTATGCAACTCCATTGGTAAGTTTCGCCGTAATTCGCCGAATCGCCAAAAATTCACCAATTTTCCTGCGATATTCCGGCAATATATTGTAAAATCGGAGTTTGGTATGGAATTTGGTTCACCCACCACTGATTTCAGCAAATTTTGCCAAAATATTGCACCACGTCTAAAAGCATGGCATGTAAAATGACTAGCATACCCTAATGTTATTCCTTCCCTTCTCTCTTCTTCGTTTCACATGAACTTCGGTTTTATTTGTAGGGCGGCAAAAGTGCAGCATTTGGTTGCCGAGCAAAGGGACCCAGAGGGCTTCAACACTAAAGGGTTTTATAAAGAATGGGTGCAGGTGTTTGTTGTGTTTATAATTTTGTTCAGATTAATGATTCATTCCTTCTATACTTGGGCTTAACTGTAGAACTTCCTAATAATAGCTAGGTATTAGAGTTGTTTTTAAATTTAGAGTTAATAACTAACCTAAAGAAATAAAAAGACCGAAAATAAAATGCTACATCACCTATTGGATCAATTTAAAGTTCTCGAACACATGCATAATTTTACAGTGGAGAATGCTATATCATCAATGCGATAAATATGCGTGACCGTCCACCTCCAACCCTCCGCCCTTGATTGATGGTTAAGAGACCAAGCATATTTCCATCTTCACATATTCCCAATTTATCATGCAGAATCAATTTCTGATATTACATCTGACTGCCTCACGGGTCTGACTGATCTTTTTGAGGTTTCTGGAAGTCAATTGGAAAGTTTCTTTAATTTGGGCAAGAATCAGCCCTAGTTTTGCTGCAACAAGAAATCTCTTAAAGCAGGCTGCAGTAGTGTGTTTTGGCAGTAGTGTTTTGCCAATTTAATCTGTCAAGTATAAATTATAAAAATTTGTAGAACACAGAAGATACAAAACTAGATTAACTCATTAAAGTAAGACCAACACTTTGAGCACTGATCTGCTGGTAGGCATCCATCTCTTATGCTCTGCCAACCCCATTATTTCAGTCTGTAGATTAGTTATTGATGGTTTCTGGGTTTTGTTCTCTATCCAAAGTATTCAGCGTTTGTTCTTATTCTGTACATATTCATACTCTTCTATATGAGAAAGCCTGCAATCTTCATCGTCTTCTACCAAAACTGATAACTAGAAGCAAGAATATCAATTATAACCAGATCAAATTGAAAGAGCACTACAGATTTGCACTAGATAAAGAAAGACTGATCCAAAAGTTGGTGGCATACCTTCTTCCTAAAAAATATCTAATTACTGAGACTAAAACCTGAAGGTTTCACTTTCTAGTCCAAAACTCAAGTTGGGACTAAGTCTGAAGGTTTGAGTTTCTGGTCTGAAACACAAGCTTGTTTTTCACACCAGAATCACTCCTGGAACCAAACTAAACAGGATAGATCATCCACAGAGGAAGTGCCAGTATATGCAAAATCTCAGGAAGGAAGAGTGCAAATGTGATCGAGCCAATACTGTTGGACTGTATGTACAATTATGGACAGGAATAGAAAGTAAAGACACGTAGAAGTACACACTGAAGAAAATAATAAGGTGAAGTAATAACAGAAACAACAGCGGAGGTAAGGGGAAGAAATAACCAACCTGCTTAAAATAAAAAAGAGAAAGAGGGACCAATCTGGCAAACCAGTGAGAGAGAGCATCAACCACACTTAATTCCATGGAGAACACTGCCGCATTCACAAAACTCAAATTCTATTCACAAAACCATACCTATATCTCAGTGGACTGAAACTGAAGTTAAAAAGACTTTTAACAGAATCCTGCTTGATCCCTACGATGGTTATCCTTACCTAATTGCATTACAAAATTAACCCTATATGTGTATTCCTGCCTAGTCTCTCTGGATATAAGCACAGCTTATTCTCGAGAAATTATAATCGCTAATATTACAGACAAAGCTTCCCCATTAAATCCTAGAGTCCTAGCTTTCTGTTTTGCAACTTCTGATTCAACAACAACAATAACAAGCCTTGTCCCAACTAAATGGGGTCTCCTACATGGATTCTTGTCTTCCAATTAGCTCTATCTAAGGTCATGCTAGATCAAGGCCTAAGTTATGCATATCGTTTCTCACCACTACTCTTTAAGGATATCATAGGTCTGCCCCCTAACTCTTCTAACCCCTCTCTGTACAGGAGCATTTACAGGACTCAGTTGAACGTGGTCGTGACACCTCAAATACTATATATATATATAGAACACACACACACACAAAGGTTTCTAAGTCGTCAATTCATTCTGGAGCGAACTCTATTTCTACCTTTCTCTTTCGAGGCCAACCCGCCTCTTTCGTTTTGCATCCTAGCTGGAGGAAGCAGTCTGCTCGTGCTTCTCAAAAATTCAACCAGTTCGTTTCGTGAAGTAGGGAAAGCAGACTCCCTTGCCTGAGTCTCCAAAGTAGGTCTAGGTGAGTGGAGGATGAAGGACGGTATGAGCCTAAAGAAGGCGAGCGTAGCCTAAGGTATGGGGTATGCCAGTATTGGACTGACGGGACAGAATGTGATGGTTATTCACCTTGCTATTGGAACAACTTGACTATACTATAGCGGAGACTAATGGAAAAAGTGGCGGAAGCCAAATTCCATATTTTGTTGCAATGACAAATCTTTGCATGAGAAAAATATTCTATAAAACCATACGATGTTTGTCACAAAAACAGAATCTTTGTTACCCAGAATGTCTTGAGTTAAAATATTACACCAAAATGCTTGCAAGAAAATGATTTATAGAAACAAGCATAAAATAGGAATTACAGCACCTCAAAGAAAACTACTCTTGGGGAGCTGCTTCCACTGTTTGGATTGGTGGAGCAGTAACAACAGAAAATTTCAGATCAGAAGGATGGTAATTGCCTGACCTCTCACGGATCTCCCTATATTCTAGGCAGATGGCACACATATGACAGAACAGATGAGTTGTCAAGTCCCCACATGACACTTCCTGATTAGAATACCTAAACAACAATGACCATCATAAGAGAGAGGAAGAGAGAGAGAGAAGCAAAGCAAATTCCATATGTTTGTAGTTCAATCAAATTCAAGACTATCTAGACTCCAGAGTAACTGGAATAATTGAAATTACTGAATAACAATATGGTTGGTCTACACTACAAATCCACTACTTGCACACAGTATCAATATAAGATTATGAAAATCAGAAGTTTCGAAGAATTCTTCTTGATGTAAACAATGTAGTTTGGACCAGGGGGCAGAATCATTAGGTCAAATTCCAACTGTTTGAAACTAAAATACCTCCAATAGTTGTATTAATATGGGGTTTGGAGTCGAGTAAATGAACCCCATATGGTTGAGAGCAACGTGCACCGTATGATGTGGCCAGCACCCAAGCTGAGCTCTAAGGGAAAATCTCTGGTGCTTGATGCCAATTACAACACAGATATTTCGGGAATTTAAGAGAGGACAATTCAAGTTGTTGAGAATGAAGAAAGAGACACCCCCAGCCATGCTAAACTGTTGGTGATTAAATACCATAACATACATATACTGACCTGCAGGTATCATTTTCTTGTGTTCACGCCAGTTTTAATAGAAATGAAATTGAGAAGAACTTAACATGAAGTTACAGAAGTCAATTATGGTAGAATGGCTAGGAATCACACTGATCTATACAAGCCATTCTACCATAATTGATACTTACAACATGGCATCAGAGACAAAGGGCGATTAGGGAAGAAAGGAGAGAGAGCGTCACTACTTCTCATCTCTCTTTCTCGATTCAAGTCTCTACTACTACCGCCACCCTTGCCGACCTGCAACATCTATCGTAGAACCATCACCTACTACCATAGGATCACCATAGCTAAATATGTTTTTTATGACTCATTATCTTAACTCTTACCGTGCTTTTATATCCTCTCTATCATCTCTTTCTGTTCCTATAAGTTGGCAGAAAGCTTGTGCTGATAAGAGATGGAAGGCAACTATGGTAGAGGAAATGCAAGCAATGAAAAAAAATGATACTTGGGAGTTTATTACACTTTCCCCAAGAAAAAACCCGTGGGTTGTAAACGGGTCTTTTAGTTAAACATAATATAGATGGATCGGTCAACAAGTTGAAAGCTAAACTTGTTGCCAAGGGGTTACCCAAACCTATGGGATTGATTATCAAGAGATTTTTCCCCTATTGCAAAACTAAACAATGTCAGAGTACTGTTAACTGTGGCTATGAACAAAGACTAGAACCTGCACCAACTAGATGTAAAGAATATCTTCTTGCATGGGGAGTTGGAAGAGGAAGTCTATATAGATGTTGGTTTGGATGCCTCCAGAAGGCAGTGACCTATATTGGGTACAAGCAAAGCAATGCTAATCATACACTTTTTGTCAAGAAGTTAGTTACCAATATCACACTTCTCTTTGTTTTTGTGGACGATATTGTCATCATATGGAATAATGGTGAGGAAATCCAAAGATTGAAGGACTTTCTTAGCAAAGAGTTTGAGATTAAAGATTTTGGGAAATTACAATACTTCCTAGGAATTGAGGTGGGTCAATCGAAAAAGAGTATATACCTATCCGAAAGGAAATATGTTCTAGATTTATTATCAAAAGTGGGAATGTTAATTGTAAAACAGTTGATACCCCTATTGAGGGTGAAGCTAAACTTGAGGAGAAAGAGGGAGAACCATTGGACAAAGGAATATATCAAAAGCAGGAATGGAAGCTTATTTACTCATCCCACACTAGGCTAGACACTGCTTATGCCGTAGGAATAGTAAACCAGTTCATGCATGATCCATATTCAACTTATATAAAGGTTGTTACAAAAATACTATAATAATCGAAGGGAACTCTTGGAAAATGAATACTTTTGTCACCCACTGATAATCCAAGTATAGAAGCTTACATTGATGCAGACCGAGCTAGGTCTCCTGAAAAAAAATCAATTTCAGGTTATTGTACCTTTATTAGAGGTAATCTAGTTACTTGAAGGAGTAAGAAATAAGATGTGGTAGCTTAGCTTTATCTAGGATGGAAACTAAATACAAAGCTATGGTTCGTGGAGTTTTTGAGCTACTATGGTTGAAAGATTTGCTAAAAGATATTGAAATTCAAATTCCAAACTCTATGATGTTGTATTGTGACAACAAGGTGGCCATTAGTATCACCAATAATCTTGTGCAACATGAACGAACTAAGCACATCGAAATCGACTGATTTTTTTGTCAAAGGAAAACTGGAACAAGGGCTGATCGAAATGCCTTTTCTAAGATCTGGAGACCAAGTGACAGATATTTTCACTAAGAGTTTAAAGGAAAGAGATTTTCTTCCTCTCTACAGTAGGCAAGTTGGGCATGACTGACATCTATGCCTCAACTTGAGGGGGAGTGTTGATTGAATTCTATTAGGAATTCAATTTTAGGAGTTTTAGTTCATGTAATTTTCTATTCTTTGTTACCCAAGTAAGGGTATGTGTTTTTTCTACCTTATTATAAATAGAGGGCAATCGACTCTTACAACGGGCTTCAAATCAGCCTATCCATAAGGTGTTTGGTATTTTAAAAAAAAAAAAGCTGCTATCCACAGAGATCTCAACCCAAACAATAAGGGTTTAACTCTAATTTGCTACTGGTTCTATTCAAGAGGGTCCTAAAGATTGACCCAGACTCTGGGTAACATCATTAGTACTCTCCATCAAGCTACTTATAAATATCAAACGCCAGCTTGGAATACAAGAACATATATTAAAAGAAAACATCAATCTTGAGCCCACACAAACTTCACTCAAGCAATAATCCCGTTTCTTGGACCTTGACATACACAAGTATTTGTATACCACAGTAATATAGCCTCAATTGAATGAGGGACAATAACCAAGATAATTGTGACAAAAGCAGAATAGGCTAGAAGGGTAAAGTTTAGGGTAGTTGGGTTATGGTTTATAGGATACTTCTGTGAATGACCTCAAATGAGTGTTAAAGTTACAGCTTAGATTGAAACAAGAATGATATAGGATGACAAATTGGTATTGGGAAGAGACCTAATGGGTTAATGTCAGAATCTAGACTAAAATTTAGAAAAGGTTCAATGGAGGATTCAAGATATGGAGTAATACGAGATAAAATCCTTGAAATAGGGAATTGTGGTTCATAGGGGGTTAAAATGAGGTGAACTTGGATCAAACCTGGGGTTTCTGAGGTACAACTAAAAAGAAATCTTCAATATGGGTTAGGTTTGGATGGGTACATTAAGAAATATAAGTTTTTTTTTTTTTTTTTTATCTTAGGGTTCCGAAAATCTTGGAATTTCAGGAAATTGAAGGTTTATACAGTTAGGGAGGTCAGAATCGGGTGAGGATCGAAATTAGGATCGAAGACCAAGGTATGATGGAAAGGTTGTGTATAAAGTTGAGTCAAAGTTGGATGGCTTGTTATGGAGATCTTCAATCTCTTAAATAGGAGGGAAAGTGGTTGGGTTTAGGGTTTGAGAAACAGCAAAAAGGGGGGAAGGTAGGGATGCCAAGTGCTGGTCTTCAAATATACCTGCTGCGGGACCTTGTCATCAAGTTGGGAAGTGTACTCGATGAAAAATATAGGCTGAATCCACAGCCACATCTGGATCTTACACTTGAACCACCAAGAACCTAGAAAACCACCCCGGATATTACTCACCAAGGATTTGAAGCTTCTTGGATATTAAATACCAAGGTACCACTGTAATCTTAAGACTCAGATCAGACAGACCTCGGGGAAAGCAGCAAAGCTGATAAGCAATTAGTACATTTACTCATGTAATTCATTCCATTGATTCGGCGGTGAACATATAGTTGGCTATTCAGCCTTAACGATTTGAATTCCCCTCTTGACCCAAAAAAAAATTTTGAATTCCCCTCAGAATAAGACTTCAAAACCTGCTGGATATAGGACTCGTAGACTCAGAATTTGGGCACTTTCTACGATAAGAAAGGCACACTAAAACATGGAAGGCCTTACAAGCTTATTAACTGATAAAATAAAGAACTAATAAACCATTCTGCCCTTACCTAAGTTAGGCAGAATTTTCATAAAAACACAGCCTAAGAGAAATTTAGTATACCCCCCCCCCCCAAAAAAAAAAAAGGTACAGAAAACTCTGCTGCTGCTAATATGACTGCTGAGCAGTAGCCTCTAGGTGCTGGGCACTCAAGCCCTGTTTTGGAGCTAGACCTGTATCACATGGTTTCCCACCAAGATGAGCGTAACCACTGAGATCTCAGTGATATCCAATATCCCAAATTTCCAATTGAGTTGGTTCACTTTCAGATTTCAAGATCAATGCTTCTACACCGAAAAAACCCAAGATATTTTTGAGATCTTGAAATATGCTGGAGTCCTTTCTTAGTGGGGCCCTGGGTTTGCTCCTACTTCGTACCAACACCTCTTTCTCGTTTGTTTGTAACACACCTATTTTCTTCACTGACAAATCATCATTTATCATAAAAAAAAAAAACTTCTAATAAACTACCCATTATAAAGCTTATACATTGAAGACCCCTTACAACTTAAACCCATGGAACAAATGGGCCAACTCATAGACCTCAACCTATTGGGGCTTACATAAGACCAAATCTTCTCACAGATGCCAAACCATGCATCAAAGAATCAAAGTCCTATTCTAAGAGGTGGCAGATAAATATTATAAAGCCTCTTCATCTTTTAACATGCAGACCTCATCCACCAAGGACAATTACTTGGTTCAATGAACTTTGAATCCAAGGTCCTCTGTTATTTGTTTTACAATCCATATTCAGAAACAGTAAATTCCAGCTTAGTTGAGCACCATCAAACCTACTAACTTTTTATAAACCATTGACAAGTCAGAAAGCTTTACTGAGAGAAGAGGAAAGCAGGGCCGCTGTCAGGGATTCTCAAATTTGTCTAGGGACCATGGATTCCTATCTGGATTAACCAAAATCACCCAAATATGAGATCAAGAGAGGGGATCTCATATCTTCTACATCTCAAATTTTTAAGTCCTGGGCTACAGTATATGGTGAAGCTAGCAAAAACCTATCCAGAAAACCTTTTGCCACTTCTGATAGGAGTAACCACTTCTGATTAGAGTAACAGATTTACCAGCAGAATATAGGATTCAGTATCTTTGATTGGGCAATAAAATTATAAATCTCTACTTTAGCAGTCACATTTGCCTCCCAGGTTTAATTGAAGATGAAAAGATCCTTTTTCCAATTCAGCAAAGCTGGGATTTTTGGCTCACTGAATCATTATCAACCTGCCATTAGCAATACTAGGACAATTAGAGAACAGCGACAGTCAATGGCAATCAAGCCCCCATGCCCAACCCTCAAAGCCAATCCTTTTACCAAAGTAACAGATCTATTTTGTCAACTTCTCTTGCCTACATTGTTCCATCAAACAAGACTATTCACCTTTGAGACCTCATACGAATACAGCAGTGTGTGATTGGCACTCAATCAAACTGCTAGGGGTGCACTGGACACAACTGGGTGTGACTTCCAATTGTCTTTCTGTTAATGAAGTAAACAGACTGTAGTGTAGGCTAGCTGAGCTGAGTGATGATGAGCATGAGTTTCATGTGTGTGTATAGTGCTGCTTGGTGCCATGTGGATGTCTATGGACAAAGCAAGCAAAGGAGCAACCATAGAAGGCAAAGCTACGAAGAGAGAGGAATAGTAATATATCAGTGCTCATCTCCCTTAATTTACTGATAACTGCAGAAAGTGGCAGAGGTCCAAGCAACGTAAACACACAACTACTCTGTTCTTGATAGCCCTTAGGAGTACCTGCCAATCAAGTTTAGATATGACATTCAGCTTCCAGATTTTGCTCCATTGAAAAGTTAACCTTTCCTCCTATCTTGTCTAGATAATGTAGAGAGTTCCCTAGCTTCGGATTAATTATAGGAGGTGTAGTAAGACCAACTGAAACAATCTCTTGTTAAAACATGGAGGTCAAAATGAAGATTATTCCATTACTCTGAAGTAGAATCAGACGAGTTACCAATAACGATGCAGAAACTAACTTCAAGTGAAAATTTCAGGCACTGGGATCCAGGGGTCAGACCAAATGTCAATGCCACCAATTGTGCCTACACCCAACATTGACTATCTTTTGAGCTACAACATCAACCCATACAAAACTTTGCCAGATCCACAATGCAATCCTCACCGTTTGGACTGGAAGAGGATAAGGAAATTTTTTTCATATGGATCCCAGTCATAATAGTACTGGCCTGGGATCACATCCAGGGTGGTCTCCAAAGGGTTTTGGCAGTTTCCAAGTAAACAGGTGGGTTCCTGAACCCCTTATTTTAGATCTTTTAGAGCACAAATATGTGGTAGAAAACCAGAGATACAAATAACAATCTGAATCACCAACCAAAAGAGGGAACTTTATATAGCAAATAATGTAGTCAAGAAGAAACATTTTGAGATGCCAACAACATACTCAGTGATATCTTATTCATGGACATAAACTTAAACTAACCGACTAGCTCATAAATAAAACCAACCAAGAAAAGAATTTGTGATTCTACATTCACTATTCAGTTTGCCACAGCCATTATGAATCAGAAGAATTGTTCAACTGAGTGAATCCTAGAAGAAACAGGTTCAGTACCATCCAGGCTAAAGCAATTCATGTGTAACCTTACATGCTAATATATCTTGGGACAAAATGGACAAGTGACATAACTTTACATTCAAGCAACCCGTCATTCAAGTATTAAGTGGGATGTACAGGCCCACATCTAACAGTAATGTCAATACATGCAAGGGGGAAAAAATTATCCAGAACCATCCCTGTTATAAGATAGGGATATGACAATTCAATGCCAAGTCACTCACAGAGCACTTACTGCCTAATAAGGCCACATCCTCAAATTAAATTATGCCTTTGCTTTTCCAGCTTGTAGAGATTGAATTCTTTGTTGTAGCTTTAAGATCTGTAAAACAAGAATCAAGACATTAAGAAGCCATTAGTAACATAATGACCTAGGAGCTAAGGCAACTCAAGGTGGTCCAGGTCCTTCCTAAGTGCTTAGGCCATTAGGCAGCATCTAAGCGATGCCTCAACAATCTATATCACGTTCCAGCATAATTTTTTAAATATATCAATTATGTAACTTACATAAACAAAATTCAACATGAAGCCGCAACAGGTAATCAAAAATCTACCATTAAGTCACATCAAGTCAATCAATATTTAGCTGCAATATCATAAAATTTCAACTTAAAAATAGAAGACTGCAGAATTGAAGTTGCAAGCTTTCAGAAGTCTGAAACAATCAAAAGACATATCGGTTCATGTGTTCTTGGACTTGGTTATTTTCAGCATAGAACAAAAACCCCACAAGATCATGTCACCTTTTCGTGGGAGGGTGACAAGGTAGGTAGTAATATAAAAAACAAGATCATGTCACCTTTTCGTGGGAGGGTGACAAGGTAGGTAGTAATATAAAAAATGCCACTACTCAATCAAGATTCTTCTCTAGTTCAGATCTCAAACTGAGATTTTGGACCAACAGAGGACTACCCAGATCATGTTACAAAGAGGCATCCTAACTCAATTGAGTCAAGATTCTCAATCTCACCAAGACAGCCATTTCACCCCTTCGTACAGCTGGGAGATGGATTTGCCAGATTTTGATTATTTTTTCTTCATGACATTGGCACTCTTTTAATTTATTTCACTTCCGAGTTCAGTCCCATTATTCCATAATTCCCTTCTACCCAAAAAAAAATTATTTCATAATTTCCCACTTGTTCCCTACTTTATTTATTTACCAATCTTCCCTTCTAAAATTTTACTTGCAGACCACTTCATTTTGTTTACGGTCCTCCCATTGCATTTTGATCCATATAAATGTAAGTGGGCCCATAACACCCAAATTTAGGGTCTTCAAAGAGTAGGATTGCATCAGTTTGTCCCCTTAACAATCTTGCCAGTGGAAGAATGTCAGCAACTTGAAACCACATTATCATAGCAACACTTGTCTCATCATCACCAAGATATCTTTACACTATGGTCTAAAACCAATGACTTGAATAAAACTTACGAAAAACATGCAAAACACAAAAACAACTTAATGTAAATCTATATGGAAATCCAACGTCTACCATCTGCATATTACATTTTCTCCTTAGAAAACAGAAAGTTACACCTTTAAAAGCAACAACAATGACAATTCAATCACGGGTATCTTATCAAGTTTGCTGTCTTGCATTTTGTCATGTTAGGTTATGTTGCAAAACGGTAAAGTGACTATCGACGTATGGAGGTGTACAGTTAAATTGACAAAACGAAAAACAAAAGAAAACATCAATTCCTTGAAACCTGCCCAAGGTTAGGTTCTTGTCTTTTCATAACATCGAATGCCTCTGAGCTTGTCCTAGTTAAAATTTTTGTTCTCCCCTTCTAGGGGCTTGGCCCTTTCAATGGAATTGTTTATTCCCCCATCCCCTCCCCCCAAGAAGGGGGAAAAATTAGTTACATAACTACTCCCTTAGGAATCCAACTAACTCAAAGTAATCAAAACCAATCATGAATCTATGGTGAAGAGAAAAGTCATGAACATTTCAGTAAGGCACATAAGCATCCCACAGCAGCATCTTAATGGTAGGTAAAGTACTTACTGCATCCTTCTTGCTATTCTGTTTCTCTTCCAGATCTTGAAGATTACCATCTAGACGTTTTCTGTCCGAATACAAAATGCAAGAAGAATAGGAACCCCTTGAGAATTAGTTGTAAGCAAGAAAAAAGAAACTGAATACCCAAAAACAAAGTCACCATACAATTCAGCAGAGATATATTCAATCCGTTTGCGAACATTAGCATTTGCCTCTGCCAAGTCTTGCTTCACTAAGACTGGACCCATTAACTTGTACACATTAGCATTCTCATTCAAAAGATCCAACTCCTATACACAAATAAAAAATAACAATCAGAGGAAAAGACAATAGGTGGAAAAACAATAAATGGAAGTCGAAGAGGAAATCAAACTGACTTTGAGAACAAGTTCATTTTCACCAAGCTGGATGGTATACTTCTTCCTTACTTGATGGTTCTTTGCAATATCTGAAATGAGAATGAATTTATCAAGTTCATGGACTTCCAAAAGTAAGGAAAACAAAACTTGAGATGAAAAGCTAAGGTTAGAGAGTTTCGAGACTTATTGGAAGCAATCTAAACAAAGGAGAGGAGAACAAAGAACTCGCCTTTTTGGAGCTTACTAAGATCATTGGCCTTCATCTCCAGCTCGTGCTGTAGTTCTCGTAGTGCAGAAGAAGAAGAAGACGCCATTGTTCTCACCTAGTCCAGATAAGGGTGTCAATTGGTACAGCTTCGGTAGTTCGGTACCGAATTTGAAAGCTGAAACTGTACCGCACCGAATTTATATAGATCGGTACTTTTTCGATATCTGCAAAAATGGTACAGTCAGTTATATGGTAACCATTCTGTGCCAAAATTCCCACTTCAGCACAGAATCCATTTTTTATGCTTATGTGCTGAAGTGGGCAAATTTGGCACGTAATCATTGCGAGAATCTTGTATGGTAACCTACAGATGGGCACGTTTCTTTGGCACATCTTGGCACAGAATCTTGTATGGTATGTACAACTTCTGTGCCAAAATGGGTACATTTTTTTAATAAAATATTTAAAAAGATAAATATAAAAGACATTAAAAATAACTAAACATGCATGTTCAATTCATACATAGGTGCTTACATAAAATCAAGTGAGATTATAATTGATGTTTTCAAGTGTGCTTGAAGTGTACTTGGTCGGTGGCTAAGTAAAGAATCCATTTGATTAGTAAAGACTTAAGAGCTACGAAACAGAAATACCCAATTTGATTAAGACTCACTCCATTTTATCAGTTAAGAATCAGATTTCATTCCCACCAACTTAAGCATATAGAGGTGGTCCTCTAGTCTTTTATCAGCAACCAGCACTCTTTGATCCAATCAAGTTTTCTTTGATCCAATCAAGTTTTCTTCAGTCTTATTGAAGCCCCTCTATGAAGAATGTCTCCATTTCATACTCTACTATTACTGCACTTAACTGGGGATTATGGTCATGACCTGAAATACCTTGGTTTTTTCTTCAAATAACCATCAATACCCTTTCTTCAAACCTGTTCAGAGATAGACAACTGGGACACATATCCCTCTCATTATTATCCTTGACAGAACTTGAACTTCAAATTGATGTTCTTTACCCTCGTCGTCGTCATCATAGTATTCTTCCAATTTTATTCTCCTTTAAGCACCAGATTCGACTAATACTTGTGAGCTGTAGAATCCCTGTTCCACCTTTGTCATTCAAAGGCTTTAGCCGTCTTAGAACTTTGTCTCTTAAACATGTTTCAGTCTCGAGTGCAGCATTGAAATCTCTAGTTTCTTCATGCCATGAACTAGAAAGTCTAAAATTGATTAAACTCCAATCTCTTGATGGTAATCCACTACATATCCAAGTTAGCAATCCAAATTTGAAGTACCTCCATATAGGAACATGTGCTTTTGCTCAGATGCCAAAAACACATTTAACAACCTTTTTGACTCCATTCGTGGTGTTCAAAAGCTTTGGTTGGATACAGAGTTTCTAAAGGTAATTAAATACAACACTTTGGTTTCCAAAAAAAGAAAAAGAAAGTCATTTCATCATGCTCTCAAAATAAACACTAATTTGAAAAAATTTGAAAATGCACCATCTCAGATTAAGCAGGACCATGATCAACTACTGCTGGTCTCAATTTGGATATGTGAAGCTTATTAGTTCCGATCTAATATTGATGATTTGAAACTAAGATCACCAAGAATCTTGACTAAGTGGATAATTTAAGAGAAAAAAAATACAGTTTTAACTGGCAAGAAAAGAGAAAAACAGTTTATGAATAGAAAATAGACACAAAATTCCTTAAGCTCATAGTGTATAATCATATCTTAAGACTCAGAAGGGGGTGGGAATTTTGAAACCATGCAGATAATTGAGAGAATCCTTCAATTGTAACAGAGCAATCCTCTCCTCCTTCAAACAGCTTTTAGAACCATAAGCATCAAAACAAAAACATAAGAGACTTACGAGAACTGAGAACTGCTGCAGAAATCACACTAGAAGAAGAAATAAAAGTTCCCATGACTAATCCAATTGCTACTCACAAAAGATTAATTTCCGGTATAACAGAAGATCATTTTGAAGCTACATATATATAGGCAGCCAAGTCAAATCAAGTCATCATAAATGTATAAAATATAACAGAAGATTCAAGTTATCAGCCTCTTGCAAGAATATCGACCTCAAGTTACACAAGAAACGATCAAAAGTGCAGAGTTTAATCAATTTTGTACAAGCAACATCAATTTAATTAAGTTAATCAAAGAAATGGAAAAATTCTAGCTTTCTACTGTCCAAATCACACTATTAAAGAGCCGTAGCAGCAGTAGGTACAAAAGCTTAATTCAGAAACAGGGAGCTACACTAGCTCAATAGTTGGGCTGGCACAGCAGAGTCATACACACCTTAGAGCGAGATGACAGAGACGAGGTGAGAGACCTTGAGAGCAGAATCCACAACCAAAAGCTCTTTGGTAACCTTGCTCGAACTACAACGCAGAATCCACAACCAGAGGTTAGGGTAAGCCCTAATTTCACCCGAATCCGAACATAAATTACTGCCGAAAAAAGGACTAGACAAAAACATACCACGGGCGAGGGCAGTCACAGATGCAAGGGCTCCTCTTCTGGCGAAATCAGTTGATGCTCTTCTTCAACCTCCAATACAAAGCAGGCAGACAAACTTGAGAGAGTCCAGCAACCCAGATACTTAAGCGAGACGAGACAGAGCCAAAGTGCCGTTGATGGAGGGGCAGAGAGACGAGAAAGAGCAGAGAGAGACGACAGAGTCGAGAGATGGACAGAGACACGAGAGAGACGAGAGAGAGACGAGAGGGCTTATCTAGGGCTACCAAAGTGCCGTTGAGAGATGACCGTTGAGAGACGACAACCAGAGTGCAGAGAGACGAGAGAGAGCAGAGAGAGACGACAGAGTCGAGAGATGGACAGAGACACGAGAGAGACGAGAGGGCTTATCTAGGGCTACCAAAGTGCCGTTGAGAGACGACAACCAGAGTGCAGAGAGACGAGAGTGATGAGGAGCTTTGAGGAGCTTTTAAGGTTATCGTGAAATTACATCGATAACCCTAATCAGCGTCACGGGCTTCACTTGTGCCCCGCATTTTACACAGAATCACTTCTGTGCCAGAGCTTCTCTGACACAAGGAATAAGTGTGCCCATTGCCTGGTTCGGCACACATTTGCTGAACCAGCACATAAAATCCGAACCGGTTTACCATACAAGATTCTGGTCACTTCTGTGCCAAAACGGGCAAATGGTACAGAATAAGTGTGTCAGAATCGTTACCATACAACCCCTTACAGTTTGAAATCGGTGCGGGAAAACGATTTAAACACGGTATAATAACCTTTACTGGAAAATTAATCACGTTATACCTAAAATCCCCCTTATTGAAACAGATATCAAAGAGAAGAACAAATTTGCAAAGCAAAGAAGAAAATATCACAACAGAATGAGAAGAGAATGAGAAACCAAAATGCAAAGGAGGGAAGACAAACTGAAAAACTACCATTTCAATAACAAATGTCAATGGATAAAATGGTGTCAATCAAAACCCAAATAGAGTACCGAAATTTAGTACTACTTGGTCCAAAAACGAATGTGGACTGAATTTATTCAATTTGATTCTGTTCGATTATTTGGCAGCCTTTTGGTTGTTAAACCCTTACCTAGATTCGTATTGGAAGGTCTGGGGCTAGCCAAACTGGATAATTCTATTAAAAATCAGATACATGATCATCTAACTCATCTCCTTTAAAACAAATAATCATATTTAAGACTTATCCACTACGTACTGGTCGATCTCAGAGTGCTTAGAATGATGTGTCCTTCCTCCCTCTGGAAGGTTGGGCACAACAGGGAAGATCATCGCCAACTATTTCACTCCGAGCACAATGACATAATGCAGTTAATACAAGCAAGGAAGAATCATTGGGTTGTCCAAAGAATGTTATCAAACTAAAAGTGTTACAGGGAAGAGTACTCTTGCGTTCAAAGTAAGCGTGGAGCAGCTGCTGATCATAGACCACCCTTACCTTAGCAGGATCTCGCCAGTGCCACCGGGTGAAGATAAAAGCCCTAAATTATACAAGCGAAGTGAGACAATACCGTTAAAAAGCAAGCCAGATCAGAACCATTCCTTCACGCGCACTACCCGACTCACTTCTTTCTGATTCCGCAAGCCCACCTACCGCCAACTCCGAACCGACCCCTCTAAGTGTATACGAGACTGATGGGTAGGGATTGAATCGATGACTCGAATCGCCCCTATCAATATTCTAGTCCTTTGGACCCACCCAAATCAAAAGTTAATGGATCACAGAATATGGGCAAATCAACTTTCTCCCAACTCCATTTTCAGTTCTAGTCTTAGGAAGATCTCATCGTACTAGATTTGATGGCAGGTGAACCTCCCTGTAGCTTTCCCCAAAATACTACTTTTTATCAGACCAGTTCAAAGCAAAGTTGGAACTTTCCCTCTGCTTTAACAAAAAGAAATGGTGGTGTTGAACTGCTAATCAATAGAGGCCAGTGACGCAAATTGGGTATATAAGTGAAGGTGGTCATCTCAGATTTTTCGAAGTGGGAAAAGCTTCTACCTATTTCGAAGGAGCCATAGCCGTTACACCTTACCCCTATCCTGCTCCTTTTATTGGATTCGTTTCCTCCTGATATTAACTAGACTTCAGGATCAGAAACTTCACTTTTCATGGGTTCGTTTCCTCCTGAGATTAACTAGACTTTAGGATCAGAAACTTCACTTTTCATGGGTTCTATTATATTAGAATTCATTCTTCATAAAACGCAAGATAAAAAGGAAGTTCTTGATTTGTTATAGAACGCAAGATGAAAACAGGTCCAGAAGTGTAGAAGACACTAACCTATGCCGATCGAAGTGCAAAATAATTGACGAAGATGCTAGCAAGCTCGAGGGAAACTGTGAAATCCAGCACAAACCTAGCCAGGACACCCTATCTATTTTGGGTGAAGAAAGGTTAGTTTAATGTTACATCTTGAAGTTGGACCTTGATTTCAGTGTTATGTCTCCTTCTTCTCTCTTTTCTTCTTCTTACTGTTCTATCTTGATGTTTTGATTGTGGAGAAGGTGTTACACTACTATAACTACCTATTCTCTAATCTCCTTATGTCTTAGAGTGAACTCTCAATCACTCTATGCATTCCTTGAAACCACATGGTGAATCTCCTCAATTCTTCACTGATTTTGATTGAGTTTTGAACAGCATGATCATTCTACTGTAGCTTCTTTTCTCATTAATGTTTAACATGTTTGATCTTAGCCTTACTGTTGTTCTAATTTATTTCATCTCTTTGAATCAATTCCCCTTTCTTTCTAGCCATTTTAGCCTTCTATGTTGACCATTGATATAAGCATTCTAGTAAGTTTCTATTTTTTATTCCTCTCATTCTAGGATTAGTATTCTTTTGATTTTCTATTTAGTTATTCTTGCCTTTGATATGTTCTTGATATTCCATTAGAGAGAAGCCTTGTTCTCTCTAATTCTTCCCTTGAATCCATGGTGAGTTTGCTATGAGAACCATGTTGTTTCCAATTTAGAAACTCATGTTCCCAATTTATAAAGTACTGATTTTTGGACCATGGATGATGTCAAATTCATGCTAGATAGTCTTAGTATGTTTGTGTGAAGTTCCCTTTCGAATTTCGGATCAATCGGACTTCAAACGAAGAAGTTATGACCAAAAACGGTGCAATCTGCACCTTCTTTGTCTCCATTGGTCGACTGATTGGTCGACTGAGCCAGTAGACCAATCCAATCGACCAATGAGATCTATTTTCCAGATTTAGGTCTTTGTTGCTCTATTTAAGTCCAATCTCGGGATTAGTTTGTCTCCTCTGCCTCCTAAGCCTCTGGAACGAGTTAGAACTCCATTCTAATCAATTTCCTTGCATCCTTGGTTGATCCCTCGCAAGAACTGAAGTAATCTTCTTCCTCTTGCATCAAAGGTATGTCTACACTCTCTTCTTCTTCTCCATCTCTGTTTTTCTTTCCTTTTTGGGCTGAGACAGTAGAGAAGATGCTGCATTCTTTGTTGCAAACATCTCTCTACTCATCCCTCATGATCTTCCTAAGGATTAATGGCTAATGCAATGTTCTTAATCATGATCATTGCAAGCTTTTGAAGGAATCATGATCTTGTCTTTGTTCATCTTTTGATTCAAATTCTGATCTTCTTAGATCTGTTTTATTGATCATATTAGTAGTCAATCGCTGTGTTTTTCTTTACAAGAGTTGTAACATATCAATCTATAGTTCTTTCTTCTTGATCATACCATGCTTTCTCCAAGAACAATGACTAATACATTTATGGTAAGTTTTGTTTCCTTATTTAGATTCATGTTCTTCAGTCTTAGATCTATTTTTCTTGAAGATCTATGCATGCTTTTCATGATTTCTTTATCACAATCAATGATTCATCATCCTATTGTTCTTGTCCATGATTTTTACTATGAATTCTTCAAGAACCATGATTGATCTAATTATGGTAACTTTTGTTTCCTAATTTGTAACTTGAAGACTTGATTTGATTAGTGTTTTGAAGTCCTCTATATACCAGGATACTTTCATAGTAGTTTCCCCCTTGTTTGGTAACCTTTTGAGCCACCAAATTCGGTTCTATATTCTACAAACTCTGATTTTGAAGGCCACTGTCTCTATTGGTCGACTCATTGGTCGACTGAGGCAGTAGACCAAGTCAATCGACCAATGAGGACAGTAACCTCATATTTGGTCTGTTTTGGATGTTTTGATATCTTTCCTTCTAGGTTTCTTTCCTAATATGATATATATATACTTGTTTAGGACCTTCTTGCCAAGTTTGGGAAGATTCTCCTTGATCCTTGGAGATTCTCTTCAAGTTATATAAGGTAAGGATGGTTACTTCTATAATAGCATAGATTGTGTGATTTTAGTTTCTATATTAGAATCTTTCGGATTTGTTACCATAATTAGATTCTTTTATGAATATATTACTGTTGTATTTACTTCAATTACAGTAGCATTATTTACTTGCTTTCTTTAGTTTATGAAAGTCTTTATTTGTCAACTGTATATGAGATGAATCTTATTATGGTATATTTTCTATATACTGTAAATGTGTATGATATGATTGATTTGTGATTGTGATTGATTAAGTATGGTTCGGGAAGGAGAGGTGTCCTTTTGACACTTCTGTCCTTGGACATCCAAGGGAATAGTATGGGATGTTCTCCGAAGATGCCCATTAACACCTTCCTGAATTATTGATTTCCATACCTAGGGCTGTCTAGTAGTGTTTGGCTAGGAATACCCCGTTATATCAGACCCGATTCGGAAGGGTATTGAGATCGAACGACCCGTGGTAGCAATGGGGATTCATGGGCGCTCAAGACTGGTAACCAACCAGTGAGAGGACAGGAATCACATTGTGGGGACCATTTATTGGTAGGGTTGCATATGGTTAGACTTGGGCTCACGGACGCTCAAGACCGGTAACCAACCCGTGAGGGGACGTGAGAGCTTCCCGTTTACCATATGTGGATAACCAATAGGGTTGATGAGTCCGTAGTTAGGGACTATGAGGACTCTAGTGTGAAGGATACCGGAAAGGATCGCCAGGGGCGAGGAATGGACGTATCTGGATCTGACTTGATATAACTAAGTAGAAGACTTGCATTTGGCTAGGCTTTACCACGACATGCGCCGATACTTAGACCAATGGTGATGTGAGAGAGTGGTGACCTATACCCCCAGCCATGGAATGTCCTGAGGGATGCCGGACCCACTACCAAAAGGCGTTGTGTGATGAGACCTTCCCAAAGAAGTATGGTGCTATGACTTAAAGCATGTCTGCCAATAGAGACCAGCATACATAGAGTTAGATTCATACATTCATTGTTTGTCTCAACCATATTGCATTTATGTTTGCTTTGTAATCCTGCCATTTATGTTATTGTGGATTTAACTGCCTTACTGAGTTTCTTTCGAAACTCACTCCTTTTGTACCATATCTTTTGTTAGACTTCTCTGCAGGTTTGAAATATGATGACGGTCCATATAAGGAAGGGCAAGATGAAGAAGATGAAGAAGAGTCGACTGAAGATGTGGATTAGATTTCTCTTGTCTCTTCTAGACTTATCTTTTACTTTACTTGTGTTAGATTAGGGCTTTACTCAGATTTCGATATGCCTTCCACATATGTTTGTGGAGTATATTTCCGCTATACTCTATAGTTGTCTTTTGATTTGGTATCTTGTTAATTTACACTCTGATATTCTTAGTGATCATTCTGAGATCTTTTCTTGAATTTTATTATTAACTTATTAGAATACAATGATTTGTTCATGCTTTTGATTATGTTATTGTGCTAAATGGATATGATCGTTCCTAAACTTGATCTTTTGGGCTGTGGATCACTTCCCCGGGTAATCCAGATAGGGTACCGGCTGGGGGGATGTGACAGAAACGAAGAAAAATGAATCAAGCTGACTCTGCTTCAGTCGGTGGTCTCCGTACGCCGAGGCCCGAAGAGGAAGAGTAGAAGTAAGTAGAAGAGAGCCAATAGCTTAGAGACGAAAACGTAGCGTTAGGGCTTTCTGCCTTTCTTATTCAAACTGCGACATTAGACACTTTGGTACGGTATACGGTACGGACATTTTTTGGTAATTCGATACGGTTCTGGACATACCGACGGTATGTTTCCATGGAACCAATACCATACCGGTATCAAATTCCAAATTTCAATTTCGGTGCATATTGTACCGATTATAAAAAGTACGGTTTGATACAATTTAAATGGCACGGTTCACACGGTTCCAGTACACAATTGACACCCTTGTCCAAACACCAGAGTGAACTCGTGAAAATAATGAATGGGGCAAGACATTGGAAAGAAACGATTTTTGTTTGCGTCTGATGCGTCCAAAATCTTCTCAGCCCTTAGATCTCCTTGATGATGACCTATAAAATGAAAGTGTGTCCCGACCGCTGGGGTCGGGAGTCCACCTCCGAAGGCTAAGTCAGTCGATGAACTTAATCACAAACGGCTCTGCTAGAAGCATAGAGCTAAGGAATGAATAACTGGAATGTGATCTAGATCGTAAGCATATGAGTGTTTATGCCCAGAGGTATGTGAATGAATCTGGTGTCCTCCTCACCATGTTGGTAAGTAAGGTTTATATAGAGTGTACCTTCAAATCTGATTCGTTGGATGTATTTGAGCTTTCTTCCGATAGTCGTTGGATCCTAACAGTTAGACCGTTGAGTGATAGACTTCTACTAGTTTGGACTAGTAGAGGACTCCTAGGATAATCTCAAGGTAATTTGATGATTATCCCTCCAATGACGATAAGTGACAGCCGTCAAGTTCCGCCTGCCCTCATTAGGGTAATTAACCTAATCCATAAGTCGGATTAGGGCGTGCTTGTGGCTGATTCCGTTTCCATCCTCAGCAAGCTATCTCCTGGACCCGGCTCACTCGGAAGCGAGTCGATTCCCTTCGTCTCAACCGGGGTCGGGGGTCAAACCAAGTATGAACCCGGTTTGATCATATTTTCTCCATATCACGAGCCCCCCAGACCAAGCGTTCGGTCAATCCCGAGGGCTTGGTTTTTAACTGGGTTCTTCGTCAAGCAATAGCCTCTACATATCCCATTAAACGTCATGTCACATTTAATGCGGTGGTCACTTTTCCTCGAGCGTTGTGAGGGTAATGCCACGTGTCTTTTTGCAGTTGAACTATCGTGGCTCACGTAACCCAAACGACGGTTTCCGAACGCCTGTTTTAGATTCGTGAGTTCAAACTTTCAAAACGTCTCCAAATCTCGATCGTCGATGCCGAATAAATCTCGATCGTTCACATCTTGAACACTTGTGCGGGCGCTTAAAAGCAGTTTGTTGTCTTCGTAGGTTTCATTCTTCCTGTCTGGAATTTCGAAACTTCGTCGTCTTCTTCACGCCTTCTCGCCCTCGAGCTCTTTGTCTTACCAAATTAGTAAGTTTACTAATCCTTTTGCAAAGTTTAACTTTATGTCTCCAGGTTTTTTGTTCCATAGTGAGACTTTAGTAATGGAAGATATTAGGGTTTCTTCTGAAGCTTCCCTAGTACCTAGCGCCAGTAAGAGTGATAGTGGTAATGAGGTCTTTGTTTCCCTTCCTTTCGAGCAGTCGGATAGTGATAATAAAACCCTAACTGCTCTCTAGCGTGACTTCGCTGAAGTTAACCAGAAAATATCATAAAGAAAAGCTGAGACTTCTTCTGCCCTGCCTGAGTTTGGGCCATCCACGACTCCTAGGGCGACCGCCGAGTCTTTTGGGCAGTCAAAACAAACTTCCAGGTCCAGTGGTGGACCTGCTTCTATTCCTTCCTCTTATAAAGAGGATACTCTTCTTTCGGCTATCCATGGTTTCGATTTCCCTCCTTCTTACCATCTTAGGGTTCCTAACCCTGACGAGAGAGTTGATTCGACCCTTCCGGGCGAATTTTCCCTATATATTGATGCACTGGAAAGCGGGGTTCGCTTTCCTTTTTTCAATCCTCTGTTTCGCAGCCATTCGAATCACTGGGACATTTGTCCCGGAATGTTGCTTCCCAATAGCTGGCGTCTCATCGTCGGCTTCTTGGGTTTATGCTTTGAACTAGGCATTACGCCTTCTCTCGCTCTTTTTGTGCATTTTCATCTTCTTTCTGTTTCCCATCCTTCTGGTTGGGTTGTACTTTCCAAGCGTAAAGAGCTTGGCTGGAGGGGCAGCATTCTTTCCAAGGGAACTTGCCCTTCCAATCACAAAAGATGGCTCGAGAGATATTTTTTTTGTCAAGCGCCTCAATCGGATCTCAACTTCCCGACCGCCTGGAGACATTACACTTCATATGCTGAGGGTAACCGGGTTCTTCCTTTATCCAAAGAAGATGAGGCAGCCGTCAGAAAGATCAAATCAATTCCATGGTATCAGGAGATACATGGATTGGAGGTGGAGTACAACTCCATCCTTCAGTATTGGGGGCTGGCTCATTGTGAGCTTCTTGACACCCTCTTTTAAATTCATGGAAATGATATGCCTTTCTGTTAATTCTGATTCATGTCCTTCCTTGCAGTGCCACCAAGGATGAACCTCGAAAATCTTCAAGCCAAGGCCGCCAGGGCCGTTGACAGCTGAGCAGTGATCGCCCCGAGCCTTGACTGCTGATCAAGTGGTTTCTGCTCCCTCTCCCGACCCTTCATACAAGGGTATTAGGAATCTGAAGCCAGTGGTTGAGGCTTCGGGAAAGGGGAAAAAGCCAATGGTGGAAGTGCCAGATGTCCCTTCCGCCGCACGAACCAAAAGGAAGCATGATTCAGCTGATGCTTCCACCCAGAAAAAATCCAAAGAGACTGCAGATGGCGAGGAGATCTTCACTCCTCAATGGACCCTGAAGCATACTGATAGGGCAACACAGGACCCTGAGAAAGCTGCAGAATGGAGTTCTCTCGGTCTTCTGCTGCCCGATCGTCAGGCTTTTGAAGCCTTCGACGATGATTCCCTAGTTAGTCAGTCCACAAGGTACCGGTCTTTCTAGTCTTTCACTGTTTGTTCCTCATAATTTCTCATGAGTGATTCTGATCATCTCTTCGTCCCCAGGAATGTTGTGTTGAGTTTTTATCAACACATGGAGGCATTGAGCCGAGTTGGTCGCAATGGCTCCTTGCTGCAGACCTATGAAGAGAATTTGGTGAAAGCCAATTTTGAATAGACCAGTTGAAGACAGCAGCCGAAGAGATGAAGATGAAGCACGATGAAGAGATAAAATCCTTGAAGGATAATCTCAACTCTTTAAAAGTTCGTGTCTCCGCTGCTGAACGCGAGGCTAGGAAACAGAAGGCAGTTGCCATGTTGTTTGGTGACAGCCTTGAGATTAAGTCCATAGAGAACAAACAACTACTTAAGATGGCAGTTCCTAGCAAGCCCGAACATATCAAGCCGGAGCTTCGAAGGGATTGCGTTCGGAAATATCTAAACATTGTTCCCTTCTCTAAACTATTGGGCGCCTTCAACCTTCAAGCCTACCGTGTGGGGCAGACTGATGTTTGGGAGAAGATCCTCGAATCCATCCCTGCCTTCGATACAACTCCCTTTCCTGAGGTGTGTCACAAAGAGGTCTTCGGGAAGCTCCATTTGGACTTCCCCGACTGGGCCTTAGAGGACGAGGATCCATTTCCTGCTAACCCAAATTATGAAGAATATCTTGCTGATGAACCGCCTCTTCCAGAAGAAACTTCACAGGCTGCCGCAGAAAAGATCCTGAGGAAGCCAATCCTGATAATCCTCCTACGAAGGATTCTTCGGGCGACAATGAGGGAGAAGCGTAGGGAGTTGTTCTTCTTCTTTTTTTTTTTTTTTTTTTTTGTAAAGATTGACACTCCACCATTAATGAAAAGAGAGCTTTTCCAATGATTGCTTCCATATCTCCTCATCCTCTATCCAAAAGCTTGTCTTGGAAATCAAATATAAATGATAAAACTTATCACTTAACTTTGAGCTATCATAAAGAGACGTCCGGGAAAGATGCTTTAGCTTCTGTATTCCCCACTGCTTCTTCATTTATTGCAAAGTTTAAACGTTTCCCTTCATTTATTACGAAGTCCAAACGTTTCTCTGCTCTTGTATACCACTCATTTCCTTCAATGAATTGGTAATATAACCATTATTTAAATGGTTGTGCGACGGTTGAAAGTATTCTCGTACCATGTGCATATATCCACGTGGCTTCCCTCTGACCGTTGATCTTGCTTTTTGAAGAACTCGAAGTGTTTCTTCGATCTGGGCCTTTGGTTGTCTTCAACTTTCAACCGTTGCCTCATTTCCTGAGGCTATTTAAGTCCCTCGCGGGTACTCTCCATCTATCCTGCTCTCTGCAAGTTAGATCTGCAAAACGACATTCCATCTTCTTGCGCTGCATCCGTATTCCTCGTACTCCAACAACATCGTCAACCAGCTTTTGAAAACAGTAAGCTTTTTGTTTTGTTTATGTCACAAATATCCTCTCCTTCCCCCTGAGTGAACTCCACAGTAGTAATACTTGGGGTTCACTTAATGGGTATTCCGAGTAGTTCATATCTGACATAGAACTAGGGTTTTCCCTTTTCAGTGTGTTGTTGGATTCTCGTACTGATACGGCTTTTTTTGTACTTGCAGTGCCTCCCAGAATCGATCTGGGTTTTATTAGGGCTAAGTCCTGCAAGAAGAATGTTCCAGTACCGACGGAGGTTGTGGCTAGTGAGGTGATTGCATCTGGTACATCTTCTGAGCGTAAGGAGATTGTTGTTGAATCTTCAAGTCAGATTCCCATAGTATCTACTGATGCTTCTCCTTCGCTCCCTCTGCCTGAAGAGATCGTTAGGTCTTCCTAGGAAGATCTTGATCACTCCGTCCTTGATGGTGCTGATGATGCCCCTGTTGTTGAGACCGTTCGTGCTTCCCCGAAGGAGACCCTTCGGACATCTGAGGCAACTATGTTGGCATCTGATGAAGGTGCGGTCCCAGCAGGTGTTGCTTCTATTTCCAACTCTAGAGCTTGTTTGGCATCCTCTTCCTCTCCTTTGGAGCTGGAGGATTTTGCCACCAGGAAGCGTCGTCGGTTGGTAGGTGATGAAGCTCATCTTTCTCTTGATGTAGGTCATCCTTCTCATCCTTCGCCTGAATTAGTGTCAAACGAGTTTGACAAAGCGTTGGAATGGTGTACTGCTGCTCGAATGACTTCTGAGAGCACAGCTCTTTCCAAACTTCCAGACGAGGACTTTATGAAGTCAATGGTGATGTAAGTCTTTCTTCATTATCTTTTGATTCTGAAGGTTACTCCTTTGCTCCTGACTAACTCGGAAGTTGTTTGCAAGAGTCTTACTGGTAACTTCCACAACCAAGTGGAAGCAGCCTCTAGGCTCAGTAGACTGAGGAATGAAGTTTCCAGGCTTCGAGAAGACTCCAAAGCCAAGGATGCTGAAATTGCTCGCCTTAGGAAGCTAGCTTGGGAGGTTGCAAGAGAAAAGAATTCTGTGATTGAGCGTCTCTGTTCTGATTTGGATGATGCCAGGGAGAAGATCCGGCGGTTGGAACGAGAAGCAGGAAAGCCAGGGGCTAAAGAATCTGAATCGTTACCTCAAAGGCAAGCTGCCATTCCTTTGCCCGAATCCCTTCCGACTGATGTTCACAGAGCTTGCATCTTCAAGTATTTGCACAGTAAGTCCTTTGTTGACATGCTGAATGCTTATAATTTGCAGGCATACCGGGATGGTGAGAACGAAGTATGGGAATCGATACTAAGGAAAGATCCTCATTTTGATACGACTCCCTACAGCGCTGATTGTCATCCTGAAGTGTTTGCCAAGCTGGGTCTCCCTTTTCCTGACTGGATCAAAGATAAGATCGACCCTCCGCCTTCGGATCCGGATATGATGCTCTATCTTGATGATTCTCCTGTTTATCCTCCTTTGGAAGGATTCAATTATGAAGAACTTGGCTTGAATGCAAGTTTGATGAAAGATCATACTTCTTCTGATCAAGCTGGATAAAGAGTATGGAATTGCGAAGGATTTTGTTCATTACTTGAAATGCTTCGTAATCCTCCTTCTTCCTCTTCTTCTTCTTGAATCCAAATTGCTTCTTGACTCCTGTGTTTGTTCTGGCAAAGCTGTTCCGATCTTGTTTGATTTCTTAATAATCACCTGTAATGACTTTCTTTTTTGACCGAATGAAGATATAACTCAACTCTTGTAATCTCAATGTTTGATATAAAGGTTGGCCTTTTGGTCGTTTGAAGAAATAAGAAATTAACTTCATCTTGAACTTTGCCAGTCACTTGAGTCGCTTTTGCAGTAGGGCTTAGTTGTTCAGAACAATGCCTTTACTTAAAGATTTCCTGAGAAATACAATAAGCTTGAGAAGGAACTCACTCGGGTTTTAAACCGATGCCTTTACTTAAGGATTTCCGGAGAAATACAATAAGCTTGAGAAGGAACTCACTCGGGTTTTAAACCGATGCCTTTACTTAAGGATTTCCGGATAAATACAATAAGCTTGAGAAGGAACTCACTCGGGTTTTAAACCGATGCCTTTACTTAAGGATTTCCGGAGAAATACAATAAGCTTGAGAAGGAACTCACTCGGGTTTTAAACCAATGCCTTGTAGAAGGACCCACATGGATTTTCATCAAATGCCTTGTAGAAGAACCCACATGGATTTTCATCCAATGCCTTGTAGCTGGACCCACATGGATTTTCATCCAATGCCTTGTAAAAGGACCCACATGGATTTTCATCCAATGCCTTGTAGAAGGACCCACATGGATTTTCATCAAATGCCTTGTAGAAGGACCCACATGGATTTTCATCCAATGCCTTGTAGCTGGATCTGATCTTGAGTGTGGTATATGATGCCCCCCAATCATAAGATAATTGTTGAAAACCAATAATTGCATTGATTGAGTTGAAAATGTTTACATCACGAACAAAATTGAAATCATCAAGGATAATATTTCTTCAGATGCCTGGCATTCCACGAACGATCCAGTTCTTTCTGGGTTGTCATGTTCTTCAGCTTATAAGCTCCCGAACCGACTGGTTTTACAACCATATAAGGTCCTTCCCAAGAAGGATCCAATTTTCTCTGATAGCGTGGATCTGAAGCTAAGGTATTTCTCAACACCAAATCTCCTGCTAAGAATCGGCGATTCCTTACTCGAGTATTATAATATGACGCTATTCTCCGTTGATAATGTTGAGTTCGTGCTATTGCTTTTGCATGAACTTCCTCCAACAAGTCAAGGCTATCAAGCAGTCATTGTTTTTTCGCCTTTTCTTCGAACTCTCTGTCCCGTAGTGTTCCCTCCATTACTTCCATAGGTGCCAATGCTTCAGATCCGTATGCCAACTTGAAAGGAGTTTCTCTCGTGGGTGTTCGAACCGTAGTTCAGTAAGCCCACAGTACATTATGTAGTTCTTCGACCCATAAGGCTTTATCAGCTTCGAGTCTTCTCTTAATCCCCTCAAGCAGCGTTCGGTTAGTAACCTCTACTTGTCCGTTGCTCTGGGGGTATGCCACTGATGACATACGATGCTCGATCATATATGTTCCACAGAATTGCTCAAATTGTGGACAGTCGAACTGGGTGCCATGGTCAGTGATGATTACCTTTGGAATTCCAAAGCGATATATGATTGACTCTAGCACGAATTTCTCCACTTTTCTTTAGGTGATTGTGGCCAGGGCACTGGCCTCAACCCATTTGGTGAAGTACTCGATCGCTACTATTAAGTATTCTCGTCCGCCTGACGCCTTGGTGAATTTGCCCATAATATCAATTCCCCACATCGCAAAGGGATGGGATCTAGAATTGAAGTCATGGTTTCCGCTGGGCTCTTTGATACTGTAGCATGGATTTGACAATTGCTACACCGACGAACATACTCCATAGCAGCCTATTGGATCTTAGGCCAATACAACCCAAGTCTCAGAATCTTGTGTGCCAAGGCTCGTCCACCCATGTGAGCTCCACAAATTCCTTCATGAACTTCGACCAAAGTTGAGTCCGCACCTTCGGGACCTAAACATCTCAGAAGGGGTCCAGAATAAGATCTTTTGTATAACCTCCCATTCTGCATGACAAATCTCGCTGATCGTATCTTGATCAATCTTGCCTCTTTCGGATCCTCAGGTAGTTTGTCATCTCTCAGATATTCAACTAATGGATCCATCCAGCAGCGCTCTGCTTCGATATAAGAAATTTCTTTCTCATGATAACTTGGAAATGTTATCTCTTCAATGTAGACCGAAGGGTCTAGGTTTTTTTCTTTGGCATTGGCTAATCGGGATAGCTCATCTGCCATAGTGTTTTCTGTCCTCGGAATCTGAGATACCTTCAAATTCTTGAATTGCTTCTGAAATGCTTGCACAATCTCTCGATATTTCTGCAAGCGAGGCTCTTTAATACCATACTCCCCCTGGACTTGGTTGACAATAAGTTGAGTCACTATAAATAGTAACATCTGCTATTGCCAATGCTTTTGACAACCTAAGTCCAGCTATCAGGGCCTCATATTCTGCCTCGTTATTGCTAGCTTCGAATGCAAATCTCAATGCATATCGAATGATAAATCCTGTTGGACTCTTCAAGAGAATTCCAGCTCCTGCTCCATCTTTATTACTCGAGCCATCCACATATACTTCCCAAATGGTTGGTATAATAGGATCTTCAACAATGTTTTCCATTGGTGCAGTAGTTTCCACTACAAAATCGGCTAGCGCTTGAGCTTTTATTGCCATTCTGGGCTTAAAGTTTACTTGGAACTCACTGAGTTCAACCGACCAGGCAACCATTCTTCCAGACAAATCAGGTTTATTAAGAACTTTATTAAGAGGGAAAGTCGTAAATACCTCTATTGGATGAGCCTGAAAGTATAGCCGTAGCTTCCTGGCGGCTATCATGAGAGCTAAAGTCAATCTGCGAATATCGTGTTTCCGCATCAAGCAGCACGTGGCTAACATAATAAATCGACCACTGCTTCTTATCCTTTTCTCGAATGAGTACTGCACTGACCGCTGTAAGGGATGATGCTAAATATAGCTGCAAAATTTCTCCCTTCTCCGGTAGGGACAAGAGCGGTGGCTTTCCCAGTGCCTCTTTTAATTCCTCGAAAGCTTTCTGGCACTCTTCAGTCCAGTTCGCTTCCTTGTTGCCCCTCAAATTTTTGAGTGCTTTGAAAAATGGTAGACATTTCTCTCCAGATTTTGAAATGAAACGATTCAAAGCGGCAATTCTCCCTGTTAAACACTGCACATCATGAACAGTTTTGGGAGCTTACATGTCAATTAGAGCCTGTATTTTGGCTAGATTAGCCTCAATACCCCTCTATGATACCATGAAGCCCAAAAATTTGCTTGAAGAAACTCCAAAGGCGCACTTTTCTGGATTCAGCTTCATTTGATACTTTCCAAAGACTGATAATACTTCTGCTAAATCTGCGATATGATTTGCTTTTGTAATGCTTTTCATAAGCATATCGTCAACATAGGCTTCGACATTTTTCCCGATTAAATCTTTGAATATCTTGTTGACGGTCCTCTTATATGTTGCTCCTGCATTTTTCAGGCCAAATGGCATGACTTTGTAATAGAAGCTTTCACGATCAGTCATGAAAGCTGTGAACTTCTCATCCTCCTTATTCATAAGGATTTGATTATACCCTAAGTAGGCATCCATGAAACTTAGAGTTTCATATCCTGCAGTCGCATCTATCAAGAGGTCGATCCGTGGCAACGGATAGCAATCCTTAGGGCAAGCCTTGTTGAGGTCTGTGTAATCTGTACGCATCCTCCACTTCCTGTTCGCTTTCTTGACCATTACTACGTTGGCCAGCTAGGTTGGGCACTCGATTGGTTCAATGAAACCAGAACTTTTCAGTTTTTCCACTTCGCCCCGAACGGCTTCGTGCTTCTCAATGGAGAAATTTCTCCTTTTTTGGATAACTGGTTTCACCTTTGGATCTATCCAAAGTTTATGCTCTGCAACAGTCCGATCGATCCCTGGCATGTCTTGGGCAGACCATGTGAATACATCTCTATTTTGTTGAAGAAAAGACTTCAACTCTTCCTTGAATTCCTCTAGCTACTCAGAGCCGATATAAGTAATCTTTTTCTCATCCTCGGTACACAACTGGATTTGCTCCAGCTTTTCCACCGGCTCGGGCCTTTGCATTTCTGTTTCTTCCTGATCGTCTCGTACCTCAATTGGTAGAGCAGTCACCTTTCTAGGTCCCTCCTTGTCCTTCAAATAGGCAACATAGCATTGCCGAGAAATCCTCTGGTCAGAGGAAACTTGACCAATTCCCATCTTTGTTGGGAATTTTATCTTCAGGTGCTTCGTAGATACAATAGCACCTAACTTGGACAAAGATGGTCTCCCGATGATAACATTGTAGGCTGGAAGTTCCCGAACCACCAAAAAATTGATTCGGACAGTAGCTTTCTTGGGAAAACTCCCAATAGATAAGTCCAATTGGACAGATCCTTCCGCTATTGCAGTCGATCCTGCAAAGCCATATAAATGTGTGGATGACGGCTCCATCAAGTCTTCATCCATCTTGAGCTTTTGATACACATCATAAGATATTAGGTCAGCTGCCGACCCTGTATCTACTAAAACTCTGTGTACTTCTCAACGAGCGATCTCTACCTTGATGACTATGGCATGATCATGAGGTAGACATACACCCCCTTCATCTTCTTCGCGAAAGGTGATAGGTTCTTCACCATTTGGCCTCTTACGCTTCTGCGTCTCTCCCGTTCCAACAAATTTGGATTTCGTCTTTAACTTCCGGAACGATTCGGGTTCGGGGCCTCGAAATATTGTAAGAATTGATGATCGAGTAGCATCAATCACCTCCTTACCCTTTTTAGACTTCGGAGCCTCCTTCGATTGTTCTGGACTAACTGAACAATCCCTTTTGGGGCCAGCTTCACGTGGCTCCTCTCTTCTCTTGTTAACAAAATTGGACAAATGTCCCTGAGATATCAATCTCTCAATATCTGCCTTCAAATGACGACAATCATTTGTATAATGACCGAAATCCTTGTGGAAACGGCAATATCTTTCTCGATCCTTCTCCTCCCCAGGTTTTGAAGGAATCTTTGGGGGCCACTTCAAAATATTTCGCCTTTTGATAATATTCAGAATATCAGCCCGAGGAGTATTTAATGGAGTATACTCACTTTTCCGGGAGATCTCTGCCGCCATGCCTGAGTCTTTCCAACTTGATCACGAACATTCGCCTTCGGCTTCTGCTTAGTCTTAGGAGCCTTTTGTTCCTTGGTGGAGGCTTTATTGTCCCCCTGGCGTGCATCTAAGATCTCCATGACTTCAGCCTGCTTCTGGGATCTCTGTACCAACTCTGCATAAGTTTTTGGCATATCCTGAAGTAATAACTCCAAGAGTCTTCGATTAGTGAGTCAAGTGAACAAAGCAGTTTTCGCCACTTGCTCATTTAGATTCTCTATCTCCATTGTAACTCGATTGAATCTTTTTAGATAGTCTATGATTGATTAGCTCTTTCCTTGTCTTATGGTAAACAAGGTTTCCTCCGTCTTCTTGACTTGGATTCCACTCTGGAATCTCCCTATGAATTTGCGCGCCAATTCATCAAAGTTTACAATCCTTCCAGATGGAAGGTTCGAAAACCACTTTTGCGCCGCTCCGGTTAGAGATGAGGCAAAAACCCTGCAAAGAATTTCATCAGAATTACCTGCAACTGCCATAGTCTACTGATAATAACCAATGTGGGCCGTTGGATCTCCGGAGCCATCGAATGTAGAAAAAGTCGGCAGACGGAAATTGTGGGGAAACTGGTATCCCGCAATTGGCTCGGCAAAAGGAGTTCTTCGAATAACTGAATAGATATCATCAGTTATCCTTCCTTTGGCCAATTGCCCCAGCTTCTCATTGATATTGGCCAATTCCTGACCGATATGTGTTGTATGATCCTCTGCAGCACGATCACGACCCTGAACAACACGATTGTCACGAACCGCTCGTTCATCACGAACAACTCGATCATCACGAACTGCTCGATTATCACGAACAACCTGATTATCATGAACAATTCGATCATCACGAACTGCTCGTCTAAGAGTTGGTGAGTGAGTTCTCACTCCTGTACCCAACTTCGTAGTCGAATCGGTTGAGCTTTCTTGTGTTCTCACTCCCCTAGGCACTCGGTCACCTCCACAAAAGTTCTGACCGATATTCTGATCCCGCGGTAACGCACGCCTCCCTAGATCGCGATGATCAGGCTCTTGTGGTAATACCACACGTCTGGTTAACTCGCGGAGTGCCTGGCTTACCTCCAAAAGTTGGATCTTTACTTGATCCAATTGGCTCTGGAGTGTCTCTGGAGGATTATTTCACCCCTGACCACCATCTACTTCGAGAAGTGGTAAACTTCCCTGAGGAATATCTGGATTATGCTCTCCAGGGATTCGTATACCAGTATCGCGTTGTGCAGCGGCTGCTGACGATCTAGTCACCATAGCTTTCTAAATCGATTCACACAGACGGCGCCAAATGATGCGTCCAAAATCTGCTCAGCCCTTAGATCTCCTTGATGATGACCCGTAAAACGAAAGTGTGGCCCGACCGCTGGGGTCGGGAGTCCACCTCCGAAGGCTAAGTCGGTCGATGAACTTAATCACAAACGGCTCTGCTAGAAGCACAGAGCTAAGGAATGAATAACTGGAATGCAATCTAGATCGTAAGCATATGAGTGTTTACGCCCAGAGGTATGTGAATGAATCTGGTGTCCTCCTCACCATGTTGGTAAGTAGGGTTTATATAGAGTGTACCTTCGAATCTGGTTCGTTGGATGTATTTGAGCCTTCTTCGGATAGTCGTTGGATCCTAACAGTTAGATCCGTTGAGTGATAGACTTTTACTAGTTTGGACTAGTAGAGGACTCCTAGGATAATCTCAAGGTAATTTGATGATTATCCCTCCAATGACGATAAGTGACAGCCGTTAAGTTCCGCCTGCCCTCATTAGGGTAATTAACCTAATCCATAAGTCGGATTAGGGCGTGCTTGTGGCTGAATCAGTTTCCATCCTCAGCAAGCTATCTCCTGGACTCGGCTCACTCGGAAGCGAGTCGATTCCCTTCGTCTCGACCGGGGTCGGGGGTCAAACCAAGTATGAACCCGGTATTATCATATTTTCTCCATATCAACGTCTGTACAAACGATGACGACACTTCCTTTTTATTCTAAGGCAAGGATTCAAGAATTACTTCGCCAACATGTCATTCAAAAGATCCAACATTTAGGATGTTATGGGTAATTTGATAATTAGATTAATTAGGTTTGAAAACTTTTTTAATAAAAAATCCACCCCTTTGAATTTAAGCTTGCAAAGGTAGTCTTTTTAACCATATTGCTAAAAAAAACCAGTTGAAAAACCTTAGCTTTCATGGTTGAAGTCTTGCCAATTGATTGAATAAGCAAATTTCCAACTTATCCAATCAGAACCCCTAAACTATAAAGGGATGAGATTTGATGGCTTTCAAGCTCGAAGATTGACTAGAGAAGAGGAAAAATGAAGAAAAAGTAGTGGACAAAGAGAACAAAAAGTTAAACCCAAATCGAATTACACAATTGCCATTTTTGATAAAAGGAGGATTACAGTCAAAATCAAGGTTTCTTGTAATTATGTCAATTGTTAGCCTTTTTTTTGTAAATTTGACTTCAATTAGAGGTGTCTATTTATAACTTATTTAAAAATTTAAGCTGAAAAATAAAGCAAGTTCATTTCAACCGATGGATTAATATAGATACACATTTTTTTTTTTTGGGTTATATAGATACACATGTTATAATAGTATAATTGTGCTGATATCATATGCGCTCCCTTTTGCACCTTTTGGTGATTTTTCCTGAAGAGTTATGAAGGAAGGTAAAATCGTAACTTAGGCTCTTTTTTGTATCAATTCTCATTCTCAATTATGCCCATTTAAAAGAAATGAGTATATTTTTTTGTCAAAAAATGAAAATGTTTTGGAGACTTTTGACAAGTGTTGTGGAGAACATAGATCCCGAGGCCCCCCCTCGGGACTAGCGTACACCCCCATTCGGGATAAAATCATCCTGAGAGGATTCGAATCCTCTTATGCAGACAACACTTACCCACTCGGGAAATAAATGTTCTGAAGACTCGGGAGGAATAGTGTTCCCCTTTGAGAAGCTTACTGATCCTCTCGGGAGAGATACACACCCCATTCGGCTGGTGTATCTCTTCCTTCATAAAGGTCTTGAGTGCCCCCCTCGGGAGAGATACACACCCCTCTTGGGTTGGTGCATCTCTTCCTTGGCAAGCCACGATCGAAGCAGGTCTCAGAAGACCCTCTTGACTATGTCAAGGAGAGTTAGTTATGAATAACTACTCAACATATCCGTTCCGAGAATTGGGGAGATGAGTCAACATATAACGGCTCTATCTGGTGCGACAAAGAAGGAGCCATTATTCCAAGGATACTCCACTCACTCTCATAGTTGTCATGGCGACGAAGCAATGCAAGGCGGTTTAGGCTAATTGAGGCGATGAGGCGCCCTCCGAGGCGCTTTTGAGGCGGTTGAGGCGTTTTAAGTGAAATTTTTAGTGTACATCTCATTCACTCTAAATCTATCATGTCTTATATAATAAAATAAAAACTAATATCAGACTACCTCAAGTCATCCAACATACTACAAACCACACATAATAGGTCCTAAATAAAAAGTCGCAAGAAGAACGGAAGAGAAGAAGTTGCTTGTCACTGGCCACTGCTTGCCGGAGTGTCACTGCGGGAATGGAAGAGAAGAAGAGAGGAAGAGAGAAAGAGATTAGGGATTAGAGTGAGAGTGAGAGTGTGAGACTTGAGTCAAGAACTTATTCTCTTTCAATTTTGTTTGTTTTTATTTTTATTTTAACATTTGATCACATGTAGCGTCATTATACATATGCATATAGGTTCAAACAATAGATACTTTACAATCGGAATCTAATAAGTATTTCAATATACGCCTTCGATTAGGCATCTTTCTCGTGATTTAAAAAAGAAAGAAAAAAAGCAGACGCCTTATTGCCTAAAAATAAGGCGACGCCAATTTGAAGCGCTCCGAAGGAGCCCAGATGCCAAGGCAACGATTAAGCGACGCCTAGGCGACGCCTTGACAACTATGCTCACTCTTCAACTGTCGATCCGAAACTCAAGGAAGCGCCGTCTCCAGGTAACCTCTATATAAACCCACCTCCTACATGGAGAAAGGTACGAGAACTCATCTGATTAATTATTCATTACGTTCTTGAGAACTCTCTTAAGAACTCTTATTGTTGCCTAGGCTGACTTGGGCGTCGGAGGCGGTTCCCCGGCCAAAACTTGGCCGGACCGTTCTTGCTTTCTTCATGTATGCAGGCATCCCAATTATTCGAACTTGGCTGGAGAGCTCTTAAGGTGGTCATCTCAATATCCGGTCCACGAAGAAGTTCTAGACGCAACAACAAGAATAAATTATGAAATGGAAAATAAGTTTGGTATGTCAAAATGAAAAATTACTGAAAAATGATAATGAAAATTAATACAAAAAACCCAATATTAATCAAAATATTAACAATTAAATAATTATTAAAAAAATAAATCCTCCCCATTGACTCGAAAACTTCCCAGTAAGGGTGTCAATTCTGTATCGACACCGTATACCGTTATCGAAACCACATTGTTTCAAAATTCGGTATAGTACGGTACACAAATTTGGTTTTGAATTCGGTATGGTATAGTTTTGTTTTCAGTTGCCATATGGTCGTATGTACCAAAACCGTACCAAATTTAAAACCAAGGGTGAAATTGTAATTTTTCGTTATAAACCTTTCGAGACTCAAAAGGAGGGCTTGCATTCAAGGCTTGGAAGATCAACGATCACCATTCAATCTCAGGGATTCAGATCAACGATCCAAATCGAATCTTTTCTAAATCTTATGGATTCAGGTAAATTTTCGCACTTAATATTTTCTCGATGATTTGACATGTTTGATCCTGGGTTAATTAAGATTCTACATTGCATCCTCTACTAGACACTTTAGAACCACCATACCCAAATCTTATTGAGAGTTTTTCATGGGTTCCACTTAAACATGAATTTGTATATCCATATCCAATGAAGTATAAAGATGTAAATGCTTTTTCACTTGATGGAGATGGAAAATATACATATCTGTGAAGGGTAAGGACAGGTGTGCCACATGGTTATTGACTATTATGCTTCATTTATAACCATTATGGAATGAAAAACATCTCTTGTTGGTTCTGGAAACATCATTTTTGGGGTACCAAGCTATGACTCGTACACCTACTTCACTTAGAAACAAGAAAAACCAGGTTCTGTGAACCATAGTTTTTAACTGGGAGAGAGGGATCAAAGTCACCTCTTAGAGGGAGGGAGGAGGGGAGAGGTGAAAGGAGCCAAAGGGAGTGATCTGGCATACGTTATTGCACATTACATCTGATGAACTTTTCAGGGCATTTGGTTGTCTGTGTTGGTCAACCAAATGACGAGTCCATGAAAACATAGGTTTGCTTGAGCTTCAGATTTATGATTTACAGTCCAAATCCGTGTGCTAGACCTTTTTTTTTTTTGTTTAAATATTTTCTCCTGTGGAGTAAAGGTTAGTCTGTTGCAGCTTTCACTCTAATAGTTTGATGATTGATTTGATTTGTGTTTGATTTTAGATGGATGAAAGCCAATGAGGAAGAAAGTGAGAATGAGCGAGGGGATTGTGGGAATCATCTCTTTACAGAGATATCTTATTATTCTTCTTTGCTTGAAATTTTAATTGGCTGAAGTACATGAATAGTGTCAAGGCTTTCGAGCTGCAGCTCCTAGTAAAAGTTCATTAAGAGTATTTGTATCGAGTTGCAAACCTAGGAGGTGTATATGTAATTTGCTCTTTTTAATTTCATATAATAAATAATCATTCTTTTCTTCATAATTTTACAATAATTTGTAGTTATGATTTTGCAGTTCTGGGTATCATAGAGGGACATGAATTGCGCTATGAGCAGTTTGTGACCAGTCTCATAATGTCCTGTATTTATACCACCCGATGGTGTAGATAGTTGGAGGCACCACACTGAATGAATGAGCAAAAGATGCTAGCATATGTACCTTCAGCATTCATGTTGTCAAGTGATTAGTTGTGGCGTTTGGCTTTTACTGAGATTGGTTGTGTTATTTTTATTGATCAAACAGTTGTATTTATCATTCCATCTGATTCCAACCCATGATTTTGTTTTAATGAACTTCTTGGTGTTGAAGCATTAGGATATTTAAGAATCACGTTTTTATGAACTTCTTGGTGTTGAAGCATTAGGGTAATTAAGAATCATGTGGTTAGTTGTAGCTTAAGGTTTTTCGATTTTTATGTCAGTTTAACAGGATGCTTGAACTACATTTTGAGTCATTTCAAGAATCATCAATCATGTATATCCAATTTCTCATTGCCACTTTCAAGTTCAGAGTAGCATCCAACTGAGTTCTTACTTGGATGACAGGAAAGTTTATCACTTTCAAGTTCAGCTAGTGTCTTTATGCTCACAAGGCCATCCCCTCACAAAATTTTGATGACAGGAAAGTTTATCACGTTTGGTTATGAGCTGATCCATGTTGTGTTTAGAACAAGCGCTTGCCTTACTGCAGGAGCTTCAGCTACTAGTGTTCAAGTTTGTGTAACCAGTATGCTTCACAATACCTGCAGTAAATGACACCCTTAATCACACCTTCGATACCAGCATGCCCGGGAGAACTAAGGCATAAACAATTAATATCGTTTGCAACAATCATTTTCTGTTCTTGAGCTCCATGTTTAGGAGCTTCCGAACCAGCAAACTGTCGATTACCCAAGCTTCTTCAAGTTAGTTATCATTGGTGATGGTGGTACAGGGTGGATATTAGCTATCTTAGCAGGTACGATGAGGAACTTCTAATAATAGATGTGTTGAAATCGAATGACTAACTTCTCAAAATAAAAGATGTATTGAAATTAGAATTTCTTGCATTAGACGGGTGAAGGGAAAGGCCTCAACGATGAACTTCCGACTGCAACTTTCTGCCATTTTAACAAAGTAAGAACCAGAATTTCTGCAACTAAAATGAGTTCCCCACTGTTAAAATAAATGAATGCGAAGCCAGAACAGGAAAAAAATAATTGTAAATCCCAAACAGAGGTCAGCCATTCGTTGGAAGTCGTCCTGCTCAGCATTCAAATTATTAGGATTTGCAATTCCTGGTTTGGTTTCAAATTGATAATAGTAATCAATTTATAAGGGCTTTCAGTTTGAAAACCATTCTGTCAACTATAATCCCTGATAAAATTTGTGAAATGTAAGTGCTCTTAAAACCTCTAATTTATTCAAAGGATCATCAAACTTGATGGCTGTTTGATTTATGAAAATCATGCCAAACACAGCCAAAGTAAATGGGTCAGGCTGATCTGAATCATCTGATAATACAACATCATGCTAATCAAAAGTCAAACAAATTAATCTAGTTCACTACCTAGCAAGATGTCAGTCAGTGTTAATAGAATATAAGAAGAAAAAGTTGTAGCTAGCTAGCTAGCCTTTGTCGATATACACGGATTAAACTGGGCTTGGTGTTATCCAGATACGTTTCTTATCAAAGAGTCCTTGAGGATAGGCTGGCCATGGCTTAAACTGCTTGTCTGCCAAATCGAACAGAGGAAGAGTGCAGTCACCAGAAACTGTATATATATTCCCAATATCAAAATCAACATTGTGGATATATAAACAGTTACCTTTACATTCAGGGAAGTCATGGGCTGAGAAATATGAAGGTGGACTCAGACGTGTAAAATACACACGGTCACCTAAGCTCTTCACTTCAGACCACTTAGCATGATCTATATTTCCTCTGCTGCTGCTGCTGCTGCTGTTCTTCTGCCAATCTAACTTGTGAACTGCACACACTATTCTACTAGAGTTGTAGTACTGAGTGATAACAGACAAGTCATCATTGTCAGATTCAACAAGAACCTGCCAATAGACTACACCTTTTAAATCAAGATGTGCCGGCCGCAGTATCTGCTTAATATTAGTCTTAATAGTGGTAGGATTTCCATGATCATCGTCAACTAGAACTGCTTCTCTTATCACAACTTCTCCGCCAAATATTAGTGTAATGATTTGTTGCTTGTAGAATATGACATCGTTATATATGTCCCAGATTTCAGCTCCTCGTTCTTCAATTAAACTCCATCTCTTATCTCCAAATTTGGAGATTAACAGACGACCAGGAAAATGGAGCAAGACAATTGTCATGAAATCAGAGGAAGATGGGTTTGCTGATAGTACTACCTTAGTAACACGAGCTTTATCTCCTCCAGGGAAATATTCATTCAAGGATGGAAGTTCTATGCGTGCTTTGGTGAAAGGATTGAAGAGGCCGAGAGACAAATTCTCTTCGAAAATCAGCCAACCATAGCAGGATGTAAGAAGAAAATTCTTATTACTCATCTCCAAGGGGAACTCGACGAAATAGGATTTATTTTCGACAATGCTGAAGAATTCATAGGTTTTTGCTCCTCCTTGTTTTGGATCAAAAGGAAACATCATTAAAAGAGGGAACTGGCGAGGGAATTGGTTGGGAGTCTCTGGTAACGCTGATCGCCATGAAACGCAGACTGCTCGTAACCGAATACGATCGGCATAGAGGGTGAGGCGCTTTGCAATCCTGTCTAACAACTCTTCCGGAAGATCAGCCCAATTTCCCACTGCTGCTGCTGCCATTGCCAATTCCATATATTATTAACGGAGATTCTTGCCGAAGATCGATCGCTATTTGGATATGATAGCCGCCAATTAACATCTGCAGTAAGATTAATCTTTCTTCGACTAGAGAATAGAGATTGGATCCGGTTGGAGGTTGAAGACGATACGGAGGTTATGATGTACCTCTGGAGGTTTTACTTTTATGGTTGAGAACAGTTTATATAGGGATGAGGAATAAGGAGGCGTAAATTAGAAATACCAAGACATTAAGTACAATTCAGACTAGGAAACTTAAATTACAATTCAAAATTTAAATTACAAATCGATGTTCTAAACTAACACAGAATCCTACGGCGGAAAAAAAAAAAAAAAAAAAAGAGCAAGATCCAACTTCCCTAGGGAGGTCTTGGGTTTGCACTCACTCGGCGGCATTAATATAAAAAAGCTCCTTTTTTTTTTTTTTTTTTTTTGGTTTGCCAACCTCGGTTTATAGGTCGGTGAGTCTCCCAGCGGGGATTTTTTGCATCTACAAGGATTTGATATCGGAACCTTGCTTAAGCGAATCAAGCTGCTTACCACTTGGACCAACCCCCGTTGGTTAAAAAAGCTCATTTAAGGATGTAAATCGTGGTGCATGCAAGCTGGCCCAGATGAACCTCATAAAAAATAAAAAAAATTTAAAAAAATTAGAAAAAAAGAAAGATAGAAAAGAAAAAAGAAAAAAGAAAAAAGAAAAAAGAGCTTACTTGGATATCAAGAAAGGAAAAAAAAGAGGGTAATTTTCATTTGGACTCCCTGAATTTTGACCTATGTCATTTTTAGTCCAAATAAATGGACACTTTGCATCTGCCTCCCCTGAGGTATCCAATAAGGTCAATTAAGGACAAATTGTAATTTTTATGACTAAAATACCCTCATATTAATTTGCACCATGTCTTCATAATTAAAAAAAAATGAGTTATTTGCATCTTATAAATTTATGAATTATTAAATCTTTGAATACAAAAATTTAACGATTTAAAATTTGTTAATTTTCTTCCCAATTCCTACTTCTTCTTCATCCTGGACCCTTCATCTTCTTTGATCCATAGCCACAGATCTTTAAACCCTAAATGTTTCAATTTCAACCATGAACTTTACTCGCATCCCCACCACTACAGCCACCCACCGGCACCATCACCTCCAAAGCCCAGGAAGCAGAATCAGAGTAAACACTGTTTTAAGCTAAGGTCTGAATCTAGAAATGCTAATGTACTTCAACCACGCCAAGAAAGTTCACAGAGCTGAAAGCACAGGTTTGTGCGCAGTTGAAATACCTAACGATCGAAGGAGACTGAAAGAAAGTGATTTCTTCGTGACTCTCACAGCGCCTTTAGAAAGACAAAGGGATCGTGAGTAATAAAGATTGAAGCGAGTGCCAGAGAGCTTCCACACTTAATTTGAAGGCAATTTTTTCTCATTTGCTTAAAGAAGCTAAGCAGTTTAAGTGAACAGAAGAAGCATCACAGCAAACTCTCCATGAGCTCTTTGAAACCTAGCATTTGTGAAGTCTGAACTCTCCAAAGTGGAGGTGAAGAAGCAAGGGAGAAGCAGACGAAACTCCAAAATGGAAAAGCACAAAAGGCAAAGCGGTCTTTAATAAGTGCAGAGTAGAATGACGTCTGAAGCTTAAAACAAGCTTGGTAGTTGGGTCGGCGGCGCCGGCAATGGCGGTCGTGTATATAATCTTTCTTGCTTCCTGGGCTTTGGAGGTGCCGGTGATGGTGCCGGTGGGTGGCTGTAGTGGTGGGATGCGAGTAAAGTTCATGGTTGAAGTTGAAACATTTAGGGTTTAAAGATCTATAGCTATGGAAACAGAGAGAAATAGAGATCAAAGAAGATGAAGGGTCCAAGATGAAGAAGACGTAGAAATTGGGAAGAAAATTAACAAATTTTAAATCGTTAAATTTTTATATTCAAAAATTTAATAATTCATAAATTCAGAATTTGTCCTTAATTGACCTTATTGGATACCTTAGGGGAGGCAGATGCAAAGTGTCTATTTATTTGGACTAAAAATGACAAGTCAAACCTCAGGGGGTCCAGATGAAAATTACCCAAAAAAAGAAGAAGAAGATTCATAGGCAATGAATGGAGAATAGCCGGACAATGGAGTAGGGGAGGTGCAACCCAACACCGCTAATGGTGGTGGGATTGCGATCATCCAACGTGATCCAGCGCAAGATACTCGCTCTCCTAGAGTGGAAAGTTCAACCTTGGTTAATGATACTGGAGGATTGAATTCATATTTGGCGGGCTTACCAGTTTTAAATGTGGAGGATACTAATTTAGAGTTGCAAGAATCCAAGATTCGGGATGCATCTCGTGTGGCCCAACAATTTAAATTGTCCAAATCTTGTGGATAATACGCTAGTAACAAATCATGCAGTTGATTTAAATATCATTATTTGCCATCTAAGTAATATCCATGAAGCGGTGATCTTGGAATCTGGCCAAGGTAATTCGGGCTTGCCAAGGAAAGAATTGGAAGTGAGTTCAAATATAGAGAGGAATGAATGTCATCCTGTTTTGGAAAGTCCACACTTGGCTACTTCCATCGATGTCCCTCGGGTCTTGCTAGGCGACTTCAACGCTTTCAAAGATCCATCCGAGAAGGAAGGTGGCATGTATAATAATATTCGGCGATGCCAGCCAACCTATGCGAACTTGCCTTGAAGACTGTGATTTAGTCGACATGCAGTGCATAGGGAATTTTTATACTTGGAGTAATAATAGTTTGGGGTCGAATAGAATCTCCTCCAAGATTGATCATGTCATCACCAATCATCATTGGAGTTGTGCTTTCCCCTCCTCTCTTGTCACGTTTCAGAATCGTGGCATGTCGGATCACTCTACTATGGTGCTCTCGTTCGGTCATGTTCCTGTGATCAGAGGTAAACAATTATATTTCTGCAATTTTTGGGCTGATCACCCTGATTTTATTCCCCTGGTCAGGCACGTGTGGCAGCAACGTGTTGAAGGCTCCCCCTTGTTCGCATTGATGAAGAGATTATGTTTGCTTAAGGATAATCTGAAGTCTTGGAGTAAGTGGAATTTCTCTAACCTCGATGGTTAGATCGAAGATGCTAGGATCTAGCTTTTCATTGATGAATGCACAAGAATGACTTGGGTATCCTTTCTAAAAGAGAAGACACATGCATTGGACAACTTTATAGCTTTCAAGAAACTAGTTGAAAATGAAACAAGGAAGACTATAAAATGCCTAAGGTCGATCAAGGTAAAGAATATACATGGAGAAAATTTTCAGAATTTTGTAGTGACCATGGCATAAAGATCCAACATTCAGCTACTAGGACTCCACAACAAAATGGAGTAGTGGAAAGAAAGAATCGAATTGTTCAAGAGATGGCAAGAACAATGCTCTGAAAGTAATGTATCAAAAATGTTTTGGAGAGAAGGAGTCTACAGTTCAGTCTACATCTTAAGCAGGTGCATGGTGGGACCAAATAAATCAAAAACATTCATATGAAATGTGGTACAGCAGGAAGCCAACTATGAAGCATTTTAGAGTTTTTGGGTCCAAATGTTTCATCAAGAGAAAGGAAGAAATTTTGGGAAAGTTTGATGGCAGGGCTGATGAAGGTATCTTTCTGGGGTACTCTTCTAAGAGCCAGGCATACAGGTGTTTCAACAAAAGACTTCGAAAAGTTGTAGAAAGCTTAGATGTGAAGATAGATGAAAATCTACCTCAGCCCAAATTTGTTGTGACTGAGGACTCAACCTTGGACAATATTAAAGATAATGAAGAGTTTGAAAATGAGACTCCACATGGAGTAGAGTCTAATGAACATGAGTCTGATGTTGAGCCAGAAAGAGATGGAAGACCCAAGGATAAATGGAGAAAAGTGCATCCTCCTGATCAAATCATTGGCACATTAGATGAAGGGATACAAACAAGAAAGTTAAAGAAAAAGAAGACTACTTTCTCACTGATATCTTAAGAAGAGCCCAAGTCAGTCCATGAAGCTTGTAAAGATGAAAATTGGGTGAAAGCAATGAATGAAGAGCTTGACCAAATAGAAAAGAACAACACTTGGGAACTAGTTCCTAGACCAACTGATAAGAATGTTATCGGCACCAAGTGGGTATTTAGAAATAAAATGAATGAAGAAGGGCAAGTTGTCAGAAACAAGGCCACATTGATGTGTAAGGGATATGCTCAAGTAGAAGGGATAGATTTTGATGAAACTTTTGCTCCAGTGGCAAGGTTAGAATCCATTAGAATGTTCCTAGCTTTGGCAGCCTTTAAAGAGTTTAAAGTTTATCAAATGGATGTTAAATCAGCCTTTTTAAATGGTGATTTAGAAGAACAAGTCTACATTGAGCAGCCGGATGGATTTGAAATAGGTGATGATCCAAATATGGTATGCAAACTCGAGAAAGCATTATATGGTTTGAAACAAGCTCCAAGAGCTTGATATTCACGACTTGACACTTACTTGCTACAATTAGGTTTAAGGAAAGGAACCGTGGACAACAACCTCTATGTCATGGCTGAAGATTGTAGTAAATTCGTAGTTATTGTGTATGTGGATGACATCATCTTTGGAGGTCACTGTGATGAAGTCTGTCAAGGTTTTGCAAGGAAGATGAGTACAGAATTTGAAATGTCCATGCTTGGAGAGTTATCCTACTTCTTGGGTTTACAAGTAAATCAAATGGCAAGTGGCATATTCATATCTCAAATGAAGTATGTCAAGGAAATGTTAAAGAAATTCATGATGGAAGATTGCATACCAGTGGGAACTCCTATGGTGGTTGGATGCAAGTTGAGCTCAGGCGATGAGTCCCCCTCAGTTGATCAAACTCACTATAGATCTATGATTGGGAGTCTCTTATATCTAACAGCATCAAGACCAGACATTTTACAAGCAGTGTGTCTTGTGTCAAGGTTTCAAGCAAACCCAAAAGAGACTCATCAACAAGCAATGAAAAGGATTTTTAGGTACTTAAAAGGGTCTATGGAATATGGGTTATGGTATCCTAAGTCTAAAGACTTCACACCTGCAGCCTTCTCAGATGTAGATTGGGCTGGAAGCATTGATGACAGAAAGAGCACTAGTGGAGTTGCATTCTACTTGGGGAGAAGTTTGGTTGCTTGGCATAGTAAGAAGCAAGATTTTATATCTTTGTCTACAGCAGAAGCTGAATATATATATTCAAGCTTCGCAACCAGCTGTATTCAAGTGATTTGGATGAAGAGACAAATTTTTTATTTTGGCATCAAATGTGATAAACCTATAGCTATCAAGTGTGATAACATGAGTGCTATCAATATCTCCAAGAATCCAATGCAGCATTCTAGGACCAAGCATATTGATATAAGATATCACTTTTTGAAAGAAAAAGTGATAAAAGGTGAAGTGAGCTTGGAGTTTGTTCCCATAGAAAATCAAGTGGCTGATATCTTCACAAAACCACTGTCCAAACATAGTTTTGAGAGATTAAGAGTAAAGCAGGGTGGTGGCTCCAAAGGGGAGCAAGTGAGAAAATACATAGAACATCATCTCTCCATAGGATAGGAAGGTGCAGTGGGCACTCCTATGGAAGAGTCTATGTAGGGGGAGCACAAAGCACCCTTTGTACTTGTTGTCAAAGGGGGAGAGAAAAGAGAAAAGGAGGTTGAGTTGCCAACAATCCCAAAGGGGGAGATTGTTGTTCCATTGGCTTAAAATGAAGGTGTTGCCATTGTTGGCAACTTAAGTGGGCTTTGATATGGTACAGCAACACACAAAAAGGAAGGTTCCTTTTGCAATCGTTTTTATATGGAGAAAAAAAGAAAAAGAGAAGATTGCTGCAACGTTTTGGGAAAGTAAATTTGAGAGAAAGAAAAGAAGATTGCTACAACGTTTTTGGAAAGTAGATTTGAGAGAAAGAAGAGAAGATTGCTGTAATGTTTAAAAAAAAAAAAGATTTGAGAAAAAGAAGAGAAGACATTGCTGAAACGATTTGAATTTTTTCTTTCTCCATATCTTCCATTTTTTTTTTTCTGAAACTTTAGAAAGAGAAGAAGAAGCTGATGTTGAAGGTTTGCATTTTGAACAAAAAGAAGTTGATGCTGTTGTTGAAGGTTTACATTTTGAACAAAAAGAAGCTGATGCTCCCTTGTTGAAGATCTGCATTTTGAACAAGAAGAAGATGCTGTAGGAAAGTCTTTTGTTTTGCTGAATAAGAAAGAAAGTGAAAAGAGAAGGAAGAAGAAGCACCAGAAGAAAAGAAGGGAAAATAGCTGTTGTTATCTGCTTTCAAGAGAGATAAAGGGCTGCTGTTAGCTTGTCTGAAAAAGTGCAACAAGGGTATGCATGAAACATAGAACAGAGGTGCAACAAGTTTTTTTTTTTTTTTTTAAAAGAGAGATTGAAAAGAGAAAGTAGAATTAAAAAAAAAAAAAAAATAAATAAAATAAAATTTATTGTTACCATGCATCTTACACAAGTGAGGTAACCCGTATTCACAAGTTCTTGTCTATTATTTTCTAGGCTACGTTAACTAATGAAAGACCTAGATCATGAATGTAATTTGGGGAACTTGAATTATTGTTTTACATTGTAATCTAGCAAGTTGGAGCTTGTCTAGGGGGTTGGGGTTGGGGTTGGTGCCCTTGTTTGAATTGCATTTTAGACTAAAGCAGGGATTGGTGTTCCTGGACTGTTGTAGCAGTCAAAATATTTAGGAGTGTATTGAGTAATATACGAAACCCTAGGTAGGGTATTACTCCGTGGATGTAGGCAATTTGGCTGAACCACGTAAACTCTGGTGCATTGTGTCTTTGGTTTATTTTTCTTTGTTGCACATATTAGAGTGCCTTGGTTGCAGAGTGGTGGTATACTATCTGGTAGACCCAACCACATTGTGGTGTGTGGTGGACGTGTCCTTGTGTAGTTGATAGCTACGAGAATGTTCTAATCAATCTTGTTTCGAGATTAAATAAGCTTTACATCAAAACGAATTTTTGAAAACACTGATTCACCCCCCCCCTCTCAGTGTCAATCTGGGAATAACACTCTCTAGTAGTTTTTCTCTCCCAATCATCATCTCAACACGTTATGTAGTTGGACAGATGTCCCTGGGATATCACTCTCTCAATATCCTCCTTCAAGTGTCTACACTCATTGGTGTAATGCCCATAACCTCTATGGAAACGGCAATACTTGTCCATGTTTCTTTCTCTAGGCTTAGCTATCATCTTGGGTGGCCATCTCAAGATGTCTTGATCTTTAATCTGCATTAGGATCTCTGACCGTCAGGCATTTATTGGTGTATACTTAGCATGATCAGGTGAGCATTGTCTCCATCTCGAGCATCCTTTATTTGCCCAATCAAGGTTCTGCATTTTTTTTCCTTGGCCTTTTTTTGCAACCTTCTGCTCTTTTGTGGTTGCCTTCACCTCTCCTTGTCGAGCGTCAAGGATCTATGTTACTTCTGCTTGCTTTTGGCATCTTTGAACAAGTTCGGGATATGCAGTCGGCATATCTTGTAACATCAACTCAAGGAGTCGCCTGTTAGAAAGGCCTGTAAAGAGTGTTGTGTTGGCCACCTGTTCATCAAGATTTTCGATTTCCATGGTTGCTTTGTTAAACCTCTATAGATAGTCCCGAATGGACTCATTCTTCATTTGTTTAACAATGAACAATGTTTCTTTGGTCTTCTTGGTCTGAATCCCACTCTAAAACTGACCGATGAATTTTTGGGCTAATTCGTCAAAGCCATCTATTCTTCTCAAAGGCAAGTTTGAGAACCATTTTTGGGCTGCTCCCTGAGTGAAGACCCGAACACTCTACAAAGAATCTCATCAGAGTTGCTAGCAACAACCATCGTCTGTTGGTAATAACTCATATGGGCTATTGGATCCCCGGATCCATCAAACAAAAAAGGTTGGGAGTCTGAAGTTGTGGGGGAATTCGTACTTGGCAATGGCCTCTATGAATGGGGTTTTCCTGATGATTGAATAGATGTCATCAGTTCTTTTTCCCCTCGTGAGTTGTCCCAATTTTTTGTTTATGTCTGCTAGCTCTCAATGCATCTGTACTACCTGAGTGCTTGTTGTTCGGACGCTATCCAGACCTGAACGTTGGGATGTTGCAATGTGCATTCGCACTCCACGTTGGATCCTAGTGAGAGTTCCGATTCAACTCCCTTGTGCACGATCCCAAACATCTTGCTCATCTCCCTTTGGTAACTCTCCATTCCTCCTCATTCCGGATCGCTCTTCTTGTACTTCTTGTGGGCCTTGGTTCCTTTCTTGATAGAAGTTTTGGCCCTTGGTTGGGTGTCCATCTCTTCGAGGTGAACATCCCTTGAATGGAGAATTTCTTCTCTCAGTCCTTCATGTGTTGTCTTCTTGCTTCCTCTCTCGATCGCAAAGATTCAGGTTTCTTGGGGCTCTTAGGCATCTGGCCATCGTTCAGAGCATTTGCTGCACCTCAAAAAATTGGATTTGCATTTGATTCATCTATTCTTGAATGACCAGGACCATTCGAACTTCGTCATTATGATCGTTCAAGCGAACTATTTTGGCTATTTCTTCTTCGTCATGAAGTTCGCCTTCATGAACGCAATTTCCCTCCGAAGGGTGTTCTCCTGGTGGAGGTTGGAAGTTCTGGACTCGATGTCTTGTAGATTTGGTATCCACCATGACTTTGTGAAGCGTTTCTCATAGAGGAGCCAAATGATGTGTCCAGAAACTGTTTAGCCTCCAGATCCCTTAATACTTTCTTGCAAAACGAAGTTAGATGTAGGCCGACCACATGGTTGGGAAGCCACCTCCGAAGGTTAAGTCAGCAATGGATCACCATAGAGCTCTGATTAGTTGTAAAGTTTAATTGAATAATGTTAATGGAGGGAAACGATTTAGATACCTCTGCTATGTGATAACCTTTAGTTTATGTAGGGTTTACATGTTATTCTCGACTGTTGGATTCGTTCGTGCTTCTTCTTGGTGACCGTCTGAGTGTAGTGTTTTTCCCAATTTTTTGGAATCGGTTATGGTTACCTGTAGTGGCACGATCGTGTATCCCGAATTTGAAGGGAACATGTTTCTTTCCATAACCGTCTGGTTCCTTCTTCTCCACATTGGTCGATGGTTTATCCCTCGAACCAACTCGTCCGGGATTACTGACCCGACCGTGGTCAAACCTGGCTTAGTGTAATTTTATCCTTATCAACTGACAAACATGGAAAAAAGACAAATCGATATTAGATGGAGAAAATCAACTGCAGAGTGAAGGCAACAAAAAACATCAAATATGGAAAAGCAGTAGATGGTAAGCCCCATGGAACTCGTAGGTTAAAAACATAGTTTTCAAAGATTATGAGGGTTTTTCTATTATTTTTAAATCAAAATAAAACTAACAATCGATACCAAACACTAGGGGTGTCAATTTGTAACCTAAACCGTTAAAAACGAACCGCACTGGCCCTTTATAGCCCGAACCAATCCGTACCAAACCTTAATGAGCTGCATTTGAGCTAAGGGTGGCGGAGCCCACACCAACCTGAAACCGACCTCCAACCCGTTATAACCCGTTTTACAACTCGTTTTGTAACTTTATATTAAATAGTATTTGAATCATTATATTACCATTAGGTAGTTGGCATAGACAATTAAAAAAATTAAGCATGAATTCAAAGATCAAATAGTCATTTTACTATTTAATATCTAGGTTATTGATTTCTATTGAATGGGTGGGTTTTTTTTTTAATGGAAATTAACTAATAGCAACTTTACTTTCCATAGAATATAAACTTTTGTTGTAGGATGTTCAATTGTTTCTTCTTGTTCTTTTTCTTGCACACCATAAACCGTTAGGCAACCCGAGTCTAAACCGTTAGCCCGAACCCAAGCTGCACAAAACCAAAACCGGCCCAAAACCATTATTTTGCTAATGAGCCGTATTTTGGGCTAAGTGTAAGAGCCTTAATGACAAATTTAAAATTTTTAAATATACTACTTCAAATTCCCTTTAATTTATCATATTCACTTGTATAATCCCCCGTTTTCATAATCAACATACAAAAACCATTTAGGAAGACACTCGATGCTATAGTCATGATAAACTGAGTTCCAAAATAAAATTCTCAATATCTTTCTTTGTAGAAATGACTAGCAAAATCTTCCATCACTAGCAAATTGGTGCAATGATCATTGTGTTTGAAACACCATAGATGATATTACACTACTATTTGAGAAGGCATAGATGATAGTGAAACCAAATAATCATGCCTACTTGTGTCTTTCTGCTCTTGAATCAATTTCTATGATTGTTCAATGTATCTTGAAATCACGGAAATGAAGTAATAAACTTAGAACAAAATTCATTAAATTTACTTATTAGGGCATGTTTGGTTACATGAATCCAAAGATTTGTTGAAATTTCTGGATTCATGAATGCGAGATTTATACCCGTTTGGTTGTGAAAATCTAGAGATTTATCTTTTTACACTAAAAACGTGAATCTGTAGATTTATGGGTATGGGTTGAAATCCAGAGATTTCATCCCTACCATAAAAAAAGCTAAACATTTATGCATTTGTGGATTTCATGAGTCTGGAGATTTCAAATATCTAGAGATTTCAAATCTATGGAGTTATAATTTATAAAATTAGATGTTTGGTTGTGGAATGAAATCTGTTGATTCATCCTAAAAAACTATTTGATCGACGTGATTTTTGTGAATATGCAAATGTATAGCTTTTTTGAAATCTCTGGGTTTCATCCCTTTCCCATAAATCTACAGATTCACGTTTTTAGTGCAAAAAGGTGAATCTCTAGATTTCATGAATTTAGAGATTTTTACAACCAAAAGGGTATAATTCTCAGATTCATGAATCCAGAGATTTCAAATCTCTGGATTCATGTAACCAAACAGACCTTTAAAATCACTGATGAATCTATAGATTTCATTCCACATATTTGGTTAACCAAACAGTTAATTTTATAAATTATAATTCCATAGATTTGAAATCTCCAGACTCATGTAACCAATAGGCCCTAATAAGGAATACAAGACTCAAATTGATTAACACTCCCCATTAATTGTTAATCTTGACAAGCAAAGAAAGACACAATATTAAATCAACTGGAATCTAAGAACATCTTGATTTTTCATATTTCTATTCGTTTCAAAAGTTGTAATGACCCATTAAACTTTTAATGATTATCCATTAGTGTATATTAAGTAATGGATGATTACAAGATAATCTTAAGCGTTGATTTTAATTTTTGATTATGTGATAGACCTACAGGATTAAGTAAAAAAGATTATAACTAGTACCTACTGGATTAAGTAAAAGAGATTATAACTAGTGCAGTCCTCTCTCTCCTAAAACACTGGCAAAAAATATCCATCTGAAATAGAAATCGTTTTGTCAAGATAATGGATTCACCATTTACAAATTAAAATATTTTTTAATGATATATTCATGAAAATATTTAGTTTAAAGATCTTGTGTTATTTTACACTATATTTTCTTTTTGTTTTTAGCTATACAAAAGGACTGTATATCCCTAGGGATGTCAACAGTGTGGTTTGAGGCAATTTCGGGTTGGACTTAACGGTTTTGAGCTCAAAAACACCTGGTCCAAACACGGCCCGTTAGCAAATTAACGGTTTTAGGCCAGTTTCAATTAGGTGCGGTTGAGTTCGGGCTAACTAACGGTTTGGGCTAACGGTCTATACTAGGGTTGACTAATGTTGTAAATATGTTTAAAACTTAATATTATTTTATACAAATAGATGTTTTAATCGTGTCGTTTATATATAGTAAAGACCCATCTAATATTAATTTGTGCGACACGAACCAAGCCTGAACCCTGTTGTGACCCTACCATGATTATATAGATATAGATATATATTAATATTAATAAATATATATGATTTGGGTCGTGGGCCTTGATCTAAAAGGCCCATTTTGTCATGGGCCCTATTCCAGAAAGTCCATTGCTGGGTGAAAACGTAGAGATGCCATTAGAGAGGCACTCTCCTGTAGAGAAGTCAACTGAATAGGTACCTTCCTGAAGGGAATTGAGCTGAAAGGTACCCTCACAAGGAGAGATGACCTTACCCTTTCACCCACAACTTTTGGGCTCTATATAAACCCATTTCCGAGTTCATTCTAAGTACGGATTTTACTCCTCTTTCTTTCTCTCTCTCCCTGTTGTTATTCTATTAAGCAGTGAACATAATCTGATTACACCTTAAGTAACCTTTCTGGGGTGCAACCTTAAAGGTTTGGGCTGACTGATCTTGGTGTGAAGACACTGTAGAACCCGTATTGCACAAATCGGGGTGTCCAAATACCTTAAAGAAAGTACATTTGGTATGTTTAAGCTCTCAAGAAGTATTGTGAGAACAAGCGTTCAAGTGTTTGTGCAGATTCTTCAACCAATTTCAACAACTAATGATTTGGGCTAACAATTTATGATATGCAAGAAGAAGAACAAACATAAATAATTGAGCATCCTACAACAAGAGCCAAAATTCTATGGAAAACAAAATTGCTATTGATCAATTCCCATAAAAAAATGAAGAGTCATTCTATATTATAGAAATTTCACCCCCTTATAGAAATCAATAACTCAGATAGTAAATAGTAACATACCAATTGCAAACTCATTCCTCAGCTCCATCAGATAGTCTTGAAAATCTTCAAACTAAAAATCCTTTTAAATTTCAACTTGCGCTATGATTGATTGTCTTGAAATTGGGTTCTTGTTTTGTGACAATGTTGATTTTTTTCTCGTTTGATGAAATATGTCTCTTTTTTAGGTTGGTATTTAACTTGATATGCAAAGAAATACTTTTGGATTGGATAAATATTGACTTAACTTAAACAAACTTGGTATATTCAACTGAGCATTCATGCTTAATCCTTTTAATTATCCTTTAGAAGTAGTAGAAGATTATTTGATCTTTGAATTCATGCTCAATTTTTTGATAGTTTATACCAACTATCCAGTGGTAATATGATGATTTAAACAATATCTAATGTAAAACTATAAAACGGGTTGTAAAATGGTTTATAACGGGTTGCGGTTGGGTTCGGATTGATGCGGGTTCTGCTACCCTTAGCCCAAACACAGTCTGTTAAGGTTCGGTCAGGGCCGGTTCGGATTATAACGGGCCGGTACGGTTCGGTTTTAACGATTTGGACTATAAATTGACACTCCTATATGTCCCCTACGTTTTATAGGGTAAAATCATATTAAAATCACCCCTAAAACCATAGTACTAAGCACTTGTGATTCTGTGAAGTACTCAGTATAGAATGAACTCACCAAAATAGTAAATCAGCCAATCAAACTATACATTAAACTTATCAGATGACCATTGGGTTTAGACGCATTGTGTATTAGGTTAGTTTAAGTTGGATTGATTTGGTTTGATTTCAATATATGTTTTTTATTGGATTTACTAGCTGCCCATTGTGGGGAAATCATCATCTGCTATGCATAGCAGTGCACATATATACCAAATGATTGGCTGAGAAAACAAAGTAAATATAAGACTATTGAGAATTTTTAAAATTTAAATTAAGTTTTTAATCTCAGCCAATCATTTGGCACAAAAATGCACTGCTGTACACAACAGAGAGATGTACACAATAATAGAGGATATTTTTTCCACCCATTGTACTAGTCAAAACTAAATTGAAAAGTGAATATTTATTGGGAACATAATGAAACCAAAACTAATTTCGATTCGATTTGTATTAATTTTTTGGGTTTAATTCTTTCTTCTTCTTCTTTTATTTTTTATTTTTTAAATTCAATCTTCAAAATTGATAACCTTGAATCAGTAGACCGTATAATTAGGTCTCACCATCCTTTTGATTAAAAAGGAAACAATGGGAGTTGAAGTGTTTGTACTTAATTTTTGCTATTCATTTGAAGAGTTTCTGAAATTTTTTCTTTAAAACATATTAAAAAAAAAATGAAACTTTATATTGTGTTATTATGTTAGTAGTGCCCAATAGAGACTTATTTTTATAGCATGTTTGTATATTTTACTTAATATATGACAGCAAATGAATGGCAACATCAACTTTGGATCAATTTTGACAAAAAAGAAAAGGAAAAAATGAAATTTCTTATATTATTTTATTAAGAAATATGTGTTTTACAAAGAGAACATATTTGAATGTGTGTGATTAAATTAACATCCAATGGTATTTGAAAAAAATGCAGAAAAAACTTTTTTTTTATGTATATTATTTTAATATAAATATGTTTTATATTATTTTATTTCATGATTTCTGTCAAAGGAATTTTAATTCCACATCAAATAGTAAGGAACTGATTATTTGGTTTATATATCTTAATTGACTTATGCAGTACAGTGTGAACCCAGCTTGAACCCTAGTATGACCCAACCATTGTTATATAACTATATATTAATTAATAGGGATAATTACTGTTGCCCCCCTCAATTCTAACAGTGTTAAGACCGTTAAGGTTGAATGTTTAATGTCTATTTTGCGCTTTTATAATTAAGAATGCCAAATAAAATATTATCCTCATTTAGAAAAAAATTATATGAAATAATTTTACATGTGTATTTTTATCATCTTGAATTAAAAAAAAAAAGAAAGAGCACCCTATTGGTAGTAGGACTTCTTAAAATAGCTAACGTCAAATTAGACAATAAATAAATAATAATCTATTGGAAGTAGAAACTTCTTAAACTGATAGCATTAAACTAGAAAGTAAATAAAAAAATAAAAAATAACACGAAAAATTAAGAATTACAATTTTTTTATTACCAAATTGAAAAGTACATATCGAAATTTGAAAATGAGTATCCCTTGATTTTCTCTCTTTCTTTTGACTAGAAAAGAAGATTGTTTAATTATGTTTAAGTTTTCCCTATTTATTTAGGATAGTAATGTAATTTAATATAAAGTGTAAATAAATAATATAAGACTATAGGGTTAATTTGGGATTTTTATATAAATAAAATATGCCATATCATCATTTAACTAACGGAGTTTAACAGTAGGGGGACAATAGTAATTACAAGCAAAGTTGAAGGTTGAATTAGTAATTTCAAAAAGTACTGGAGATAAATTAGTAATTAAGCTATAGTACAAGGGGACAATAGTAATTATCCCTAATTAATATTAATATTAATATTTAGGGATAATTACTATTGCCCCCCTGTACTTTGATTTTATTACTAATGTATCCCCTGTATTTTGTAAAATTACTAATCCAACCTTTAACTTTGTCTATAATTACTAATGCCCCCCTACTGTTAAGTTTCGTTAGTTTACTGATGATGTGGCATCTCCATATTTTTTAAAAATCCCAAAATACCCTTTTACTTATCTCTTTACTTATTTACCCTTTTGTCAAGTTACAGTAATACCCTTAATTAATTGTAGAGAAAAAAATAATCATAATCTGTTTTACTCTTAAAAAAATCACCAAAATAAAGAAATAATAATTGAATAAAATTAAAATAGAAACCGAAGAGGAGGGAAGATAGAATTCAACTCAAGTTTGGAAACTGAATATCACCTACTTCGTTAATTCCTTCTCTGGCAAGATTTTGTGATTTCGTCAATGGTGTGTTAGTAAAGCGGTAAAAATTCTAAACTCCCATGGGGAGGTGTTACGTTCTTTTCCAATATTAAAAAAGCACTAGTCCCCCCCCCCTCCAAAAAAAAAAAAAATTTGTGGTTTCCTTCCCTACGTATGCTAGAGGAGAAGGTGGGAAACCAAATCGAATTTGAATTTTGTCAATTTCTTTAATTCAAATAAATAAGTTTAGTGAAGGTGGAAAACCAATATTTTTTAAATTCAAAATAAATGAAGTTAGGGTAAAATTGACATTTAATCTGGTTTTTATAAATGGGGTAGTATCGTTTTTCGATTTCTTAATTTTAATGAAGGACAAAGTGGACATTACATATTCAAAATTAACGGCTACTTAACACCATTATAAGGAAGGGGGCAACAGTAATTTTGTAAAGAACAGGGTTTTATTAGTAATAAAATCAAAGTACAGGGGGGCAACAGTAATTATCCCTAATATTTATGTATGACTGGGGACTTGGGTCATAGGCCTTGATTTGGAAAGCCCATTTTGTCCCGGGCCTTGATCTGGAAAGCCCACTGCTGAGTGAAAATGTGGAGATGCCATTAGAGAGGTAACTTAAGATGACCTAAACAGGTACCCTCAAAAAGGAAGGTGACTTAACCCTTTGGCCGACAGTTTTTGGGGCTCTATGTAAACCCATAATTGAGCTCATTTTTAACAATGAATTTTCCTCCTCCTCCTCTCTCTCCCTGTTATCTTTCTGTTTAGCAGTGAATATAACATAATTGCACCGAAAGTAATCTTTTTGAGGTGCAATGTTAAAGGTTGGAGTTGACTAATCTTGTGGGTGAAGACATACTTGGAACCTGTGTTGCAAAAATTAAGGTGCCAAAATACCTTAAAATAAGTACTCCTGGTACTTTTCAACTCCTTCAAGCTCGTGATTACCGCAATCTTACCAGTGTTCATACAGAGTCTTCCTTCACAAGTTCTCAACAATAAAAATAAAGTAATAATAATGCTTAAAGACACCACTTACTCGATCTATTCTCTATGCCCACATAACTATTTCTTGATTAACTAAATGAGGGTGAACCTGGAATATGAATGCAATGATTTTAACTAGATCGAATCCCATTTATTACATATTATATAATGTATTTCATGCAACTTCACCTACTTGTCATTTCTAATTAATAAGGTTAAGTCTTACTTTGAAAGGATTAGCAGAAACTGTGATCATTCTAGTATAGAAACTAGGCATCTTAGCAATAGATGAAGCAAATTACCTCTCAGCAGTCAAGTCAAAAGTTGAGGCACACAACTAGACATGATAAAAGCCTCTTTGAAGGATGTAGATGCAATACATCATACAAGCGAATAGGCAAAAGAGTGGTGAAACAACTTGGGGGTGTCATATGGCATGATAATACTATGAAGAAGATCATCAAGTTTCCAAAATTTCTCATTAATGCCCATCAGCTAAGAGGAAATATTGAATATCTTAAGGGAAAGATAAAAATGCATTTTGATGACCGAGTGAATTATGACATTAAAACTTTAGAGGAAGGTCAATCATCTACTCAGACACATCTATTTGAAAATTCTTTAGATGCCCAAATGAAATTTCAGCCTGAAAACATGGTGGGCCTTGAAAAAAAAAAAAAAAAAAAAAAAAGAACAGCTACTGAAGTTGCAATTGGGAAAAAAAAAAAAAAAAAAAACCCAAAATGTTGTTTGGTGTTGTCACAATCACTGAGATGGGAGGTCTTGAGAAATTGACTCTTGCAAATAAAAACTTTCGTAACAATGAGGTGAGAAAACATTTGGGTAATTTTCATCTGAACCCTGAGGTTTGGTCCAAGTCACTTTTAGTCCAGTTTAAGTTTTCTTTTGCATATGGCTCCCCTGTAGTTTCAAGAAATGATTAAATAAGGACAAGCTTAACAAAAACCGTTAGTTTAATAATTTTTATGACAAATATATATATATATATATATATATATATATATATATATATATATATATATATATATATATATATATATATATATATTTGTTTAGGAGGAAGACGTGAACACAATGCCAACTTGAATTGCAATAGAACCATCCCTGCAAAAAAATCCATTAACGGGTGTTAGGGACAACTAGTTAACGGGTCCTGTTTCTAGATCTTTGGTGTCCCTTCCATCGTTATTCGTTGATGATTGTCAATTTAACTAATAGTCTGCTTCAAGGGCCTACTCCCGTGTTTTCAAAAAATGTTCAAGCGGATATGGCGAAGGGTTCAAATAGATTATGTTTGGACAATCCAGGATTACCTTGCGATTCTCGTGTGAATATATCGCTCTCCATCGCTCAAGACATGGATTACCCAGTTAAGTTTGCTCAAGATTGGCATGAAAATGATCCTTGCACTGGTCCCTGGTTCGGGATTACTTGCAGCAATGGTAACATCACTGTGATTAATTTTCCAAAAATGGGTCTCACTGATACGATCTCCCCCAATTTCTCTGACTTTAAATCGTTGCAAAGACTGATTCTTGCTGACAATAATCTCACTGGTATCATTCCTGCAGAGCTTACAACTTTGCCTGTTCTTGAAGAACTTGATTTATCAAACAATCAGCTATATGGGGTAGTCCCAAGTTTTAAGATTAAGAACATGTAAATTTTGTTTTAATTTTTTTTTTCGTGAATTTCTCATGATTCTATTCGGCTGGGCCAATGAAGGGATCTACTTATTGATCAATGAACTTAAAGACAAGGGGCAAAGAGAAATCAGAATCTTATTTTCACAAATTTAATACTAAAACTAAAGATTCAAAGAATGCCCAAACAAACCAGACAATAGGATCTCAAATCCTCAAGAACAGAACTAGGGCAAGCAGAAGCCGAATCCCCGATAAAAATCCTCCAAATCCATCGTTGAAAACTATGAGTACCGAAGTCGAAGCGAGATGGATCGTATTGGAGAATATGGTTCAACAGATTTGGCTAAATTGGGCTTCTTCAAGGAGGAAAAAAGGAAAAAAAGAAAAGAGAGCGATTGAATTCTTACGTAGGAAGAAAGAACCAAGGAAGAAGAGAAGAGAGACTGCAATTTTAACCCAAAAGAGAGAAACGAAATGAGAAGATAAGCCACTAACGCAATCGGGAAACCTCTGTAGTTATCCTTGCCCTAATTTTCCCAAAAAGGTCCCATTTTTTCTGCTATTGAAGACAAGAACGAAACGACGATTCTAAACCAAATAAATCGAAAAAAAAATAGTTTGAGTATTTTCGTCATAAAATTATTAAACTAACAGTTTCTGTTAATCTTGTCCTCATTTAACCATTTCTTGAAAGCACAGGGGAGCCATATGCAAAAGAAAACTTAAACTAGACTAAAAGTGACTAGGACCAAACTTCAGGAGGTCTAGATGAAAATTACCCAAAACATTTAATTGTCAAGCCTATTTAACTATATCAAAGGAATATAGTGTGAGCAACATTTTAAGCAAAACTATGAAACAAGTTATGCTGCAACTCAAAGAAGGAAAAAATGCATTGGCGTCAATGGACCTTAAAAATTTGGAGGAAAAGATTTTAGCAATTCTCAAGAATAAGAAGAGGTATCTCATTGGATTGGATTATGTTTGGATGAACGAAGATTGGGATAGTCTGTGACACTCCTTCCCTGTTCAATGCAATGGCCAACAATGTAGATTGTTGTTGATAACTCGAATTGATGGCGTAGCCAGACATCCTAATCCGAATGCTATCATACAAGAAAAAAATTTGTGGACAAGCAAAATAGTTTAAATATCTTCTGGAAGAAGTTCTTCCATTTGGAAGATGACAAAGTGAAGCAGGTCTCAAGGAATATGACAATGAGATGAAAATTTTGGCAGCAAAATTCATTAGGAAATGTGATGGGTTGCGTCTTGTTATTCTTCTGTTGGCGGGCATATTGTCAGAAAGAAAGCAAAAAAGAAGCTTTGTTGAATGCAAGAAAGTATTTGACTGTGTGAACTAGCATCTAAAAAAGAGAAATTGTGAAGATGTTTTGAGTCTAAGTTACACTGAACTGTCTTTTCACTTAAAACCTTGCTTTCTTTATTTTGGAGTTTTCTCAAAAGATATTGCGATCAAGAGGGAAAGATAAATTCAACTATGGACTGCAAAGGGATTTTGGGGAATTCAAGAATAGAAGATTTGGGCAAAGAGTACATTGAGGAGTTGGTGTGTCTTGAGATCCTATTGTTAGAAATTAAGTCTGAAATCTCTCTCCCTTCATTTTAAAAACATGACTATCTCTATAAACTTTAAATTTCAAGAAGTACTTTCCACGTAATCTCACTTCCTTGTATTTTGAGTTGGTGAGTTTTGAAGTCAACATTTCAAGATGTATTGCTTTTCAATGTGATGTATTGCTTTAATGTATAGATGTGAGGACGTCAAAGAATGGACTAATCAACTACGCATGAAGAGGAATCCATATGATTATGAAAATAACTATAGATCATACACTAGTTGGAAATAAACTTGTGTTGTCAAATGGTACTGTATTTAAATAAAGTAATGGATTTGTGGTTTTGAACTTATTTATAATGTCTTTTGAACAGAGTATGCAGTTGCTTTTGTTTAATTGAAATTTGTTTTGTACCAGCATGCATATTTGATTTGGTGGGACCTGAATTTGCAAATATTATTAGAAGTTCGGTCTTTGAAGGAACTAGGGAGGATGATTTGGACTGTTGTGGGGCCCATCAGAATTCGGTCAGGCTGGAGAGTTCGGCCAATGATGAAACTTTGTAATTAAAAGTAGTTCTTCCACTTTCGTCTTCGTCTATATCAGTGCGGGTTGAAGGTTCTCCTCGTCGGAAACCTGGTCGTCCGACGAAGGCTCACGCAGTGAAGAAAGTAGTAACAAGTAAAAATGGTTCTATGGCAGAGGAATTCAAGAAGGTAGATGTAGCTTTAGAGAAAGTATCCATAGTGCATCAGAGTCTCCCATTGGGAGAGAATAGTGTTGCTATGTAACTATTGCTATGAAGCTTTTCTTAAAGATCTTGATTTGGATGCATCTAGACGTCTTACATTTCATTTTTGATGGTTTAGTTATTGTCAATTATGAGTAGGAACCAGTGAGGAAGGATGTATTGGGGGCAACTGTTGTTGCGGGTGAGCAAGGTAGGTATTAATTGTTGTATTTCTTTTCTTTTTCATATTTTCTAAAATGACACTTTTAACGAAAAATATTTGATTTGTTAGGCTACTATATATGTCATGGTTATCGTGTTTTTCTTGTTTCCTTTTAGAACAAATTACACCACACCTGCTATAAAGGGGGTAAAACTCTGACCACTCCATATTACCTCTTAAATTACATAGCATCTACTCTCAAAATTACAAGTTATCTATAGTTATATTTTCACTTAAGTGAACATGTAAAATGACCAAAATACCCTTTACTTAAAATGATCTACCCTTACTTAAGGAGCGATGCGTAATCTGAGGAAACTAAAAAACTTTCGAGTTTGGGAGTTGAAATGAATTCCAAATGCGGTAAGGCACTTCACAGCACTAGAGAAATTGATCATATTGGATATGACAAAAGAGTTCCTTGAGAGCATTGAAGAAGGATACCATATTAGTGACTTTGAAATCTCTCTCTCTCTCGAAATTGATCGTATTCGGCATGAAGTGTCCAAGTGAAAATTACCCAAAAATGAATTACTAAACTGTTTTTTTTTTTTAATAAGTAATATTAAGATGATTTATTAATAAATTAATTTAAAGTAGGGTAAATATCACTTCTCTCTCCTTTCAGTTGACCAAATGATACTCAGAACCATCCCCCCTTAATTGGATGATGTCACTTACCTTTCCTATTACTTAACAACGGTATGAAACCCTCCCTTTAGTTAACTTTTTCAGAAAATTTGTATTTTCATGTTATGTATTTCTTCTAAATCCCAAACTACCCTTAATTAGGAAGACATTATAATATAAACTCCAAATTACCCCCAATTACCTTTTTAATTAAAACCTTAAATTACCTTTAATTAATTTTATTATTAGAACCCCATACTCTATTCTTCTATAGATCTATGCATCTTCTTTTTCATATTAAAAAAAAAAAAAATACAGTTCAACCAACTTTTCTAAGTATTCAGGTCTTGATGTCTATGTCAACCTTTCACTTACTCTTAACGTGTATGTGTTGATACAAAATCATGCTCGTCCTTCCCTGCCAAGTTCCTGCAAAACAATTGTTCGACCTTAGGGAGTCGAGGTACGTCTCCGACAAGCAAGTCAGTACCAAGAAGATATGAACTCAATTACTCAATTAGAGATTCAAGTAACTAATCATACATAATATTAATACCTACTTTCTTATGTCTGCTTAGGATGTTTATATAGTGTAAGATAATAGAGTTAAACACGAACTGCGACTATCAAAAGAGTTATTCACCTATTCTTCTTCTAGATAGTTGATAAACAATAGAAGTTCACCTTGAACGAGCTTTCTGGATAACATGGTTGGACCGACACTTGATTAAGTGGTCGGTCCAGTTCAAACCAAAAAATCCAAAGGTCAGACCGGTCAGGGTAGCATGATTATTTCAATCATTAACAGTACGGTAGACTTGTGTCTTCAACCCGAGTCAAGAATAGGCGGTTGATACTTAATGGATGACCAATTTAGGATTTTGGATTCTACCTTTGGAAGTGCTTACCTAATGAGTATTCAATGCCATCTATAATATTCTAATTTAAACACTAAATTAAATCTAATAAGTACTCTTGAATTAGAATACTGTATGTGACTTAAGTCTAAAATTTATTCTATACTTATTAGGAGATTCCAAAAAAAAAAAAAAAAATAGCCAAACACCCAATATAGGCACAACAAATAGGAATTAAGATAGAGAAGCAGAGAGCACTAGATAAAACCGTTGCTTGATGGGATTGCTTTGAAGTAACAAACCCAAAGTCAGAACAGACCAACCCCAAGTCAAGTCAGATCCTTACGTCTGGTCCACAACAATGAAAATAAGGTTTAAAGTATCAATATCGAGTATCGTATCGATCAGGTGATTTTAAGAGACATATCGTCCTGTATCGATTATTTTATCGCTCTGGCTAATGTATTTTAGTGTAATTTAATAGAGAGACGTAACGAGATATATCGTATCCAACTCAACCCCGTGTAAGTGACCTTTGAAGTATTAGGTAGGCGTTCACTTTCTGTTATTTTGATTTATTGGCATTTGGGAAGTGGAGTCTATATGTATTGGGTATAAGGAGAAATTAAGATAATCAGTTGAGGTTAATTTGAAATACATATTATTTTTTTGGGTGAATAACTTCGAATGTATTATCATTTATTGATAAATTAAAAATGTATGTATTATTAGGAATCAACCTTGGCATCAATCCATGATCACCACCACTTCTCAGTTGGTGCATTGTCATCTTTACCCCAATATTTGTGGGGAGGAAATTAGAAAAGAAAAATGAGTGAGGAGAGAGAAAGCTCTGGAGAATGCAAAAGCTCGTAGGGAGTCGGTGTCTCTCAGGTTGAAGCCTTCAGAGACAAGAAGAGGGACAATGTTGGGTAGTGTGGAAACTTAGTCACAAGGTGGTGTTTCATTCCCTGGTCGTGGTTTCATTGTTTTTTCAGCTTAAGTGTCAAGGGACATGGCAGGGATTTGGCATTGTGGGTTGTGGAAGGTTGCGAGAACCAACTAATTCGCCTCCAAAGATGGCATCCAGATTTCAACGCGCACTCTCCTGAACCAGTGTCAAAGCCTGTGTTGGTTAGCTTTCTAGAAGTTAGAATTTCGTTTGAGAGAGAATTCTTCCACACTCAGATTAGTGAGTGGTAGATGTATATTAATATTATATGAATTACAATTCAAATATTTGAGTTTGAACTACAACTTGTTTACAATCAATCAAGGATAGAGCTAGTTACGGTGGATTTGAATTTGAATTTAGAGACTTAACCTTTACACTCCCTAGCAAAGTCATTGGTAGAGAACAGACAGTGAGCTTGGACTTTAAAAATTTTAATCTTGGAGCAGATAAGCCTTTAGTGAGAATGTCTACGATTTGGTCTCCTGTGAGAACGAATCGGATTGAAAGATTTTTTGTGGCAACTTGTTCACGAACAAAATGATAGTCAATCTCGATGTGTTTGGTTCGTGCATGAAAGACCGGATTTGCATCAAGGTAAGTAGCTCCAATATTATCACAGTATAAAGTTGGTGCGAAGTGACAACCCCAAGTTCAAGCAGTAGCTGACGTAACCATATCAGCTCAGCGGTAGCATTAGCAACCCCTTTGTACTCTGATTCTGTAGAGGAGCGGGCCACAGTGGGTTGTTTCTTAGAACTCCAAAAGATCAAGTTAGGGCCCAAGTAGACACAATAACCACTTGTAGATCATCGATCAATAGTTGAACCGGCCCAGTTTGCATCACTAAAGGCAGTGAGAGAAAGATTAGTTGTTGGCTGAAATAGAATTCCATGGGATGGGATCTCTTTTAGATAACGAAGAATTCTCTTAATTACAGCCCAATCATCAATTGTAGGGTGATGCATATATTGACAAACCCTATTGACAGCAAATGCTATATCAGGGCGTGTGAGAGTCAAATCTCGAAGGGCACCCACTGTACTTCTATATTGGGATGGATCATCATAGAGGGGAGGTTCCTCAGTTGTTGCTTTGGTGATGGAGGTCAGGGTTGCTACTGATTTTGCTTCATGCATATTGGTCCTTCGCAAAAGATCTAAAGAATATTTTGACTGGCAAAGATGTAAACCGTGAGATGAGCGAGTGACCTGGACCCCCAAAACGTAATTTAACTCACCAAGATCTTTGATGGCGAATTCCTTGCCAAAGGCCATAATGACAGAACTTAACCTCAGAACAACTAGATCCAGTGAGGACAATGTCGTCCACATATACAAGAGGATAAATTGTTTGATGTGCTGAAGTACGAAAATATAGTGCTGTATTAAATGAGGACTGTGAGAATCCCAAAGTGAGTAAATAACTGCCAAGCCGATGAGACCATGCCCTAGGGGCCTGCTTTAAACCATATAAAGCTTTCTGAAGGTGACATACATAAGTAGGTCTCTCTGGATCAATGAAACCCTGTGGCTGAACCATGTAAACCTCTTCAGATAATTCACCATTTAAAAATGCATTTTGAACATCCACTTGGCGAAGAGTCCATCCTTGGGGAACTGCTAGCAATAGAATCAAGCGTATGGTAGTAGGTTTGACAACGGCACTAAAAGTGCCAAAATAATCAAGTCCTTCACGTTGATGAAATCCCTTGGCGACCAAACGAGCCTTATAACGTGAAATAAAGCCATCAATGTTTCGTTTGATTCTGTAAACCCATTTATTTCCAATCAAATTCATGTGGGGCTGATGAGGAACTAGACTCCAAGTACCATTACGCAAGAGAGCATCAAATTCGTCACTTATAGCAAGCCTCCACTTGGGGTCTTTATTGGCAGTGGTATATGAGGTGGGTTCTATTTCAAGATTATCAACAAAAGAGGTGACTAGGAGGTTCAGTTTAGAGATGGGTTTATGATGACCCGTTTTGGATCAGGTTTGCACATGGTAAGGTTGAGTTGGTTGGGATAGTGCAGGTGAGTTATGGGCTAGGGTTTCGGGTGGGTTATGGGCTAAGGTTTCGGGTGCAGGGAGAGGTTGTGATAGAGTTTCCGAAATTTCAAATTTTGAATTTGAATTTAAATTTTGACTGGAAAAGGAGAGTTCAAAATTTGAATTTGAATTTAAAGTTCGGGTGGGGTGGGGTGGGAAAATTCAAATTTTGAATTTGAATTTGAATTTGAATTTGAAAAGAGATTGTCAACTGTAACTATGGTGGGAGTCGAGTGAGAGCGGGAAGGGTGGTTAAGAGGTTGAGTTGCAAAGGGAAATTTTGGTTTCCTCAAAAACGACATGTCTAAAGATGTAGGATCGGCCAAGAGTTGGATCATAACATACATACCCCTTGTGTGAGTTGCTGTATCCAAGAAAGATGCATTGCCTGAAGCGATATTACAACTTGTTTTTGTTATAAGGTCGTAACCAAGGAAAACATGCGCATCCGAATATTCTGAGAAATAAAAGATCTGGATCTTTATGATATAACACCTGAAATGGAGATTTATTCCCAAGTACCGGTGTAGGCATTCTGTTAATTAAGAAGACGGCCGTTTCAAAGGTGGCTGGCCAGAAAATAAGGTGGACTGAAGCATGAGCCATAAGAGCGAGGCCTGTTTCTACTATATGTCTATGCTTCTGTTCCGCTCTCCCATTCTGTTCAAAAGTGTGTGGGCATGAATACTGATGAGATATACCATTCTCTTTTAAAAAATGATCAAAATATTCATATTCCTTGGCACCATCAAATTGAAAAACTTGAATATTGGAATTAAAGACATTGGCTGCATAATAATAGAAATGCTTGAATACTAAAATTGCATCAGAAATACGTACAAGTGGAAAAATCCATGTAAATCTGCTGTAATCATCCAAGAAAGAAATATAATAACTGCAACCTTGCATAGATGGTGACGGAGAAGGGCCCCAAATATCATAGTGCAATAATTGGAATGGAGATACTGCCCTTTATTTATTCAACTTGAAAGGCAATTTATGAGATTTTCCCATCTGGCATGGGACACACAAAACTGGTGAAATAGATGAAGGTTGGTGCAGGCCAGAACTGCAAAGGAGAGAGTCAAAAGTTCTCTTCGACGGATGCCCTAATCGTTCATGCCACACTTCTTGAGACACACGTTCTCTGAGATGAACAGAGGGAGATGCGGATGGTAGATGGAAGCGATAGAGGCCAACTTCAATTGATCCTTGAAGTAGAACAATCCTCATCTTGAGATCCTTCACAAAGCACAAACTTGGATGAAATTCCATATAAATATCATTATCACGTGTAAATTTACTCACAGAGAGCAAATTTTTAGTAATAGAAGGAACATGTAGCACTTTAGATAATGTAAGAATTTTAAAAGGCATTGATAGAGAAGCACTTCCAATATTTTTTATATGCAAACCTGAACCATTACCAATGTGAAGTTGATCAATACCATGGTAAAGCATTGTTGTATCCATGTGAGTTACATTGGATGTAACATGATGAGTGGCACCTGAGTCAGGGTACCAAGAAGGATCAAATGAAGCCGTGGGTCCTGCCAAGAAAGCTTCTGGAGAAGAATTCAGCTTGGAGGCATTGTCACCTGGTGCATAGCGAAAATAACATTGCACCGCTGTATGATTAGTTTTGTTGCAAATTTGACAAGCAACCATAGGGGTTTTTGCATGTCGAACACGATTGTAGTAACCTCGAGCTCGTCCTCTGCCATAGCTGTGAAAGGGACCACGATTTCGGTTAGTGGGTGGGGGGGGGGGTTGATCTAGTGGATAGATTAACTTCTGATGAAGGCAAGTCAAGTTGTTGTCGTATTTGATCTTTGAAGATTTCTTGATTCAGTAAAAGGCCTATGAAATCATCAAGGGGAAGATGGTCAAAACAGGAGGTAATTGAGGTGGCAAAGGATTCATATTCATGGCCTAGGCCACGAAACATTGTGAGGATAATATTTGCATCAGAAACTGAGTGAGCCGCGGTGGCAAAATGATCAACAATAGATTTAATCTTCTGAACATATTCGGCCATAGAAGAGTGGCCTTTGCGAATTTGCAAAAGTTGGTATTTCAATTGCATTATGCGGGCTTGAGATTGGGAGGCATAAGTCCGTTCAAGGGAATTCCAAGCAGCGTGGGAAGTGGTGAGACCAACAATTTGAGAAAGAGCACTTTCAAAAAGGGATGAGATGATCGAAGATAAGATCATCTAGTATTGCTTGTGCCATTGAGAATATGCAGGGTTAGGAATGGAGGTTGATGTGGGTGATGTGGTGGAGGGATTGAGAATGGTTTGAGAAGGAGCTGGATTGGTTCCATCAACATAGCCATAAAGGTCATGTGCATGAAGTAGAAGAAGAAATTGCGATTTCCAGAGGAAATAGTTGCTTCAATCAAGCTTTACAGGTAGGAGAGGAACGATGTTGGTAGGTGAAATCAGAGAAGAAGCCATGGCAGTGGTGGAGCTGGTCCTGAGGATCGTGTAGACGGCGGTGAGAGGCTAAAAAACTAATACCAAGTTAGAGTTTCGTTTGAGAGAGAATTCTTCCACACTCAGATTAGTGAGTGGGAGATGTATATTAATATTATATGAATTACAATTCAAATATTTGAATTCAAATATTTGAATTTGAATTACAACTTGTTTACAATCAAACTCTACAACTTGTTGATATTTTAGCTATAACTCAAAACTCTTCTTGATCGGATGGAGATAAGATCAATCGAGGATAGAGCTAGTTACGGTGGATTTGAATTTGAATTCAGAGACTTATCATTTACACCGGATTTACCACTAGAGTATTGGCATGAAAAGGTTTTGCAGAAACAATTGGTAGACTTGTGTCTTTGATAAGAGAACAAGACTTGGTTTGGTTGGTCATGCTACCAGAGTTGAAGGAGTGCAGATTGAACGCTTAGAACCTGGTCCATCCCGTGTTTTTAGCTTTTTTGAGAAAGTTATTTATGCAGATGGAATTAAGAAGTGTGGTGTGTGCATTGTGAGGGGCATTTAGAAAAAAAATTTGTTAAGCAAAAATACATCCATCACTGGAGAAAGCATGTGAACCTGCCATTGCGTATCCAAAATATCCTCAGGTGCAGGTTCTGATCCTTCTATTGTTGGTAACATTAAAATTCAAATTCAAATTCATATTCATATTCATATTATAATTGGAAGGGATGGATATACTTTAATGCGGGTGGTGGAAGATCCGATCCAAACGTAAACGTTGAAGTCGAGTAATGAGGATAGTTGCAAGAAGTGTCGATCATGTAAACGACACCGAGCTTTTGAATAAATCTTACATGCTTTTTTTTTTTTTTTTTTTTTTTTGTTACAATCTTAAATGCTTTTTAATTGTGGATAGCAAGTGATGTACAAAGTAGATTATTGTTTTTGACACATAATAGGACTCTTTTCCGATGGATCACTTAAAAACGATTACATCAGATAGAAACCAATTGAACCCCAAAGGATCGCTCAATTAGTGAAAAATCAACACCTTCAAGTAGAAGGTCAAAGTTCGAATTCCTTCAGGGTCAGAGGCGAAGCCCTAAGCGTCATCCCTAATATATAAAATCGTCTACTAAAAAAAAAAAATTGGAAACCAACTGAATTTGAATTAATCAATCCTTAAATTAATAGATCACATATGATAAAAGTTTTAAATGAATAACAAAGAGCGGCCAATGTGGTCTTTTGACACATGAGAATTTTTGTTCACTGCCACACGACTCTTAGACGCTATACGTGACATTTTCGAAATCCAATGATTGTGATCTCCTCTGCCCATTGAATCTCAAAAATGTTATGTATCGTGATTGCAACAAACAAAGACTCCCACAAAAGTTTGTTCAATATGAATTGTATATTCTGTTTTTGGGTAAGAGAGTTGTACACTTTTCAGTATTAAAAAAAATAAAGAGACGGTAGACTTATACCAAAAAATGATTTCTAATATTCCCTTTTGGGTTACCAAAATGTTTCTTATTGCAATATATTAGTGTTGGTGTTTACCAAAAAAAAAATATATTAGTGTTGGTTAATTACGACTAGATTTAACAGTATTATTGAACTAATATATCCAACACCTTTCATGGTATCATTTAGTATATGAAAGCAAACGCCTGTCAACATCTTACTTGTAGATTTTTTTCGTGATACTTCTTTTAGTAAACAAAAACTAGCTGTCTTGGTTATTGATGAAGCGAATTAACCTGGAAGAGAGCTGGAAACCAGAGTAGAAGTACAAGGATGTGCATGGAAATTAATTTGTTAAGACCTGAGGAGAGATTTAATCCCCTTCAAGGTAATTTTACCTTTTTAAAATTTTGTTTTGAATTAGTCGCTTTTGGAATACCAAAAATAATTAGTTGCATTAGGAAGAAGGTTCAGAAAGAAAAATAAGAAAAGAGTCACTGAGAAATGGTAAAGGAATGAAAACAAAAGATCTATAGGGGAGATTGACTCCTTTGAGTGCACCTCCTTCGAAATCAAAACCTTATAAAGACCCCTTTCATTTTTAACAACACTAGTGATCCGTTAACCTAAAATGTGATGTAAGTAGGAATTGACCAAAACTCCACTTTTAGGAGAGAGAAGCTTCGAAAAATTTGGGCTGGAGTTTCATTTGACTTCTACCTTCAAGTTCGAAAATGGCAGCAGTGGGGGTAGGCCGCCGAACAGATCCAGTGGTTCCTGGTCAAGCTTCCTATGGTGGTGTGTTCAGGGGAAGGTTGCCTCCATCTTTAGATGATTTGCTAGAGCCAATTCAGGCGGGAAAGTTGAAAAGGGTGGTGATCCCACAAGTGTGCAGAGAGGTATGCAAGAGGAAATTTACTGAATGCAGTTTAGTGGTCAATCTTTTCAAATTTACTCTGATCGGACGATTCGGTTTTCCAAAAACCTCCATGAATGCAGTTCTGCAGAGGTATGCAAGAGGAAATTAAATTCGCCAACAGTTCTGCATTCTACAGTCCACGGTCTCATTACCTGTCTTATATGGCATTGAGCTTGATTTTGTGCCAACACAAGCCTAACATAATTTGCATTACAGAGCCTATGATTGAGGTAACTCAGGCACATTTGTTATCTTTTATTCATTTGGGCTTTTGCAATGATGTAATTGTTAATTCCCATCCGAATGGGGTGGCAAATCCTTGGGTTTGATGGCTTAAGAGATTCCTCGTCCTATTGTTTTGGCCTCTTCTGATCAATTTATACCTTTTGAATTGCTTTGGCATGATGTGAAGTTAACAGTGAGATTCAGCGGCTGATTTCCAAGGGTGGGTGGATAATTGTTATCTAGTGGCTTTGCAATCTTCTGGTAGAAAATTCACTTGGACTAATAATTGTTGGAGATGCCATGCAGTTGTTGTTCTAGACAGAAATTTTTGCAATGACATTTGTACAGATTCGTTTGTTGACTGTCATTAGGAGCTGCTCCAAGTAGTAGCTTTAGATCATGCTCCTATCTTGGTTGTTTGGAGGGGGAGAGGTGTCTCAATGTTCCTTTCCGTTTTCAAAATTTCTGGGTTGATGATCCATCTTTCCTTCCTTTTTGTTAGTACTACGTGGAGGTTGAATCAGAGGGGAGATCATCTCCTTAGCTTTTGCAAGAAGTTAAAGGTTTTAAAGACTACTTTGAAGGAGTGGGCTATGCTCACCTTCCCAAACTTGAATAAGGCCCTGGAGAAGGCTAAGAAAGAGTTGCAGGCTGTCCAAGAGGAGATTGCTCTACAAGGTATGTCTGATAGCTTGTTTGTTGAGGAGGCAAATGCTAAAATAACCTTCCACAAGGCTGTAGATTGACATGAAAATTATGGAGACAGAAGGCCTACATTCGCTGGGTGAAGGTAGGTGATCTAAATTTTAAGTATTTTCATTTGTCTGTGAAATTAAAGAGGGCCAAGGCCAAGATTCATGTGCTAAAGGAGGATGGAACCATAGTGACAGGTGGTTTGCATTTAGCAGATTATACTTCTTTCTTTCTATGAAAAAATCCATAAGAAAGTAGAATGTGAATCTTTCCAAGAATTATTGGATGTCATTCCCAGGGTATTGACGGATAAGGTTCGTCATTTGCTAGTATAGCCTCCCATCAGAGGAGGCAGTAAAAAGGGCTATTAGGGATCTTGACTTCAGAGAGTTCACCTAGCTTAGATGGTTTTTTCTAGCTTCTTTTCTCGGCATGTTTGGGCCTTTGGGGAATTATAGGGAAAGGATTTGAATATAGTTGTCATATATTTTTTTGCTTCAGCAAACATCGCAAAGGGCATAAATTATAGCTTTATCACCTTGATACTTAAGGCGGTGCAGGTGAAATCCTTGGATAAGTTTTGTCCAATTTGTATGGTGAACTTCCTCTGTAAGGTACTACCAAAAGGTCTAGCTTCCCTTCTTTATGAGTTCCTCCCAAAATTAATTTCTAGGAGCGTGGGGCATTTTAGAAAGAAAAAGTGATTTCTAAAAATATTTGCATTGCTTCTAAGTTAACACAGTTTCTAAATAATTCAGCTAGAGCTGGTGGGGTGGGCTTGAAAATTGATATTCAAAAAGACTTTGACACCCTTTTTAGGACTTTCTGTTTGCAGTGTTGGAAAATTTTAGATTCTTTGAAAAATGGAGGAATTGAATAAGAGTTATTCTTGAAACTACTAGGGTTTATGTACTTTTGAATGGTGGCTCTGTGGGTTTTTTTGGAGTGGAAAGAGGGCTGCGACAGGGAGACCCTATTTCTCCCATGCTCTTCAAATTGGCAGAGGAGATCCTGTGTCGAAATTTGAAGGACATGGTAGGGAGGAACAGATGAAGGCGCTGCCAAGCCCCTGGGGTGTTTTAGTTCCTTCTTTTTTTTTATATTTGCTGCTGATATTTTCATTTTCTGTAATGTTGCACTCAAATATGGAAAAAACTTGAAGTCCTTTCAAGGCAAAAATTAGAAAAGTTTGCAAGGCAGCAGATTAATCTAAAAAAGAGCAAGTTGTTCTTTGGTTGCATAAATCCAAAGAGAAGGAGAAAAATTAGAAAAGGTACTACAGATTCAGGCTACTTCTGCACCTACAAAATACCTGGGTGTCGATATTTTCCATGGTAGAGCGAGGGACAGATTTTTGCCAGTATTAGATCTTGTTAAAGCAAGTGTACAGGGATGGATGGGGAAGTTGTTCTCCTAGGCAGCAAGAGTGGAATTAAAGTTTTTCATTTCGAGTATGCTGATTCACAACTTTTCAGTATACTGGTGGCCTACTTTAGTGATCAATCAGGAGGAGAGATGGATGAAGAATTTTATTTGGTCAGGAAACATCGATCAGAAAAAACTGGTGACTATCAAATGGACATACTTACGTCAGCCAAAAGGAGGACTGTGGATTCAGCGTCTACAAGTGTGAATCTTGCTCGTCTCTGCCAGTTGGTGTGGAAGATCAGCATGAGCCTTCATTGATGAGTATTTTCTTTCGAGCCAAATTTGTCAATATCCATGGATCTCTTAAGACATGCAATGTGCAATCCTCCATTCTCCCTGGCATAAAGAAAGTTTGGGAAATGATTGATGGTCAGGAGCAATGGACAATAGGAAATGATGAATCTGTCAATTTCTCGACTGATAGATGGAGTGGCCCTTTCCCCATTGCTGATTGTACATAGTTGGGAGCGGAATTTTTCCAAAAATTTACCCTTAAGGTTGCTGATTTTATCAAAGCTGGCGAGTGGTTACTTCCCCCTGTTTTTTTGAACACAATGAGGTTCATCTTGGATGAAAGCAGTCGATTGAGCTCAATGCTTCTACCCAAGATTGCTGCCACTGGAAGTGAAAATGGATTGAAAGTTCACTTTGAAATCAGCTTGGGACTGTCTTGGAAGAAAAGTTGGGACAACTTGACTGGTGCAAACCAGTTTGGGGTGTGAAATTGCAATCTTGACATAGCTTATTTGGATGAAAACTCCTCTTAGGCAAGCTGCCGGTTGACTCCCGTGTACAGCAATGTTGAGTGTTCTTGGCTTCTAGATGTGTTTTATGTGAGGAGGCTGAGGAAAGTACAGATCAGGTCTTTGCTCAGAGTGGGTATGTTTCTACTCTTTGGAGTTGCTTTGCTGACCTGTTTCACTTTCGTTGGGAAGCAATGCATTCGCCAACAGAAATTTAGGCATGGTGGAAACCAAAGACTAGAGTGCCACAAGCTAGTTTGTGAATGCATGGTTTCATATTGATTTCGTATTTCACCTAGTTAGAACGAAATGCTAGGAGACATGACAACCTGGTTCATGGAGTTGAATGGATCTATAAAATGATTTTGCAATACAAGATCATTACAGTGGAAGGAGGACTTGGGAATGATGAGCTGAAAATTGCAAAAAGGGCTGCACTTTGCATCAAGATGGTTCCCTTCAAGTCCCCAAGGGAAGCTAAATGGCAGCAACCATCAAAGGGTTGGTGTAAGCTATATATAGATGGATCAGCATTGGGAAACCAGGGTCGTCCGGGTGTGGGAAGTTTGATTCAGGACTCCAGGGCCAGGGTTATGCCATCCTTTCGTTGGTACTTGGGTGTCAAATTTAGTCCTGGAGCAAAACTTTTTAGGACTTATAAAGGGCATTGCAGCAGCTCGCTCTCTTGGAGTTACAAGGCTCAGGATTGAGACGAATTGGCAATTCAGTCTCATTGAATCTATTGGTTCATTCTTCAAAAATGGCATGGATTGTTGGGAAATTTGGAGGGAATCGAGTGGTAGGATTTCTCACTGCTTTCGTGAGGCAAATCCTATTGGGATTATCTTGCCAAATCAGCGGCTAAGGATCAGACTTGTGTTCCTATTGGTGAATGGCCTAGACATATGCAAAGGGAGTCGGATTGGGATGCTATATAGCTGCCCAGATTCAGGTTCAGTTGAGACTTTGGCCAGCTTTGGGGTGGCCATTCATGCATTTTGCTTTTGCTTACTTGAATGTGTAAGGGAACCAGTGAGATTGGGTGTATTGGGGCAACTGTTGTTGCAGGGTTAAGTGCCAATGGTTCCCATTTCTGAGTGTATGATTCTCCTTTTAATTCAAAGAAGTCTGATCCTTAATTCAGAAAAGCCTAAAATGTGATTTCACGTTTTTATACCCATCACTAGACAAAATCATTCTAAAACTGTATGTAAAATGACTAGTATACCCTGATGGTATTCCTTCCCTTCTCTCTTCTTCGTTTCACATGACCACCACTTTCGATTTTCTCCTCCACCTCCAACTCAGGCAACAACTACCGTGAGCGTCCACCTCCAACTGTCTGACCTTAATTGATAGTTAAGAGACCAAGCATATTTCCATCTTCACATATGCCCCAATTTATCTAGCAGAACCAATTTCTGATATTACATCTGACTGCCTCATGTGTCTGACTGATCTTTTTGAGGTTTCTGGAAGTCACTAAGAAAGTTTCCTTAATTTGGGCCTGGTTCAGCCCTACTTTTGCAGCAACACGAAATCTCTTAAGTAGGCTGCAGTAGTGTTTTGGCAATAGTGGTTTGCCAATTTAATCTGTCAAGTATAAATTATAAAATTTGTAGACCTCAGAAGATACAAAACTATATTAAAGTAAGACCAACACTTTGAGCACTGATCTGCTGGTATGCATCCATCTCTTACGCTCTCCCAAACCATTATTTCAGTCTGTAGAATTTGGTTATTGATGGTTTCTGGGTTTGGTTCTCAAACCAAAGTATTCAGCGTTTTTGTTCTTCTATATAGATATTTATTGATGTTCTTATTCTGCATATACTCATAGTCTAAAGCCTGCAATCTTCATCAACTTCTACCAAAACTGAAAACTAGAGCCAAGAAGATCAATTATCACTACATCAAATAGAAGGAGCACTACAGATTTGCACTAGAATAAAGAAAGACTGATCCAAAAGTTAGTACTTAGTGGCATACCTTCCCTAAAAAATATCTAATTACTGAGACTGAACCCTGAAGGTTTCACTTTCTAGTCCAAGACTCAAGTTGGGACTGAGTCTGAAGGTTTGAGTTTCTGGTCTGAAACACAAAGCTTCATTCTCGCACCAGAATCACTCATGGAACCAAACTAAACGGGTTAGATCATCCACAGAGGAAGTGCCAGTATATGCAAAATCTGAGGAAGGAAGAGGGCAAATGGTGGTCAACCCAATACTGTTGGACTTTATGTACAATTATGAACAGGAATAGAAAGTAAAGACGCGTAGAAGTACATATAATCAAGGTTTAAAGTATCGGTATCGAGTATCGTATCGATCAAGTGATTTTAAGAGACGTATCGTCCTGTATCGAGTATTGTATCACTCTGGCTAATGTATTTTAGTGTAATTCAATGGAGAGACGTATCAAGATGTATCGTATCGATTGGGTCAAATATAGATACGTATCGGCTAGTATCGTATGGTATCGTGGGATACTTTAAACCTTGCATATAATGAAGAAACGAATAAGGTGAAGTCACAACAGAAACAGCAAGGGAGGTGAGGGAAGAAATAACAAACCTGGTTAAAATAAAAAAAGAGAGAGAGGGACCAATTTGGCAAAGGAGTGAGAGAAAGAGCATCAGCCACACTTAATTCCAGTGAGAACACAGCCACGTTCACCAAACTCAAATTTTATTCACAAAACCATACCAATATCTCAGTGGACTGAAACTGAAGTTAAAAAGACTTTCAACTGACTCGTGCTGATCCCTACGACGGTTATCATTACCTAATTGCATTACAAAATTAAAGCTATATGTGTATTACTGCCTAGTCTCTCTGGATATAACTACAGATTATTCTTGAGAAATTACAATCGCTAATATTACCTCTTATTTTCACTACAGCCAAAGCTTCCCCATTAAACCCAAAGACCTAGCTTTCGGTTTTGCAACTTCTGATTCAACAACCACAACAATAACAAAGCCTTGTCCCAACTAAATAGAGTTGCCTACATGGATTCTTGCCTCCCAATCAGCTCTGTTTAAGGCCATGGTAGATACAAGTCTTAAGTTATGCATATCCTTTCTCACCACTTCTCTAAGGTTATCTTAGGTCTGTCCCTAGCTCTTCTAATTCATTCAATCAAGATTATCACTTATTTGTACAAGGGCATTTACAGGCCTCCATTGAACGTGGCCGCACCACCTCAAACGACTTTCTCTGTTTTGCAACTTCTTATTCAAATAAAGAAAGAAAAAGAAAAAAAAAAAATTTATATATATATATATATACATTGCCAAATTCCATATTTTGTTGCAGTAACAGATCTTTGCTTGAAAAAACATATTCTATAAAACCAAACTATGTTTGTCACAAAAGAATGAAAAACAGAAGCTTTGTTACCCAGAATGTCTTGAGTGCAAAATATTACACCAACATGCTAACAAGAAAATGATTTATAGAAACAAGCATAAAAAAGGGATTACAGCACTCAAAGAAAACTAATCTTGGGGAGCTGCTTCCATTGTTTGGATTGGTGGAGCAGTAACAACAGAAAATTTAAGATCAGAAGGATGGGAATAGCCTGACCTCTCACGGATCTCCCTATATTCTTGGCAGATGGCACACATATGGCAGAACAGATGAGTTGTCAAGTCCCCACATGGCACTTCCTGATTAGAATATCAAAACAACAACGACCATCATAAGAGGTTGGTCTACACATCCACCACTTGCACTCAGTATCAATGTAAGATTATGAAAATAAGAAAGTTTCAAAGAATTCTTCTTGATGTAAAAAATGTAGTTCGGTCCAGATGGTAGAATCAGTAGGTTAAATTCCAAATATCTGCGGCTAAAATATCTCCAGTAGTAGTATTAATAAGGGTTTTGGAGTCGAGTAAATGAACCCCATATGGTTGAGAGCAACTTACACCGTATGATGTGTCCAGCACCCAACGGAAAATCTCTGGTACTTGATGCCAATTACAATCACATAGAGATTTTGGGAAGTCGGAAAAGAGGATAATTCAAGTTGTTGAGAATGAAAAAAGAGACACCCCAAAATGCTAAACTGCTGGTGATTAAATACCAATACATATACTGACCTGCAGATCATTTTCTTGTGTTCACGCCAGAATTTTTAATCGAAATGAAATTGAGAAGAACTTAACATGATGTTACAGAAGTCTGTAATATTAACCCCTGGGGGGGTAATGGAAACAGAACTGGATAGACGTGGTAGTTGGCTTTAGTTTATGACCCACTGTCAGTTCAACTATATGCCAGGTTCAAATGGGATCAAATTTGCAGTTCTCAAAAAACTGCATTTGCTTCATTTTTGCCATCCACAAACAGCCTAAGTTAATAATTTTTATTTTCAATAGGAAGGCAGTGGCTTAGAACAATTTTGCACCTGCAGATGAAACTTTGATCGAAGAGCTCTACGGTATCCACAAGCATAGCAAGCGACAACGCATCCTGGTAACCCTAAGAAAATGCCTTCAGTCAACAGACAACAGAGAGCATTGACAAGACCACACAGTATGAAATGGGTCATGCATGACCCAATCAAAGTCCCAGAACCCAAAAACTCTGCATTCTTTCCGAACAGGAAGCAAGGGCAAAAAAGACCAATACAACCTGCACACAGTTGATAAATAGTGATTAGTTGATGTTATCTAATGAAAAATTCAATTTGCGTGCTATACCCCTAACTTGGAAAACTATGATAAAAGGACATGAAAGTGAAAAAAAATACTTATCTGCTTGATTCAAACTATCAAAAGAGAGACTATAATTAGATTATTCGTCCACTTTTATTGATCAACATCGACTTTCCCTAACCATTAACAAACAATAAAGCATGGGAATCTAAATCACATAATACAAAAACTATCTAAAGAAAGGAGAAGAATAAATCTGGTCCCGCTCGATATAAAAGTCTAATCAGGGAATCCTAAGATTTAAAGATACTTAGACTTTAAATGATAGTTAATATATAGATGTAACAAAAAGATGGCTGCCCTTTCCTATGACACTTAAGATTAATGTAACCGAACACGTTACCATACTGGAATTCTCAAGTATCTGTTTGGTCTAAGAAGTCAAAAGATTTCATGAACTCTATTGGTCAGGTTTTCCTTTCATGAAAGTATATAATAAAGCCTCTGTGATTATACTGTAAGTATAAAAATACATATAAAAACCTCAGAACCAACCATAGCCTAACTTTAGGCCAAACTAGCATCAATAAATACAAATAGAGAGGATCTCACCCTTTTCTACTTCCCCTGTTGAAGTCTGAGACAATAAAATGAGGCAATGAAAAATATTCCAACACTCCCCCCCCCACAGGGGTCCCCCAAAAAGAATAAAACACTTTCTTATCTTCATAGATGGAAGCACCTTTCAACCATCCAAAGCTGACACATAAAAGGGTGTACCGGTTCCAAAGACTTCCACGCAAGCAGAGTCCTAGAAGATATTCTTCCTACACAGCTTTACCTCTTCAAAGCCAGATCCTCTACCCATAAAATTCTTGTTCACTCTGTTGTTGATGTATGCCCAAAGACCTAAAAACCAGGGCACAACACAACCCCTACAGTTGCTGCCGAGCAGCACTACCATAGGACACAATGTAATCAACTTAATGTTTTTCCTAATACAAGCAAATAAATTTCAGCTGGGTAATGGCAATTCTGTAATTCTGCCAGCCAAGTCAGGAAGAACATGTCCCATAATTTAAAGTCAGCTTATTTCAGTTAATCCAAGCTAAGTTGTATAAAGCAGCGCGCAATTGTGAGTCTATGCAAGGATCTATTTATAAGACCTAATGCTAGTCCAAGTCTGAAACATTAGGCCAGTCCAAGTTTAAGTCCTCGTTCTACTGGGAGCCATATTCTAAAGCTATATAAAACATCAACTAATAGAACCCTTGATTACTTGATGAAATTCTCCCAACTTCGCTGCAATTATCTGAAATTTTCGGACTTCTCTTTGACCTATAATTCAATGTCAGATCTACGACAATCTAACCGTTAGATCTGTCCCAAATTTTAGGAACATCATTCCCCTAACCGTAGTGACCTTCCTTCCCAATTTCAGTCCAATCATACCAACCCAAACCCTAGTCTAACCCTAATCCAAGTTCCACTGCAACTCTTATAACTCCCAAACGCCTCAACCAAACCCTAAACCCTTTTGGGATTAACATCCCCTCCAAACCCTAACCCTAACAAAGAGTCCTAAGCCAAGTAGGAAACCTAGTAATGAACCCTAGCTTGAAGAACAATTCTGCAAACTAATTCTGGTAAAACAAAATTATATTATTCACATTTCACACCTAAAACTAACCTGATCGAACCCTAAAACCCCTTCCCAATTGACTCTATACTACCCTAAACCTAACCTTAAGACTTGGGCTTCAACTCAGCCTATCTGGAAGGTGTTTGGTATTAAAAAAGGCTGCTATCCACTGACATTTCAACCCAAAAGTAAGGGTTTAAACCCTCAATTGCTGCTGGTTCTATTAGAGAGGATCCTGAAGACTGACCCAGACCCTGGGGAACATCATTAATACTCTTCCTTAAGCTACCAATAAATATCAAATGCCTCAACTTGGAATACAAGAACATACCTTAAAAGAAAACATCAATCTTAAGCATACACAACACTAGCTGATGCTGGTGATGACTGACAAAACTTCGGTCAAGCAATAATCATCAGCTACTTCAGTAAATATATTTAGTTGTGTTGTTGTATAAGAAAATTTTCATTTAGAGCAAGCAATTTTAACAAAAACCACAGACCAAATGAAGTTTGACAAGAACATAACTCCTCCAATATAAAGAAGCTTAAGCAACATGAAATTGTTTGAAAGCCTCAAACCCAGTCTGATGTACGTGAGAGCGCGCTATCAAAATTGATCTAAATAAAAATATGTTTTTTTTTATACATCAAATACGAATATTCTACCGCACTTATGGTTCGTACAAACGTTTTATCATATTCAAATTTATTAAATTTTTTATTTGCAACATTACAAGCTGAAAATTGCACCTAACGTTGAAAATCCAGCTTTATTCTTGAACTGGGAGTTGAGTTTTATCCTTTTGGAATTTTATTCTTTACCATCTTTATTAGATTCAAATGGGGGTTTATTTGTCTAGTGCTTTATTTATGAATAACATCTCAAGCAAATGAAATAAAAAGAACATATAACATTTACTTAAATTATATTAGGCATAATGTCTACCTATGTCTACATAGGCATACATGCTTATCCCGTTTCTGGGCTTTGGCATACACAAGAGTTTGTATAGCATGGTAATATAGCCTCAATTGAATGAGGGCCAACAACCAAGATATTGTAACAAAAGCAGCTCAATAGGCTAGAAGAATTAGGTTTAGGGTAGCTTGGTTATGGTGTCTAGGATACTTCTGTGACTGACCTCAAATGGATGTTAAAGTCAAGGCTTAGATTGACACAAGACTGATATAGGATGACATATTGGTATTGGGAAGAGACCGAATGGGTTAATGTGAGGATCTAGACTAAAATCAAGAAAAGGTTCAACGGAGGATTCAAGCAATGGAATAACATGAGGTGCAATCCTTCAGATGGCTCAGCCCCATTCATCTTCGGCGCAAGAGCGCTCGATCAGTGAGCTATATGCACTCTTTCAAGGGGTAGCTGCTTCTAGAAATAGGGAATTGTGGTTCATAAGGGATTAAAATGGGGTGAACTTGGGGGTAATATGAAGTGAAATCCTTGAAATAGGGAATTGTGGTTCACAGGGAATTAAAATGGGGTGAACTTGGATCAAACCTGGGGTTTCTGTGGTAGAACTTAGAAGAAATCTTTAATTTGGGTTAGGTTTGGATGGGTAGATTAAGAAATATAAGAGTTTTTGATCTTAGGGTTCCAAAATCTTGAATTTTAGGGAATTGAAGGTTTATACAGTTAGGGAGGTCAGACTCAGGTGAGGATAGGATCATAGGAACTAGGATCGAAGACTAAGGGTATGATGGAAAGGTTGTGTATAAAGTTGAGTCAGATTTGGATGACCTGTTAGGGAAATTTTCAATTTCTTAACTAGGAGGGAAAGTGGTTGGGTCAGGGTTCGAGAAACAGCAAAAAGGGGGAAAGGAAGGGATGGCAAGTGCTGGTCCTCAAATATACCTGCTGGGGGACCTTGTCATCAAGTTAAGAAGTCGACTTGATGAAAAATATAGGCTGAATCCACAGACACATCTGGATCTTAGGCTTGACTCACCAAGAACCTAGAAAACCACCTCAGATATTACTCGCCAAGGATCCAAGGCTTCTTGGATATTACACACCAAGGTACCACTCTAATCTTAGACTCAGATCAGATGGACCTCCATAGAAAAGCAGCAAAGCTGACAAGCAACTAGTAAATTTAATCAAGTGTATGGGGTGTAGTTGGGTATTCAGCCTTACGATATGAATTCCCCATAGAATAAGACTTCAAAACCTGCTGGGCCTAGGATTCCTAGACTCAGAATTTGGACACTTAATACGATAAAAAAGGCACACTAAAACGTGGAGGGCCTTACAAGCTTATAAACTGATAAAATAAAGAACCAATAACCATCCTGCCCTTACCTAAGTTGGGCAGAATTTTCATAATAACACCAAGCCTATCAAAATTTAGTATACCCTGAAAAAAAAAAACTAGTATTTAGTATACCCTTAAAAAAACTAAGTCTAGAAAACTCTGCTGCTACTACTATGACTGCTGCACAGTAGCCTCTAGGTGCTGGGCACTCGAGCCCTGTTTTGGTGCTGGAGCTGTATCACATGGTTTCCCACCAAGATGACCGTAACCACTGAGATCTCAGTGATATCCAATATCCCAAATTTCCAATCAAGTTGGTTCACTTTCAGGTTTCAAGATCAATGTTTCTAAGCCGAAAAAAACAAAGATATTTTTGAGATCTTGAAATATGGTGGCAGTCCTTTCTTAGTGGTCTTGGGTTTGATCCTACTTCGTACCATCACCTCTTTCTTGTTTGTTTGTAACATACCTATTTTCTTCACTGACGAAATCATCATTTATCATAAAAGAAATTTTCTAATAAACTACCCATTTTGGGGCTTTACATTAAAGACCCATTACAATTTAAACCCATGGAACAACTGGGCCAACTCATAGACAATCCTCAGCCTATTGAGGCTTACATAAGACCAAATCTTCTCACAGATGCCAAATCATGCATCAAAGAATCAACGTCCTCTCCTAAGAGTTGACAAGTAAATATTATGAAGCTTCTTCATCTTCTAACATGCAGACCTCACCTACCAAGGACAATTACTTGATTCAGTGAACTTTGAATCCAAGGTCCTCTTTTATTCGTTTTACAATTCATCTTTGGAAACAATGAATTCCAGCTAAGTTGTGCACCATCAAGCCTAGTAATTTTTATGAATTATTGGCAAGTCAGAAAGCTTTACTGAGAGAAGAGGAAAGGAGGGCCACTATCAAGTGTAAAGGATTCTCAAAATTGATCAAGGGACAATGGATTCCAGTCTGGATTAACCAAAATACCCAAAAATGAGATCAAGAGAGGGGATAGCATATCTCCTTACATCTCAAATTTTGAAGTCTTGGGCTACAGTATATGGTGAAGCTAGCAATGAAGCTAGCAAAGAAGTTTCTTCTCGAATTTCTGCATTTTAAAAAGCCAAATGAAGGAGTAAATGGCCCAAACCCTTTGGTCAGATTCTCCCATGAGGAGTTGATCAATCAGGACAGGCCTCGATGAATTTCAATCTGAATTGGCCAATTCGGATTTAAAACCATGGCTTCTGTACTCTATAGGGCCCCAAGAAAGAAGTCCATGACTCCACACAAACCAAATGGAAAAACAGAAAAGAAAAGTTAAACAATCTTCATTCCTTCCTAATGTTAGCAAGAATTGTATTAAAATATCACTTTTACAAATGAAAGCTAATTAAAACAAATCTTTCACTGGATTTTTTTTAAATATCCAAGATGCACCTTTCATATTTTTCGTTCTGATAAATCAAGGGTCACAAGGCAGAAAGGGCATACAGCTCTGCATATCATCACAGCAAGCACAGATCCCAGAAGACCACTGTGCAGGACCCTCGCTTGTGCGACAAGGTGGAGGAAGTTCATCATTCTGTGGACAAACTTCAGCTTCAGTATCTGACCGACTCAACGGAATGTAGGTTGGTGGTACATAACTTCCCTGACCTTCCATTTTCTTCTGTGCAAGGGGTGAAAGGAAAAGATCAAGAACATCAGACATCAACATTCTATCTTCGGCAAGGCAAAACCAATTATGACTCGATACAGTATACAATAAGCAACTTAAAGTAAGTGTACATAAATTAATAGCTGCACAGAATTAGAGACACTAAATTAAGATTAGTTGAAAGCATCTGAACACGGCTTGTAATGTAGGTAGGTCTCAAACAGCATAACTATGGTCCTAGGCTCTGCCCTTTGAAATTGTTCTCAAATGTACAAATACATAATACCACTTGCACTTTTGTCAATGGCAGCAGTCTTCAGGCCTGATGAACCAAGGTACAGATTAGAAGTCTTTCCTAGTAGGTTCATTACCAGCTTAGACATCATACTTCCTAGTTATTACCCATATGAAGGTACTCTTTATATGTATGTTGACGATTCAGATTGTGATAGCTGTACCTTTCCACTCCCTTATTGTGATGTTCTGCATTCTTATTCAAGAATGGATATTTAGCTAGGATTAAGATGATCAACCTCTTCTGGCCAGTACTCCAGTTGAATTCTCTCAAAATAAGTTTCATATCAGATTTTCCATTGATGTGCAGTCATCACCAAGCATACGTTTAGTTGTTCATCCAAGTATATCAAATGTTCTTACCCAAAAACAAAAGCATCTCAAATGAATTTGCTTTGAGGATGCCCTAGTATCAGCCAATGCCCCAGGCCTAAGTGAAAGGGCGGATCAAATGTAAAAAACGAAAGTGAAACCCCAAATCAGATTCCTGTTTAAAGAATTTGTTAGTATGTTGCTAGCAACCATCAGCATAGACAGTTGACCATGAGATTCCCGGATCATCACCCTGTCAAAGTAAATATTTTAGGATGCCAATCAAATTGTGTTGATACTCTCATTTGACAAGACTTTTCTCAACACTGGGAGAGTTTATACAACTACACCACCTAGGACTGAACCAAACCCAACTGGATCCCAACCGTTTTCTGGTTCAGTAGGACTGATGCAAACACGCTGTCTTGGACTGACCCAAACCCAACTGGACTTCCAGACTGAGAAAAACCAGGTTCAGTTTGAGTCCTGGGTCTGGTAGGATTTTAGGAATTCAACTTAGTTTCCTTTTTAATTATTTTAGAAGTCAGTTATGTAGGATATTTTATTCTAATGCTTTCAACCTATTATTTGAATTAGTGTCATAGTCAAGGAGTTAGTCAAGGAGTCTTTTATTTGTGTCATAGTCAAGGAGTTAGTCTAGGAGTCTTTTTATTTTTGGGAAGTTACAACTACACTTCCTTTGAGGCATCATGTAATTAAAGACAGCCTTCAGTTTTGGAAAATTACATGTGCCTCTCCTGAGGTCCCAAAACCGTAACAGATGCACCCATACCGTTATTCTTGGACAGAAAACATTAGAATAATGTTTAGGCCAACTAAATTGCCCTTCTTACTAATATGTTTTTTTAAAACAAATTATAAGGGGAATCAGATAGCAATATTCACCCCGTCATCTTCCCAAATTCAAAAATCTGGAAAACCTTGTTTTAGGTAAACCTCATGCTACCTCCATTTGCTCCCACCTTAGTTTGCTCGCTGGATTTCTGCCATTGTTTTGGGTTGTTTCCACTCGCTTCCTCCTGCTCTGCTCCCACTCATTCTCCCTCTTTAGAACATTTTGATTCTTAAGGTATTAACAAATGGGGGGGGGGGGGGGAAAGGAGAGAAGAAAGGGAAAATGGAAAAAGGAAGAAAAGTAAAACTTCTGGAAAAATTGGAATGCAACCAACATGGTGGGACTGGTATGAATCAAATACCCATCTCTCTCCTGATTCTCCAAGTCTAGGTGGAAAATCAACATTCAAAGCCATTGCACCAGAGGCAGAAAGAGAGGTGTAAGATTTCAATGGTTTCTCCAACAAAGAAGAATAATTCAGCTGAGAAATTTTCAAAAAGAAAATGGGATTTTATTCTGTTGGGTTTCTGGATTTCACGTTTGGAATCCTCGAAATATGTGGAAAGGCACATGACTTTTAGGTCTACAAGGATGTGTTCAGGGGAATCCAAGGAATGGATGGGACAGGTTGAGAACGGATAGTTTGAAAAGTGATGTAGGACCGCCCTAGGAGCTAGGGTGTTCTACAACAACTGGAATTCTAAGCCAACTAAGACACTATAAGGGATGAGGGGAGGGGTTTGCAGAATGCAATTGAATTCACACTTAGAGCACAATACAGAATTAAAATTTCAGCAAAGAAAAATATAAATAATATGCAAGATAAAACTTAAAGGCCTAGGGAGGAACAAATTAGATTTATTTATTCAATCCACAAAACTAGAGAAGGGGGAATGAGGCATTGCATTCAAAGTGACAAAAAAAATACTGCAGTAGTTCATAAAATTAACCTTTCATTCAATGAGAGAATAAGTATTACATTCAATGTATGAAATCTAATCCCAACCCAACTAACACTAACATCCATTCAAACACCAAAAGGAATTAGTAACAAAACACATTACCAGCAGCCTCAAATAACTGTCCAGCAGAACAATCAGGAGAATTACTGTAAAGGAGAAAGGTGAAGAAAAACAAGGTAAGCAGCGACTAGAATGATAAAATTTGCAGAAAACAATTCTGCTAATAATATTCTCGACATTAAAATAGAGGGCCAAGATAGGAGAAGAAAAAGACGCTGAAGAAACAAGAAACAAGAAGAGACAGCAGGTGGGGCTGTCAACAGGAATAGGAGAAAAGAATGAACTAGAAGCAGCAGGATTGCCGTGAGGTGGGCAAGAAAAGAGGAGACAGAACAGAGGTTTAGAAAGAAAAATAGGATTACAGAAAACAATTCTTTTGTAGGTGGTTTTGAGAGAAAAGGAGGTGAAAAGAAGAAGAAAACATGAGGCTCTAGGCAAGAAAAATACCAGACTAGAAAGAGGAAAGGGGGGAGAGAATTTTCAGACCAAAAAGAAACAGAAAGAAGAAGATGAAGGGCTTACTGAGAAGAGGGAGGGATGAACTCGCCAGTGCGAGTGAGGGCTGTAGTTGCACTATTCTGGTCTCTCTAATTCTTTATAATCCCACAATATTGGTGGTTACCAAATTTAAAGGGGGGAAAAAATCAACTTCCGTAAACTAACCCCAATATAATGAAAGAAACAGACTAAAGTTCTACAACTCCAAGATATGAAAAAAAAAATCCCTAAACTACTCTTACAAAAATTGACCCAATAAATACTAATACTAATATGTAACAATAAATGTGGTCTGAAACACAGTCCAAAGGGTCCAGATGACCTAGCAGCCGAACCAAAACAAAAGGTTCCATCACCTCCGCCTCCGCCTCTGGTAGAAACAAGGGGTGGATGGGCAAGGTGTGATGTCCCCATCAGAATGTTCTACTAAAGGAGGAGGAAATTTCAAAGTTGGGACTACTGAAGTTTCACCTCTTCGCTTCCCTGCTGTCCAAATTGAGGAGAACTTCCCTGCTGCTCCTGCTGCAACCCAGGACTCAGATACAGATTCCTATTCACCATTTTTGCAGGTCCAACCCCAATCCGCTGCCAATTTTAGATGATTAAATGAAGCTTGAAGCATCCAGGGACTGTTCTATGATAACTTTGGGAGCAGAACCAGGGAAGCTAACCTCTATCATGACTCAATTCACATGGGTATCAAAGATCAAAATAATGAGCTGTTCAAGCTCCTCCTTCACAGTTGTTGCTGTTTGCCTGCACAATTGGCTTGAGCTTGCTTGCTTGAGAGTAGATATGAGAGAGCATTGGAGATTGGGGGTCAATACCAGGGAGAGATACTGAGCTGAAGAAGAAGATGATGTTAAGGATGGAGAAAAGGACAATAAAAAAATTTACCCTATTAAGGGTATTTTGGTCATAAAATGTCCAGAATACTTTAATCTTCGGCAGAAAAAATTCACGGGTAACAATTTGGCCATTTGCACTATGGTTTTGGGACCTCAGGATAGGAACAAGAAATAAACTGAAGATTGTTTTTGTAATTACATAATGCGCTCAAGGGAAAAATACCCATAAATTTCTATTTATTCTTATTCTACACTGAAATTCCCATGGTTCGACAAATCAATCTCAATGGCCATCTGGGTGGGCCAGAAAACCGAGATCTCTTCGAGATGGTGTATTTTTTCCAGACCAACTCGAACTAATTTGATGGCCCATCTAAGGTGGGTTTTAAGGCTCTGCTTGGGCTGAAAATCAATAACCAGCCTATTTTAGGCCTTCTAAACACAATGGCAGCCTTAGATTTATGAGAAGACAAGTGTGGATGTGAGTTCGGATTTGACCCTAAGTTTGAAACCAATGCACTAGAAAAGTGAAGATGAAGACTTATAAATCTTTAAGTACACAACCATGACTTGATATAGATGAATACATTAAGGTTTAAACTCAAACAGTAAATCAAACATGTTCTCATGACAAGCTAAGTTATATTTAATCCACATCCAAAGAAGTAGTGTGGAACATAATTTTCTGGAAAAGATCAAGTTTGGGATGATCTCTCACCTTTCTTCAGAATTTGCTTGAAACCCACTTGAATTTTTGTTGTAGATGCTTTAAACAAGTTTTTGCTGAAGATTAGGAAGTGTTTCGACCAAGGCAGCGGCAAAAACTCTGGCCAAAAGCACAAATCCAACAAGGGAGGAGGAGAACATAATTGCGAGAGAGACAAGATCTTGTCGAGTGGAGTAGAGATGACTCAATCTTGACTGAGATCTGCAGCTTTTACAAGGTAGCTTCAGTCGATCTCAAAACAAGATCTTGGCCTAGATATAAAACTCTTCCCATTTCACTTCCCATCTCATTCTCGGGTTTCTCTGAGATTTCAAAAGTTCTCAAACCATGGCAATTCCCCCAGTAATGGAGACAATTTGAGATAATGATAGTTATGCTTTAAAGCCCATGGGCTCTGTGTGTGTGCAAACTCTTCTTCCTCCACCCTTTCTCTTAGAAATTGCTCTCTTCCCCATCCAAATCTGATTTCTTTCAGCTGCACCCGTTTCCCTAACAGCCTGCAATCAACTTCATAATAAAGCCAAAGGATCCCATCCTCTTCCTTCCCATTCAGTTCAACCTCCTCCTTTTCTTCTCCAATTGTTCTGTTACCATACTGCTGATACCAGCAACAAGGAAAAGTTGTTCCTTTCACTCTCCCCAACCCTCCTGACTCTAAACTGTAACCTCTTCTCCCTTTGTTTTCCCTGCTTTAAGACTGTTTACAAAAACCAAACAGGAAAAAAAATAATAATAACAAAAGAGACCTCACCACGCTCATTTCCCCTCTGAAATTGTGAAGATACCGGTAATAGAGAGAAATGCACACACACGCATACAGGCACACACCCACGCACACGCAGAGAGAGAGAAGAAGAAGAAAAGGCAAGAGACAGTAGAGACCATAATATGAAATGACAAAGGCAAAAGCATGAGAGAGACAAAGGAGCAGAGGACACCCAATGCCCAAGAAAAAAGGAATTGTATCGGATTTCTTCTGTTTTCATCGAATCATACATTTGGGCTCGGTTCATCATTGCAACTGGAGCTATTGTTGACAGTTAAGTCATTTTTTTCCAAATCATCATCTCCTAGTCGAGGTTGAAGTAGCAGTTGCAGTCCCTGTTGAGGTCAATTTCCTCCATGCTGGTCTCCTTCAATTCCAACATGTCTTCTTTTTCAGCCAACTTCCTCATGGAGCAACAAGGTAGTTGAAGACAAGTTGGTCTTCTTTGCTTTTTCCATCAATCAGTCTCCTTTAGACTCCCATATTCAAAACATTATTGCTCCCTTATGTGCTTATCTTCTATCATGATTTCTTTTTCTTTTCCAGGATATCTCCTCCTTTCTATTTTTATCTGTTTGTCATATACTCTCTTCTATGCACTTGCCAAAGTTAAGATATTGCTACTGATTTATGGTTTTCACTTTATCACAATCTACCCTTGTGGCCTTGTTATCATAAACCCACTACATAGATATTGATGTATGAGTCACTCCTTTTAATTAGAGGTGAGTTCCATAAAATATAGGTCAAAACTTTCTAAACTGACAACAGGTCTTATAGAAGTTGCAATATTAACAACTTGTATAATATGATGTCAAGAATGATACACTCGTCTGAAGGCAAATCAAATGGGGAGGAAACTGTGAACAATGAAGTGATGATCAAACTTTGCTACATGGGTCCAATCGAAGTGGTAATTGAAGGCTCATTCAATTGTCCAATTTCACTTTCGCACTTCTGCACTTCTACAATCAGATTCCCATCAGAGAAATGTTATTTGCTAGAAACCATCAGCAGATCATGATAGTTGACCCTACCTTGTGCTAGATCATCACCCCCTGTCGAAGTCAATAAGTGCGGGTCCCAATAAAATAGTATTAATAGTTTGAAACTCTTAATTTACAAACTTGTGCTAGCTTTTCTCAACATCGGGGGAGTTATTCTAATTTTTGTAGTTTCCTTATTTAGTGTCCAAGTTAGAGAGTTAGTCTTATTTTAGGAGACACCTATTTTTCTTTATATATGATGTAATTCCTCATTGTTGGAGACAGCTTTGACACAATGAATTGAGTTATGGTCTGATAGCCTGGGGCTGTGCATGTACTCACCTTCTTCCCGCCCCCTGCCCCCCCTTTTCTTCTCTTCACCCACAACTCTGATTTCTTTCAGGTGTACCTCTTCTCCTAGCCGACCCACCATCAAGGATAATTTACATTTCTTTTCATTTGGTTGTAAATTAGCATAACATTTTAGATGGTTTGCAAATACATAATCTTTTATTTTGGGTAGCAATTAGGAAAATTTCCAATTTGAGTTTTCTTAAGTTTATATTTTCAATAATGTAAGTTTTAAACATGGTTTAAAGCATCCCACAATACGATACAATACTAGCCGATACATATCCATATTGGATTATGGATACAGCCGATATGATACATATCAATAGGTCTCTTATTTTTTAAGGGGTATGCATTGGATTGCACAAAAATCTAGTGACCAGAAAATGATATAATACTCAATATGAGATGATAGTTTCTTAAAATCACCTAACCAGTACGATAGATACCAATACTTTAAATCTTGGTTTACAGAAGTAATATGGAATATTTATTTCTTTAGTTTTAGATAGATGTATAAAAAACAATTGGTGCAAATTGAATAGAATGGAATAGTTGAGTTATGGTTTGAGTATCCTAAGGCCTATCTGCATGTGCACTCCTTCTTCCCACCCCTTAGTGGTCTTCTGGTCCCTTGCAATTCTGAATTTCTTCCAGACTTCCCCTTCTCCTAACTAGACCTCCACTTGTCCTGCATAAAATAGGAGCTTACCCTTCCTGGGTTGAAGCCTTTTATGGATCAGACCATGCATGGGAGTGCAATGGTGAGCAGTCAATCTGGAAGGGATCGAAGGACAAAACAGGACTTTGTCAGGAAGGCAGCCAAGTGAGAAACCATTCAACTTAAGCAAGGACCTATTCAATCTCAAAATCTTCGGCACAGAACAGATGAGATTTACAGAGCCTTGGTAAAAAATCACTATGTAATCAGCAAAGGCAAGGTGGGGATTTTTGAGGAACAAATAGGACTCTTAACTTGGTAGGTTGAGTTGCTCAAGGACTGTATTTTACAACAAGGTTCTTGGAAGTTGGAACAATGCATGGTTTAAGAGAGATCAATACCAATATTTAAGGGATGTAATACTGTTGCACAGGAAACAATAGTCAAAACATGTAACTAGAAGAAGGGAAGGAGGGCTAATAGAGAGAATGATAACAGGAGGTAAAGAAAAGAAGAAGCCAAAAGGAGGGAGAAGCAACTGATGAAGAATCAAAGGAATCACCTAGGAAGGATTCCAAAAATATTTGGAGGAAGATGAGAAACAGCAATACAATGGCCAACAGGCCCATGCTACACCACAATAAACTCAAACCAATTCTTCAATTCATTCAAACCATCCATAGCAATGGTTATATACATAATTACATACAAATAAAGACTCCTGTAAGAAATAGAAAGTACTCTTAGCTAGGAGACTAACTCAACAAGACAACTAAACAAACTGGGAAACTTCTAATAGTCTACAAAACAATATGCTACTAAACCAACAAGCTGGAATTGGTTCCAGGAGGTCTAGGAATCCCAAAGGGTTAACCTGATTCAGCCACATATCAGTATCACGATGCCTAAGAGAACATCAAACAAATTGAGTGTTTCTGATTCGGAGCCAGGTGCAGGTGCCTTATTTGGTCCACAAGACTAGGAATTCTTTTTTAATGTTTATTGTTTTGGTTATCAGGGTGCAGAACAACTACATGACTCTGCTCAAACCTTAGTGGTCTTTCTCTCTTCCTCTCTCTTCTCCTTTCTTTTTTTCTTTTTTTAACAATCATTCTTCATTCTTTAGTTGTAAAGGCGTCACCTAGGTGTCCAAGGTGTCAGCCTGTCCCATTGGTTGGTATCTCCTTATTTTTTTCCCCACCATTTTCCCTTTGCTGCCTGGACACCATGACAACTATGATTATGTTACACTTATCTTCCAATTGTCTACAAGTAGTCCCATTTACCGTCCCTGCTAGCTGTTACTATGCAGAGCCTCTGTAGAGTCCCTTAAAACATTATCAAATCCGAATACATCTATAACCCTTATGCCGCTCTGCAAAGATGCCAATATCAGGAAGCTGGCTATAAACAAGAAGCATGATAAGGAAAGCCCTATCACTCAAATGCACTTAATTACCTAATGAGCTGTCTCAAACATTCAAAGCAAACTAGGGGTTTTAGCTTAAAAACATCTTTAGTTCTTCCACAGACGGGAGAAGACAAGGCCTCACAAAGAAGATACAAGTGACTTTAACTACAGAACTGACGTAAATCACTCACGTAAATCACTCTCCAAGCAAAGGAACCATGTCTTGTTCTACCCAAACAGAAAAAGATCGTGTTTTACACAGACAAAAGATCTTCTTCCAACGAAACTTATCTCAATTACATTATTTTCTATGTTTATTTTAAAAGCTACCTTCAAACTCATTCAATTCATAAATAAAATAAGATTCAATAATATGAAGGCTTCGAAGCCCCTTCATATGTAATGATCTCAAACAATAATTACAGATGAGAAGAACAAAAAAGCGGGAGAAAAAACGAATCAGATAAGAGAAATGACGAACAGAGGAGAAGACTTTCTTACCTAGCGTGATTTCTTCTCTTGGGGGGTTTTGCAAAATTCCTGCAGACAACCTGAAGGGAGAGAAAAGGGTGAATACTGAGGTGGAAATGGAGTAACTAAAACACGTCAGAAATCATAGAGGGAGAAAGAGATGATAATCGTCACATTATACATTTTTTTTTTTTTTTTTTGGTAGAGACATTATACATTTGCAGACTCCCAAAAATACAAAAATCGGCGAAATATGGCCTGTTCGGTAGGTAGCCGTAGCGATATGAAAAACGCAAAAAATACTTATCGGCGAGAAATCAAAAAAAAAAAAATTATGATTTTTTGTTATTATGATTGTTTTTCTTGTGAAACAAAATTTTAGGTGATTTTTTTTGTCATTTATATACAATATACGAAATTCGACCAAAGGTAAAGTTGATTGACCAAAAAACATAATGCTCTTAAAAAAAAAAACCAAAACATATAAGAGAATTACGTAAAATTGATTTTAATAATTAGAAACCGAATTATAATTGATTTGCATAACTAAAAAATCAAAAGATATAGTTGATTGAAATTATAAATTTATAAGTAAAAATCAAATTTAAAGGTAAGTTGATGGAAATGCAAAATTGGGATTTAAATCATAAGATAAGATTGATTGAAATTATAATTGAAAACTAAAGATGTAATTTAATTTATAAGGTAAAGCTAATTAAAATTATAAATTTATAAGGGTAATTTTCATCTGGACCCCTTGAGGTTTAGTGTATGTCATTTTTAGTCCAAAAAAACTGAAACTTTGCATCTGCCTCCCCTATAGTATGGAAAAAGTCAATTTAAGGACAAATTATCGCTTCTTGGACGAATTTGCCCTTTTTATTTTTTATTTTTTTATTAAATTTTAAGGATTTAAAGTTTATTAATTTACAAAATCAAACCCTCCTTCATTACCTAATTCCCAAATTCCAAAATCCCTGGTTCTACCGATTCTAAATCTTTATTTTTCAAACCCTAGTTGAAGATTAGGAAATGAAAATTAATGGGTAAGCGAGAGAGAGGAACCAGAACATAGAAGAGTGTAACCAAGAGGATAGTTTGAAATCTACCGAGAAAAGCATCTGCAACGAAAGCTCCAAAAGAGGAAGTGAGACAAACATGTCCAGGTATTAACGTTCACATGTTGCCATCACCTCGACTGCTGAAGTGGTCCCGTGAGGTAAGTAATCAGGTTGGAACTAATTCCATTACAAGAAAACCTCTCTGCTATCTCAAATCCTAAGAAATCCAGAAAAGAAATTCTCATTAATTGAAGATTCCTAATCATTTCTCAACTGATCGAAGCGAAACAAAGAAAGAGAAAGGAAATGAAATTAATCAACATTTACCAATGATGAAAACGAAAGATCTCCATCGGCCTGTTTTAGATCTAATCGCCGGTTGACCTCTGTAATAGACTGAACCTTTAACCATTTCTGATAACAGAGAAGAATGATCCATTACTGATGAACTGAGTTAGCTTTGTTTCACAGACGAGAAAAAAACCTTATTAATCATTTCTCAATTGAGCGAAACGAAACAAAGAAAGAGAAAGGAAATGAAATTAATCAACATTTATTGATGATGAAAACGACAGATCTCCATCGGCCTGTTTCAGATGCAATCGCCGGGTTGACCTCTGTAACGACTGAACCTTTAACCGTTTCTGATAACAGAGATTTGGGAATCGGGTAATAGAGAAAGGTCTGATTTTGTAAGTTAATAATTTTTAATCCCATAAAATGTAAAAATAAAAAAATTAAATTAAGAAAGAAAAAAAAAAGTCCAATAAGCAATAATTTGTCCTTAAATTGACTTTTTCCATACTACAGGGGAGGCAGATGCAAAGTTTCAGTTTTTTTGGACTAAAAATGACATACACTAAACCTCAGGGGGTCCAGATGAAAATTACCCAATTTATAATTAGAAACCAAATTGATTAAAATGCATAAGATAACTAGGTAGGGTTGATTTACCAAAATACCTGCAAATGTATATCTTATTTCCTAAAATATTTTTTTTTGCTGAAACCATATTTTGTTTGACATAAGGGGGCGAATTTTGACCTACATCCTAGTTAAATTTTGCCAAGATTTCATTGAAATCTCGAGAACCACCGAACCCCATTTCAATGAAAAATCATACATTGGTTAACATTTCATCCAAAATTTTGTGAATTCATGAGTCAAATGACCATATTACTCTCATTAGACTCAAATGATATAACTACCCCAAAAAACCAACCCTTAGGTGGATGAATGGATTCTCTCTTCGCCCCTCTTCTACCCATATCTCGCCGAAAATCACACACCACTGCTGCTAGAAACCACCCCCCCCCCCTCCCCTTACTGGCGACTATTCCCCCCCCCCCCTAACCTACCTTGCCGAAAATCACTCCTTCTCTCTCTCTCAACTACCACATCCATTGGAGTTGGGAAATCCTAACCCTAACAAAAGCTCCAACATTGTCTCTATTGCTCAACCTGAATGAAGAAATCAGAGTTCTTGAGAATGGGACCATCGAAAAAACCAGCAACAACGTAGTAGAGAGAGATCCAATAGATAATCGTCAATCACAACTCCGAGACGAGGTTCTTCTGATCCTAGTCGTAGAAAACCTTGATGACTCTATGTGCGTCTTAAAATAGATAATTCAAAATTCATTTGAAATGGGCAACAGAAGAGTTCTATTCATTAGAGTAAAGCAAGGAATTCTTGTGATGTTGAATGGATCAAAGAAAGACAAACTAAGGTTCTCTCAGACAGAGATATTGCAGTGCGTCTTAAAATAGATAATTCAAAATTCATTTGAAATGGGCAACAGAAGAGTTCTATTCATTAGAGTAAAGCAAGGAATTCTTGTGATGTTGAATGGATCAAAGAAAGACAAACTAAGGTTCTCTCAGACAGAGAGATTGCAGTCAACCTTAACTGATAGCCGATATCGTATGTGTTTCAATTGGAGAGTGGCGAGGGAATAAGTATTTGCAGCTTCAATTCAATCATGGCAAGGTTGGAAGAGATGGAAGAGGAAGATTGTGAACTTGAAGCTGGTGAAGACGATGCTATCGTTTCAATATGTTTGGAGGTTTCGATGAGTTTGATAACTTGGAAGTTTGTGAGTTCATTGTGGCAGTAAATGTAAAGAAGAATGCAGATTGTTTCTAAATTAGAAGCTTGAGCTCAAAGACAAATTCATATCTTCCAAACTGAATGCTAATCCTTGGAGGGATTACTGGGGGTGATTTCCTGTAGGTGGAAAGCCTGTGGAAAATTTTGTTCTTGTGGATGTTTGATTCATTTTCTGATGTCTCCACGTAACTAGAGAGAGACTTTTGTTTATGGAATATTTCAGTTCCTCAGATTGTTCAGATTTTTGTTCTTGTGGATGTTGGATTCATTCTTTGATATCTCCACATAATTGGAGAGAGTGAGAGATTTCGGCAAGGATGGGGTGGTAAGAGAGAGAAAGAGAGAGAAGGTGGGAGCGGTGGTCACTGACGATGGTGGTAGGCGGTCTCCGGCAAGGCACAAGTAGAAAATTGGTGACCTAAAGGTTGGGTATGGGAGGGTATTAAATGGAGGTAGTTATGTCATTTGACTCTAATGAGTGTAATATAGTCATTTGACTCATGAGTTAACAAAGTGTTGCTCCCTTCTCCATTTGCTTGAAAATCAAGGTATGTCAGACCAGAGGTCTCTCTCTTGATGAGGGACAATTTCAAAGAATCATAGGCTTGTGCAAAAGCAGAATCTTGAATGAAATGTTAATAGTGTGCAACGTGTAATTTTGGAAGAGTGCAATCAGTATTTTAGGGCACTTAAGTGAGGTACCTAGAGCTTAACCCCACTAAAGTGTGCAACCTGTAAAAAACTATATATTACATAATGCAAAATGAGTTTCGGTGGTTTAAATTTACATTATAATCTTATAAAAATTAAATTATATGATTGGCAACTTTTATATTTCTTTGTAAAATTAACCACATAACATTTTTGTTAATCAGACCAACAAATGTTTTAATTAATAAAACTAACTCTCTTTTTTTAAATTTTTTTCCAGTGCACCCACTTAAGTTGGGCTGAAACTCTTGATTGCCCTCTGAAGTGAAAATTATTACAAACCGCCCACACTAAGCTTTTTGAAAAATTATAAGTTACCCACAGTTAGATTTTGACCCTTTGACCACTACATTTTCAAGTTTTAAATTTCAATGGACTAAAATACCCCTCAGCCCTTAAGGGATTTTGCCTTCACCCATCTTCTACCTACACCTTGGCTCCTTGCTGGAAAATACCCACCATTATCCCTGGCCGAAAAAAATATCTCTCTCTCTCTCCTTCTGCCGGAAAATACCCACCACCGTTGTCACATCCACCCAGTCGATATCCATCTACCCAAATATCTGAGGGAGTGATCCACAGCCCAATGATCAGGTTTCAAACAGATCAACACACCATTCCACACAACAGTACAATCATGAGCAAGAATAAATCAAAGTCAAATATTCATTAAAGAAGGAAATCATATAATAATGGATCTCAAAAGTATCTCAAAACCAAAACCAATGCAAAAGCGAAGTTAAATTGTAATTAATTAAGCTGGAAAGAAAGATAAGTCAAAACTCCATAAGGTTACATCAGATAGGTATCCTTAACCAAATGATAAAAGAGTATTTCAAAGGTCTCGGTATCACTAAAGGTTTCAATCTTCTCATGTGTCGGACTAATTATGATACGCATAGTCGTGACAAGCACACTTGTCACCGTGTAAGTCGTTATCCCCATAATCCTGTACATCATACGGATCGGACGTTTATGCTTCGTAACTTTGATCCGCGACATCGGGATTTGCAACCTAATATAAAGAAAACAATACCTACGAGGAATGAGTTCAAAAGAACCCAATAAATAGTTTGCATACATTTATCCATCATTCAATTCACAATCCACATATAATTATCATGATATAGTATGAATTGCAATTCAGGGATGCTCCTATACTCTATTGATGCAGGTTTCTCTAAGGTGGACACATATTAACATAAGACACCAACCTCCTCTAGGTAGGTATTGTCACTCTGATCTCTCACGGGTTAGGTACCGATCTTGAGATCCCGGGTAAGGGGTAAGGTCATCCCTCTTGAATCATCACCATAGTCGGGTTTTAAATCACTACTCTCTCACCACACCATTGGTCTAAATATTGGCACATGTTAGGGTATTACCTAACCCAATGCATAGTCATCTACTTTAACATATTACTTAAGGTCTAGATACTATACCTCATGCCTCTAGCCTTCTTGGTTCAGTATCCTCCCAAGTCTAGATAGTTGTTGTAACTACCCCCGTATTCCTAACCCAGGATTCGTATTGCAGGTCTGAGTACCCGAAAGTCCAGCAAGAATAAATTGTGGAGTATCTAGATTGAGGTCCATGATCCATACCCTGAGTCCATGGATTTGGATTCTGCTAATGAAAAACCTGCTAGTTTGAGAATTCGAAGGAGATCCATTGGAAACCCTGATGGATTGGGAAAGTGGATAATCAGTCGGAGTCAAGTTGTGTTTGAAGATATCCAAGATCAAGGTAAGGACACCTCCACATATTGCATAGGGTTAGGTTAGTGTTGGGGATCAACAGGCTGAGCAAAGCACCCCAAGTACTGTACAGTACTAGGGGGCAGTTGCTTAAGGCGGTTGATTGATCAACCAACCGCCCCAAGCGACCGCCCAGGTTTGCATGTAGTATTTAAACCCTAATTTGCTCTTGTCCGCTATAAATAAGTAACCTTGACCTTTTCTCTCATTATTATATTCAGGGATTAGTGCTATGGATGGTTGGGAGTCAAAGAAACATGTGTGAAGGTGAAGGAAGCGTGATTTGTGAAGAAGATCCAATCCCTTGTCAGTTTAGTGAATCTTTCGGAGGAAAGTTGATCTCACACCCTCTGTCACATCCACCCAGCCGGTACCCTACCTGGCATACCCGAGTGTGTGATCCACAGCCCCGAAGATCAAGTATCGAGGAAATCATCCTCCCACATATACAATAACATAATCATGAACAAGATATAATCAAAGTAACATTATATAAACAGAAAGATCAAGATAAGAAGAAGAGAATGACAATATAATCAGACTGCGAAAAGAATGATACCAATATAATAATCAAAATAAACAATTAAATGTAAAGTGTGCGGAAAATCACTCCACATAACACAGCAGAATGTAGCTCAAAACTAAAAAGGAAAGATTACAACTGATTCCAAAAGAAAGGAAAGAAAAGAAGTAATCAAACTAAACAAAGGTCTCTTCTAACTTATAAATACAACTTCTAAAAGTATAAGTCTCAGAATCCATATAGCGAGTAACTAGCACATGAGTGCGACTAACCTTGACACGATACGTCTTCACCCATGAGTTCTTCACTTTCGTAGTCACCATAGCCATCAGCTTGAGAGTAGTATGCATCATCGGTTTGTGCTTCATAGTACTGGCCTTCATAGTCTTCAACCTGCAGGATAGTCTAACAAAGATATTTGCAAAAAGGAGTGAGTTCAAAAGAACTCAGCAAGGCAAGTTATTCCATAACAACATAAATAACATGATAGCAGAACTTAGCAGATGCAATATGATATGAAACAGACAATGCATGTATGAACCTAACTTTATATATGTTGGTCTTTATAGGCAGACATGCTTTAAGTCATAGCACCATACTTCTTTGGGTTGCTCTCAAATCACTCTCCCTCAACCATTCCGGTATCTTGGGTTCTCCGGTGGTAATTGGGTCCTGCATCCCTCTGGACCTTTCATGGTTGGAATTTAGGTCATCGTTCTCTCACATCACCATTGGTCTAAGTATTGGTACATGTCAAGGTAAAACCTAGCCAAATGCAAGTCATCTACTTGGTTATATCAAGTCAGAGTCAGATACTTCCATTCCTCCCCACTTGAGATCCTTTCCGATATCCTTCTCACTAGGTACAACCAACTCGGACTATGGACTCATCAACCCTATTGGTCATCCACAAATAATAAACGGGAAGCTCTCATGTCCTCTCACGGATATAACTCACTGGTCTTAAGCGCCCACAACCCACATTGCTACCATGGGTTACTCAGTCTCAATACCCTTTCGAATCAGGTCTGATATAACAGGGACATCCTAGCCAAACACCACTAGACAAGCCCTAGGTATGACATACAATAATCTGGGAAAGAGTCAAAGGGCACCATCGGAAATGTCCCATACCACTTCCACTGACGTCCAAGGACAGAAAAGTCAAAAGGACATTCCCCAATCCCAAATCATACCTAATCAATCACATTCCCAATTCAATCATAACATACACAATTGATATTCCAACATATAGAAAGATACATATAAACATGATCAATCGAATATGTAAATGACAAGAATAACATCCATACATGATCAAAGTAATAAGAACATATATGAACAAGGTACTACTGTGCTTGAAGTAGTTACATCAGTAAAATCATATTAAGAAAATATAGGAACAACAGAGAATCTATGAAATTCCCAAATTAGAAACTAAGATTCACGCAATCTATGTTAATATGGAAACAATTGTCCTTACCTTAATTAGATTCGAAGAAAATCTGGAGGAACAAGAGATCAAGTCCAAAGTTAGCAAATAAACCCTAGACAAGCATAGATACATCATTAGGAAAAAGCCCTAGAAGATTGGAGGTCAAACAGATCAAATCGGACAAAGAAACCAATGTTGTCCCTGCCTGGCAGCTTGGTCAGGTCGACCAGTTGAACAGTGTTCGTAGCCAAAAGTTAAATTTTGATCCGAAACTTATCCTCTGGGATTCGAAACACTCTGAAATTTCAAAGGAACCTTAGGAACAGTAATCTAAGACTAACTAGCATAGATTAGACACCAAACAATGATCAAAACCATGACTTTCTAATTTGAAAACATGACTTTCTAATTTTGATCAAAAACATAGTTTTCAATGAAAACAGACTATGAAAGCAAGGGTGAATTAAGGATTCACTTAAGATGATCATTAGCAATAGATCAGAGATGAATACTTACATAAATCAGATCTAATATGCTAGAGAAATCAAATTAAAGGAATGATCATGGCTTCATGAAGAAATCATATGAATCATGGCTAGAATCAAGTATGAAGATCATATCATCAATGGACTGAATGGAGATTCATTCTCAACATTGGAGATTGTAGAAGAGGTGTTTGCAAGGTTGCAATACCTTCTTCATAATCACAGTAGTAAGAATTTGATCAAGCAAGAGTAAATCAATGAGAAGTTAAGAGATTACCAACCTTGAAGATGAACAAGAGATGAAGAACTTGAGATCTTGCAAAGTCCTTCAACTATACCAAGGAGAGGCTTTGAGAGAGGCTTCCCACGTTCTCTAATGGTTTTAGAAACAAAGGAGGCTAAGAAACACGAAGTTTTATTATATAGAGCACCAAAAGACTTAAACAGAAGATTTTCTCGGATTCTATCAGCAACTGGCAGCCTGGCTGGTCGACTGGCTAGTCGACCAGGCTAGGACAGAAAAGCTTAGACAAGGAATTGAAGGCCTAAACTTGCTCACATTCAAGTGGGCTTCTCCCAACTTAACATATGACTCACCTAGCATAGAGGAATGCCTTCAAACCATGTTCAAGTAGGCTTTAGGTCCATCAACTAAGCTCTCATTCATCAAGGTGTAGTTTCTTCTCAAACACTATCAAAGTTTCCAAAGTATGGAGCACCATCATCAATTTCCATGGGTTTTGGGTCAAACACCATGTCTTCTACTGATGGTCCATAGTTGCCTTCTTCCTTCACTTCGGGTCGTCGGACCTACAAACAATAGGGTTTCCAGGTCAAGGTTAGGGCTGGATTTCACACCCTCTATATCCATTCCTCATCTCTTTGAATGGTGTGAATCCATCCTCATTGATTGGTGGTAAGTTATTTGTGATGGTTCTATCCTCCCATAAGTAATCTTGATTAGATCATGTCTGAAAACGGATCCTTGCATCCGAATAAAGGATTGATCTGATTAAAGGAGATGATGTGGCTATTGATATCATTAGAATTTTAGGGTTTTGGTTTGTACTTGTGATGTGGACACCTTAAGGACAAAATTCGGATCTAGATCATCCCATAATCAAATTAAAATTGGGAGATCAAAAGTCAGAATTTCGGACTTAGAAGTTGAATGGAACTGAGGAGGTCACTTAGGGCAATCGCTTGCCCAACCAGCCACCCCAAGTGAGTGGCTGGGTCACAAAAGCTTAGTTAGTCCAATTGTTGTTCTCATCAGAGGTAATCTCTAAGAGCCTGTTTGGTTATATGAATCCAGAGATTTCGAATCCTTGGATTCATGAATGTGAGATTTATACCCGTTTGGTTGTGAAAATCTCTAGATTCATGAAATCTAGAGATTCATCTTTTTACACTAAAAACGTGAATCTGTAGATTTATGGGTATGGGGTGAAATCCAAAGATTTCATCCATACTATAAAAATGCTAAACATTTGCACATTCACAAAAATCACTAATGAATCCACCGATTTCATTCCACATATTCGGTTAACCAAACAGTTGATTTTATAAAATATGACTCCATAGATTTGAAATCTCTAGATATTTGAAATCTCCAGACTCATGTAACCAAACAGGCCCTAAGGTATACTGGAAGTGTTGTTAGAGAGATTTGACTGCACTTTTATAAGTCTTTCCAACTTTGACAGGTAAGGACACATTCTTATATATATGACGAGATATGATCTATGATGAATTGTCTGATTAATTGCGTGCATCATTATTCTTATAACTTGATGTAATAGTATGATGCAATGATTCGTAGTTGAATATATACTGTGAATAATGTTTAGATGTATTTCAATTACTTTATGATGTTGAATAACTGATTATGTAATAATGAATTATGGTGTGTTGTAACTATGGTGGAGGGTATCCATATTGAGTATCCATTGCTTGGAATATCAGGGGTTGTGGTATGGGACACGGCCTACTGATGCCTCTAGCACTATCATGGTTGATGGATACATACCTAGGGAGTCTAGATTACATGGTTAGGTACCCACACATGCTACTACTATCACACCCAACCCGCCGGTATCGGTCCCACCCGACAACCCATGGGTGCAATCTGTCACAGGATCCACAGTTTTATCATCAATAATAATAAATGCAAACAATGATAATCAAGAACAAGAATAAATTCAAATAATCAAAAGAAAGGTATTACAGGAGTCCAAATACTCCAAGAAGAATAATCAAAGATAAAGGAAATAAAGAAACCAAGTTTCAAAATTTATCGAGTTCAGCAAAAGCAACATTAAACTAATTCAGTTTTATTCTTTTAGCTCAGTCCTAGGCTAAAGCCTTTTCTTCAGTTCTAACAATATAGGGGGTTGTCCAACTTTGCTCCAAAGACTTCTCAAAATATTGAGCGACCTGTCTCCTTCTGCAGTCAATGGGTGCTATAAGCACACCCCATGCATCCGCAGGAGGCTTCATGACATACATCTCCGTCACCCATTGACGCCACCACATCCTCCTCATAGGAGTTGCTCCAGTCAAACGGAACTTCTCCTGATCCAATATTCCCATCTGTGTAATATAATGCAACATACAATAAAGGAATGAGTTTTGACAAACTCAGTAATGAAAACACATCTCACATACTTATCAACAATATATCAAGGTAAGCATATATATAAAGAATGATATGCAAGTATATGGATGCAGTTAGAAATCTAACTATGCAAGTCTCTATATGGTGGCCATGGACATGCTTTAAGATATAACACCAGCCCTCCTCTGGGTAGGTCTAGTCACTCTGATCCCTCACGAACTGGTTACCTATGTTGGGATCCCAGGCAAAGGGATTTAGTCCTCGTCAATCAACCATGGCTAGGGTTTAGGTTCACACTCTCTCACCACAACTGTGAAATCCCCCAGATTTCTACCCCTTTAACCCGTGATTTTAAGACCGAGAACCTGGGCCTTGATTCGGCAACAATTGTGGACCATTCAATTCGAGCCCGAAGGATTGGAAATTAAACGAATGTTGGTAGATGACCCTTATAATGACTCAAAAACTCTCTTAGAGTTTAAGTGAAGAGAGAAGATTAGTCTCGATAGTGTAAAAAGGGTAATTTTGGAATATCTGTAGATCAGTGATGGAGAATCTGATTGACGTAAATAAGATATCAAATCGAAGATCGTCGAAAGACCTTTTCAACGAGCCAAAGATCATCAAAATCGGAGTTCGTTTGGGGGTCCAACCATGAGCCAGAAGTTTGAGCCGTTTGGGTGAACCAACCCCCATCCCATTTTCTGTTTAGGGGCAAAATTGGAAATTCGGATTTTTAAACCCTATTTATGTTTTATCTCATCCGTAAATGCATTTTTGGAGGCTAGAAAGAGGCGGAGGCTTTGGAGAAAAGGAGAAGCGAAAGAGAGGAGCGATTTCCATTCTTCCGAAGGTGTCTGTGATCCGAATCTTTGCAAAATCATTACGAAAGGTTAGTTTTCTTTAATGCTTCTCTTACTCACAATTTTGTGAGTATTTTCTCTCCTTTCCTTTTGAGGAATCTTGAAAGGGAAGGTTGTTAGGTATCTTGGGTGCTTTCCTTTATTATTTTAATGTCCCTTCCTAATTTGTGGGAGTGATATCTTTTCTCTTCTATTGAGGGATCTGTGAAACGGAATAATGATAGGTACCCTAGATGCTTATATTTTCTTATATTAATGTTTCCCTTGAGTTTGAGAGTAATGGTTTATCCCCTTGCAAAAGATTTTAGAATTTTGATTCTCTAGGTCACCCACGGGTGATTTATGAGAGTCAAATTTTGGGCTTTTTGAGATGGGTCAAATTTAATAAAATTGAAGATACCCGTAGGATCCTTTTGTTTCCAATTAGATTTCCCCAAAGTTTTGCTTCATTATAAACTTCGAGTTGGTGGCGAATTAAAGACCATTCACTAGTGAGGTTGAGAACTACCCATTTTAACCTAGTTTTCAGATTTGGGTTTTCGTGGGAAGATTTTAAGATATCCTTTGAAATCCAAATTGGCTCTAATTTGTGATAATTATTTCTTTTGCATAAATAGGTTAATATATCTTTAATCACTAATTTGTGGGAGTGGATTCTTGGATTTGGAGGAAGAACAAAGTAAAAGGTGAGGAATATATTTAACTTTATATTAAATGTGTGATGATGTCAGTTACTTTTCATTATTGATATCTTGTATTGCTTTAGTATTATCTTGTGATTATTTTATGTCTTTTGTTAAATATGAATTGCTATGATTTATGTTTATTATTACTTCTGATGTTGCTCCTTGCTTTGAAATCTATTATTGTTGTTATGAAATGGAATGTGATTGTATGAGAGGAGAAATATTATTATTTCTTCTACCTTGTATTTTCTACTAGGGTTGTGGGTTCACCCATTGCCCTAGTGATATTATATGATTGCTTATATTGTGGTTGGGAATGGGGAATGCCCTTTGGGCATTTCTGCCATAGGATACCAAAGGAGGCGGTATGGGACGCATTCCTATGGTGCCCTTGGCTCTTTCCCGATTACTAATTTACATATTTAGGGCATGTCTAGAAGTGTTTGGTTAGGTGACCTCATGAGTACTACTACCCTTTCGGCAGGGGTATTGAAGCCGGTTAACCTGTGATGTTAGTGGCTGGGTCCTGTATGTCAAGCAAGCCCACTATCATCATAGAGAGGTAGGGTTGCATATAATAGATAAGGGCTCATGGACACTCAAGACCGGTGAAATGACCCGTGAGAGGACATGGAGATCATCCTGTCCATTATATGTGGATGACCACTGGGTTAATGAATGGGGTCCAACAGATGCCTCCATTGAGGATTCCATTCATAGGTGGGAAGGTATTAAACCAACAGAGCACTAGGCGTGAGGGGAAATATCTGGACCATATGTAGTACGAGACTATATGACTTTGCATTGGGCCTAAGATTATCCTTGACACGCGCCAGATCTTATACCAATGGTGATGTGAGAGAGTGGTGACCTAATCCCCAACCATGGCTTGACAAGACTTTACACAACAACCGCGGAGAACCCAACAGACGTGCATCAGAGCCGTGAGGGAAGAGTGATGAGACCGCCCAAAGAAGACTGGTGTGTGACTTAATGCGTGTCTACCATAGAGACTTCATGATAGAGTTAGGAGCATAATCATTCACATATCATATCATTGTCATTAATTACATTATTGATATTCATGTTATATGTGTGGTGTGGAATCTTGAGAATGAATGTGTGATATAATGTTGAGTTGACCTCACTGAGTTCTGTTGAACTCATTCCTTTTATATGTCTTTTCCTATTAGATTATATTGCAGGTTAAGAGGACTTCTTCCAAATGGAGGATTCGTTGCTAGTATATCTTCCTGAAGGAGTGACCGAAGAAGAAGTGGACGCACATGGAGCTTCATGCCAGTTTCAAGACTATTCTTTTGGGTGGGATTCCATTAGAGAACTAGTCTACTTTAGTTTTCCACTGCGTTGAAAATTACTCTCTTTTCTTTTAAAAACTCTGATGTTATATTTTTATTTTGAAGTAATGGATGATTGTAACCGTTATTTCGGTTTTGATAACTTAGTATGATAAACTTGATTTATTCTTGTCCATTTAATTATGCTATATCATGTTTTGTATGGATTTGTCACTGAACCTAGATCTTGCGGTGTATCACCCCCACGGGCATTCGGGTATGACCGGATCCGGCTGGGTGGGGTGTGACAACAACCATTAGCATGAGTACTGGCACATGTCGGGGTTTCTAATCCAATTCAAAGTCATATAGTGACATACTACATGTAGTACAGATACTTCCCCTATGGCACTAACCAACTCGGTTTAGTATCCTTCTCTACCTAGAAATGAGAACCCTCACTGACTGGCTACCGCTGTTGGACTCCATTCCCTAACCCTATGGTCATCCACATATTGTTGAGGCGGATACTCTCATGACCCCTCACGACTCCCAGCCGCTCTTTGGATGTGCATGAGCCCAAACCCTAACATATGTAGTCCTACCATGCATGATCAACAGTGGACCACTGAATCTCTGCACTGACTGGTTACCATTGCAGGATGAAACAGAGTCACGCACTATTATCACAGGTCATTTGGCTTCAATTTCCTTACCGAAAGGGTATTAGCATGTATGGGTACGTAGCCATGCAATCTAGACTCCCTAGATATGTCATCCAACAATCATGATAGTGTTAGGGGCATCAGTAGGTAGTGTCCCATACAACAGCCCTCTGATATCCCAAGCAATGGATACCCAGTATGGATACCCTTCCATCACAATTACATCACATCACCAACCATTTTAACATAATCATCCATTCTATATCACAAAGTAATGGTAAAATACATATAAACATTAATCACACTATATATTCGACTACTACACATTAAATCATACTACTACAAGAAGTTATAAGAGAAATGATAAATGTAAGAAATCAAACAGTTCATCATAAAGCATATCATCGCATATATATAAGAGTGTGTCTTTACTTGTAGATATGTAAAAACTAATGAAATTGCAAATAGGACCTCACCCACTACAATTCTAGTAAGCCTCAGAGATCACTTAAATATATATTGCAAAGTTACATTAAGTACATGAGTCATATCAGAGCAATAACCAACTTTACAGAGCTACTGTGACCCAGCCATTCGCTTGGGGCGGTTGGTTGGTCAAACGACCACCATAAGCGACGACCACCATAAACGACCGCCCTTGTTCCAAACCTAAGTCAGAAATTCTGACTCTTGATCTCCCAATTTTAATCCAATTTTGGGATGATCTAAATCCAAATTTCATTCTTAAGGATCCTACAACACAAGCACAAAAGAAAACCCTAGAATTCTAATGATTCAATATTCATATCATCTCCTTCAATCAGATCTATCTTTTATTCGGATGCAAGGATCCATTTTTAGACATGATCTAATCAAGATCACCGATGGGGAATAGAACCAACACAATTAATTCACAACCAATCCAAAGAGGATGGATCCACACCATTCAAAGAGATGAGGAAATTAAATAGATAGTGTGGGATCACTTACCTCCACTTAATTCACAAAACTAACAAAGGATTGGATCTTCTTCGCATATCACGCCTCTCTCACCTTCCAGCATGTGTTCTCTGCCTCCTAATTGTCCTCAGCCGAAATCCTGAATATAATAATGAGTAAAAAGGTCGAGATTGGCTACATATAGAAAACTAGGGCAAATTAGGGATCAAAATCCAGCAAGCATACCTGGCAGTTGCTTGGGGTGGTTGATTAGTCAATCAACCGCCTTAAGCAACCGCCCCCTAGTACTCTTCAGTACTTGGGTGCTTTGCTCAAGGGGTTGATAACTCAAACCTAACCCTACACAACATGTGGGGGAGTTCTTACCTTGATTTCGAACAACTTCAAATACATATTGACTCCAACTGGTGATCCACTTTCCCAGTCCATTAGGGTTTCTACAGGTTCTTCTTTGGATTCTCAGTAAGGTAGGTTTTTTATCAGTAGAATCCAGATCCATGCACTTAGGGTACGGATCATGGACTTTAATCCGAATACTCCACAATTTATTCCGGTTAGACCTTCAAGTACTCGGACCTGCAATACGGATCCCGGGTTAGGAATACGGGGGTTGTTACAACTACCCTTTCGGCAGGGGTATTGAAGCCGAGTGACCCGTGATGATGGTGATGTGACTCTGTCTCATCCTATAGTGGTAGACAGTCCATGTAGAGATTCAGTGGTCACTGTTGATCATGTATTGGTAGGGTTGCGTATGTTAGAGTATTGGCTCATGGACACCCAAGGAGTGGCTGGGAGTCGTGAGGGGTCATGAGAGCATCCGCCCCAACAATATGTGGATGACCATAGGGTTAGGGATGGAGTCCAATAGAGGTAGCCAGTCCGTGAGGATTCTCACTCCTAGGTAGAGAAGGATACTGAACCGAGTTGGTTGGTAGTATCTGGACTACATGTAGTATGTCACTGTATGGCCTTGCATTGGGTTAGAAACCCTGACATGTGCTAGTACTCATGCCAATGGTCGTGGTGAGAGAGTGTGGACCTAAACCCAAGCCATGGTTGATTGATGAGGACTGAACCCCTTGCGCGAGATCCCAACAGAGGTAACCAGTCCGTGAGGGATCAAAGTGACTAGACCTACCTAAAGGAGGGTTGGTGTTATATCTTAAAGGATGTATGCCATTTAGAGACTTGCATAGTTAGATTTATAGCGGCATCCATATACTTGCATATCATTCTTTATATATATTGATTATCATGATACAATGCCGATATGTGTGTGAGATGTGTTTCCTTACTGAGTTCGTCAGAACTCATTCCTTTTTGTATGTGCATTATATTATACAGATGGGTATATTGGATTAGGATAGGTTCCTTGTGACTGGAGTGATTCTTGTGAAGAAATTTTGGAGGCGCCAATGGGAAATGGAGATATATGTCACGAAGCGACCTGTGGATTCTTGGAGTGCGCTTATAGCACCCATTGATGGCAGAAGGATGTAGATAGCTCCCCATTTTGAGAAGTCAATGGAGGAAAGCTGGATGGCTTCCTTCATTGCTAAACTAGAAGAAAAGACCATTGCCCTCGAGAGAACTAAAAGAATCAAACTAAATTAGTTTAACTTTTGCTTACGTTGAACTCTATAAATTTTGGAACATATTACTTTATTCCTTTTTCTTTGATTCATTCCTTTTGAGTATTGGATTCACATAACTCCTTTTATTGAATAATTTGGATTATTCTTGCTCTTGATTATTATTGTGTATTTATTATCATTGATTGTAAATCGTGGATCTTGTGACTGTGAATCGCACCCACAGGTTGTCGAGCGAGACTGATATTGGCGGGTGGGGTATGATAGTTGTATTCTATGGCACCAACCAACTCGGACAACGCTCCCATAACCCTATTGGTCATCCAAATATAATTGGGGGGGAAGATCTCATGTCTCCTCATGCCTCTCGCAATCTTGGACACCCACCAACCATATACCTTTGCCACGGGTCACACGACCTCAATTCCCAAGCCATTAGGGATAGCATGTTGGGGGTATTCCTAACCATGCAAATAGACACCCTAACATGCAAATAAAGTTACATGTTCAATTCTAAGGTTCCTAGGGTAATAAAAAAGCCACCACATACACGTCGAAATTCACATAAGATTATCCAACTCACAAGTATCATATTCAAACAATAACCTTTTGTAATTTTAGAGCATTATGATGAAGTTGAAGTCCTTAAATAACAACATACAAATCCATATGCAAGTTCTACGTGAATCAAGAATTTAACGACAATTATATGCATGTGAACATCCTTACCTTTTAATTAAGTTTGCACCTTCCAAAGAGAGTTGTAGGATGATTTCCCAAAAAAGTCCTCTTTACATGTTGGCGAAAATTAGAAATAACCCTAAATGTCTCATGTCGGATTTAGGATAAAAAACTAACACTGTCGAAGGTGGGTCGATTGGGGAGACCAGGCCAATTGACCAAGGGGGTGTCTGGTGGAACAATACTAACCGTGGTTTGCTCCAGGAGACCAGGCCAATCAGTCCATGCTCGAGTACAGGTAGAATATCTATTGGGTTGGATTCTAAACTACTTTCAAGGCGTATGGAAAATTCTAAAATCAACAAAGAACATTGATCTAACATTAATAGGCATTCAAAGACTCAAGAGAAACAAGAAACCTTATAAATCAATAATAGGTCTTTTCTGAAATCGATCCGAAAAGAATAAGGATGACACAGAGTGAGTGAGGATTCAATAAAAAATACAAGGAACAAAGGAATAAGGTTTTCCAGTACTAGGAAACACAAGGTCTAACAATAGCAAAGAAAACAAGCATGGGCAATGATTAAGGCAACAGAGAAGAGTACTAACCTTAGAATATTGCAAACGCCGCACAAAAACCTTACGGATGATCTCCATGTTGCCCTTCACCTCCGCAAAGCACCCCTTGACTCGTATTGACGTCCTCTAATAGCTACAGAGCATAATGACACGTTTAGGGTTGAAATACATATTTAAAGGAGTCTGAAAATCAAAATACTAAAAATGCCCTTTCTTCACACTGCCAGCTGGGTCGCCTAGGCTAGTCGACTAGGGGGACCAGGCCAATCGACCCACCATTGGAACTTCATTCTAGGAGCAGTTTTGACGGGTCTAGCCCCTTGGCTATGCTCTAGCTCTTAATCCTCATTCTAGTAGGGTCTTACCTGATCTTTGGGACCTTCCAAACATGTCGTCAACGAACTCTGGGTCAACTTCCAAATACGTTAACTTCAAAGTTAGATCTCCCTCCAAATTCCAACAAGACTCCAATCCCCATGTCGTCACTATCCACTTCTATTGGTTCAGACTCTGGCCCAATGGTCTCTATCTGGATAGCCCACAGCGGCCTTCTACTAGCACTCCGAGTTCTCAGACCTACAATACAGGCTTTCGGGTTAGGATTTTAGGGGATCTCACAACCATCGTTGGCCAAAAACCTGTCTCTCTCTCTCTTCGATAGTAAGCTTATAAAATGGAATAAAAAACCCTAAAATTATGCGAGATAATTTAGAAAAAGCAGGGTTACCTCGAAAGCAACATAGTTGTCAGCCTTGTCTGATAACTGTGGTGAACATGAGATCTACTTTTTCAGTTCAACTATCCAATAAGAAAAAGAACAAAAAGAGAGGAAATAGAAACTGCAGACCCTACAAATGAAAAATAGATCTAAAAAGCTACCTAACAAAACTTGGAGAAGAACAGATAAAGGGAAGGGAGAACACTATAATGAAACACAAGAAAAAACAATCGAAGCTTATAAGCGAACTTAAGATCTTGAGGTGTAATGTTGAGAAGCTCTCCTGTAGCCATGTCGATTTAGTGTTAAATAAAACCAGAAACATATAAATCAACACCGCTTTGCCGAGGTGAAGACAAAGAAGAAGAGATCTCGACCAAGAGAAACTAGTTTCTCAGCATTGAAAAGCGGAATTTTTTTTGTGAAACTAAAGATTCGAGAAAGTGGGTAAAGGATCTGGAATATAGTGACTGTTTCTTTCAATTTTGTTCATTTCTTTGCTTCTTTTACCAAATTGTTCTTGCGCTGGTTTCTAAATTTCCCTTTCTTTCTTCTTCTTTTTTTATTTTTTGAGTTTTCAGACTACCCACTTAAATTGGGCTGAAACTTTTATCTAAATCGGCTTTGTATTCTTCTAGGTTTGGTGTTTTCAGAATGTTGAGGGAGGAGAGAGATTTCTCTAGTGAAGGACAGTGGTGGGTATTTTCTGGTGGGGGGGGGGGGGGTGCAAAGGTCCAGGTAGAAGATGAGTGGAGGGTCACCCACTTTAAGGGTGAGTGAGGGGCATTATTGTCATTTATATGCTAAGGGGTATTTTGGTCCATTGACATTCAAAACTTGAAAAACTTAACGACCAAATGGTAAAAATATAACTTTTAATTTATAAATTTTTCAAAAAGCCTAGTGTAGGCAGTTTGAAATATTTCTCATTTAAGTGGGTAGTCAAGAATTTCAGCCCAACCTAAGTGGTGCTGGGAAAAAAGAAAAAAAACTCTTTTATTTTATTTTATTTTGGAACTAGTAAATTGTTTGTACCATTGGGGAGAGTCAGAGCCATGAGCTCTTCATTATAATAGGTGTTAGTCATTCCCAACTGAACTATCATTTAATGGTAAAATCAATTTTGGGATTTATAACACTAATTGAAACCAATGATGACTTCCTTAAAACTAACTATACAATCATATTAAATAATCATGGAAACAATTGGGAAAAAACAAAGGAACAAGTGGGGTTTCTTGGGTTGGTGTTGCTGGAAGAAGATAAAGATTACTAAGAATGATGGTTGCCTAATGAGTCAATAAGGATAGTTTTCAGGATAAAAATGTCTTAAGGGGAAGAAAAATCACTATTTTTATTAGTTTTGTAAACCAATATTGATTTTCCAATTTTATTAATTGAAGCATTAAGTGGCTAATTTTGTAAAAGAAATCTAAAAGTAGCCAATTATGTAATTTTCCTAAATAAAATTTACCTTATATATACTCAAAAACATGAAGAAAAAAAATTTACCCAAACACTATAATTCTTATAATCCATTTTGACACCAAAAGTCAATTTTCCAAGGTAAATTCCTTAAGAGAAACTTGTTATTTTTCATTATTTTTTTTATATATATTTTTTATTATTCTATTGTTTTGGCTTATTACTAAGGCCTACTCCAATTATCTTGAAAAGTTTAGAATTTAAATGTAGCCTTAGCCATCCTGGTATATGAGTCATCCCCCTAACTTACAATTAATCTTCTAAAAAACACCCTCACATTGGAAGCTATCTCTATGTAAACAAATTAAATTTATCTGTTCATCTAGGCTTGGTTTGGCCATGTTTATATTGTAATTAGACATTTTGTTCTTTTAATTTAATTTACTCACATGTATTATTAGTTACATTGAGCAGAGTGTATTAATATTTTTATACTTATATTATTAGTCATGCTAAGATTTGGATTGTACTAACTTTATCATATGGTCGTCCATTGCTGTGCATACGTAGTATACTATGAATAAGTTGAATATGCAAGCATTTATATTTGCATATATTGATAAAAAAATATTGTTCTATTAGTTTACTCACATACTACTATAAGAGTAAGAGATAATGTCAATTTAACCTCATATATTTTTATTTTTGGGTTGTTGATCTTCTTCTTCTTCTTCTTCTTCTTTTATTTTTTTTTTATTTAATTTTTTTTAATCAAAAATTTTATTCATGGTGAACAACAAATGATGCAAATGATTATTCATTAGTTTATCGTTGACCAAGATTCAATAGTTCTTAAGACGATGTTATAGGAATGCATAAATGCATTGTGGGTGAAAGTGTCACATGACATTATATCTACAGTCAGTGTACAAAATTAATTGAAAAATTTGTCTTCTAATATTTTGAAATGATTTTGTGATAAAACTATTTTCATTAATACTTCTAGCTATTTAATCACATTTTTCTATGTTAACTTATGTATTTGGGGCTTAAGGGCCCATTATGGAACGAAAGAGTTCGCAAAAATTAATTGAATGCTTACAGTTCCATCTATTTATGGATATTAAAAGTTGGAGAGGATTATATATTATGATATAATTGCTTTATTATGAACTTTTATAGGATTTATAAATAGATAATGAACTATATGTTTTTAATTATTAAATTTAATTATCACTCACCAATTAGGTTAGTTTCTTTACTATTTGAACACACTAGTAGTTTAGACTTGAACTAAATTAAGAGAGGTGTTCTAGACTAGTAATCCGAGCCCACTAAGTAGCCCTTATATAAATCATACATTGAAGATGACACATAAAAAGCATGAGTTTAATCTTTGCAATTCTCTTTCTCTCTGGATTGGTACAAAGACCCATTATAGTGTATGATTATACTTTAATTTAAAGAATCTAATTACATCACAAATGAATAACCAAAGTGATCTATGTGAAGGAGTAACCATTATCTAAATTAGGAAGAGCAACTCTTGAAGCATTTAAGTTTACAACCTTTTACTTCTATTGACAATTCATTTATATTGTTTAGTGGAATTACATTAAATTAATTTATTCCACTATGCATTTAGGATATGCGATGTGAATAGTTAATTCGAAAAAAGAATGACAAAATACGAGAATTCCATGAAAAGGAGTGACATAAAATCACTTTTACTCCATTTGAAATCTTTATGGGTTTGATGATTAAAGTGAGAGAAGATAAACTCGTCATTACCCACATGAGCCTTAAATTAAATTAATGTCACTTTAAATTTAATTAATATTTAATTTAATAGACTAATTTAATTTTGATGTTAGGTTTTATTTATTTTTATTTAAATGGAAGCTTTGATTATGAGCATCCTGTTATGTGCCTATTAAGATCCAATTTGATGTATGGACACTAGATTGGGCCAGTTCAGTTCAATCCATCAACTTCGAAACTTTTAGCGCAATGATCAAGTACCTAACATTTGGTATTAGAGCTAGCACTATGTTAAGGGTTCAAATTCCAGAAAGGGCTACTTGGAGTAGAGTGAAATCTATCAGAGTATGAGTTGCCTAGAATGAGAGCCGTCAAGGATGAAGATTGCGAAAGTATGGTGGTAGGTTATATGTCTAATGGAGCCCAATTTGGTATTTGGGCACTAGATTGGGCTAGCCTAGTATGAGATATGTTAAAGGGCTTGACTCACCTTGTTCCATCAGCTTCAGAGCTTTTGGCACACTAATCAAGTACTTACTTAACATTAAGCTGTGTCAAGACCTTTAACTTATCCTATACTAGGTTGGCACAATCTAGTAGTCATATATCAAATTGGGCTCCATTAGGCACCTGAAACATGCAAAGGAAGGAGAAAATCTAACTCAAGAAGATGGCATGGAACATTCCTAGCTACATAAATGGGTGTAATGCTCAAGGATTTCTCGAAGTGGCACCAATAAGAGTTTTTACAACAACAACAACCATAACCTTACCTTAATAAGGTCAATCACATGGATCCTTAAAGGTTAAGTATAAAATACAAGAAAAGTAACAATAGTAAATATAAGTTTATATGGAAAAAAAAAATTAGAAGATAAAATCAAGGTAGCATTCTAATAACATCTCTTTATAAAGAATCAACAATGTATGTCCTAGTATTCCAAAAAACTTTATCAGTACTCTTTGGGCATTTAGTCCTATCATATGCATATATTTTCTTACAATGTTTTTAATAGTTATGTAGGCCCATTTTACCTTTTTCAGCTTCATCTAGTTGGATCTGATCACTCTTCCTTACAAGTTTTTTTCACAACCGTCTTTTAACATGCCCATATCATCTCAAGTGAAATTTTCTTAGCTTGTCCTAAATTGGAGCAATACTCAAGTCGAATCTAATATAATCATTCTTTATTTTATCTCTCCTAGTCTTGCAAAACATCTTCAACTTTATTACATTTATTTTTTTATATAGCTCTCCTTAATTGTCCAACATTCTCCACTATAGATCACAGTTGGCATGTTGACTGCCATTAGTATTTTCCTTTGAGATTAATTACCATTATACATTAATCTTATGAGAAACATAATTTTTTATATTACCATCATTGTTAATTATTGAGCTCAAGTACCTAAAACATTTATTTTATGGTATCTCTTAAAAGTCTTACTATTTTATTGCTTCTCAAGGCTTGACTAAAATTACATAATATATACTTTGTTTTTCTTTTACTTATCTTAAAGTCCTATTTTATGTTTTAACTCATTCGTAACCGCATTTCTTTATGCAAGAATGAGTTTGAGGCTGTTGGGAGAGGAGAAACCCAGAGGAAGAGTGGTTCCCATATTTCCAAAGGTGTTTTGTGATTCGAATCTTTGCAAAATCACTAGGAAATGTTAGTTTTCTTTAATCCTTCTCTTATACATGGTTTTGGGAGTAATTTCTCTTCTCTTGTTTTGAGGGATCTTGAAAAGGAAGCATATTAGGTTCATTGCTCATTCCCCAATCCTTGTTTTAATGTCCCTTTCTAGCATAAGAGTTTTTGGTACGTCTCCTTGCAAAAGATTTCGAATTTGACTTCTCCGGGTCACCCACAGGTGATTTAGGAGAGCCAATTTGGGGCTTTTTGATTCTGGTCAAATTGGATCAAATTGAAGGTACCCATGAAATTCTTTTACTGCCAATTAGACATTCCCAAAGTTTTGTTTCGATTAGAGTTCGAATCGGTGGTGAATTAGAAACCATTCACCAGTGAGGTTGAGAACTACCCTTTTTTACTTAGTTTTCAGATTTGATTTTTCCTGAAAAGATTTTGGGATATCCTTTGAAACCTAAATTGACTTTAATTTGTGATAGTTATTTCTCTTGCATAAATAGGTTTATGTATCTTGTATCTTTAGTCCCCAAGCTGTGGGAGTGAATTTTGGGATTTTGGAGAAATGATCAAAGTAAAATGTGAGGAACATACTTAATCTTATCTTGCATGTTTAATTATGTTAATTTATTCTTATTATTGATATCTTGACTTGCTTTAGTATTATCTTGTGATTATGTCTTCTATTTTTCAATATCTTTGAATGGTGATATGAGAATTTATGAGATAGATGAGATTGAATGGATTGAGTTTTTCTTGTTGAATCATAAATTATTGATATGAAAATATATGGATGATGTTGAATTAAATTACTCTTTCTATTTTATGTTGCTTACTAGGGTTGTGGGTTCACCCATTGCCCTAGTGACATTTTGTGATTGCTTAGATTGTGATTGAGAATGGGGAGTGCCCTTTTGACGTTTCTGTCATAGGACACCAGAATAAGCGGTATGGGACGCATTCCTATGGTGCCCTTGGCGCTTTTCCTGATTACTGATCGACATACCTAGGGCATGTTTAGAAATGTTGGGTTAGGTGACCTCATGAGTACTACTACCCTTTCGGCAGGGGTGTTGAAGCCGGTTAACCCGTGATGTTAGTGGTTGGCTCTTGTGTGTCAAGTAGGCCCACTATCATCATAGAGAGGTAGGGTTGCATATAATAGATAAGGGCTCCTGAGCACTCAAGACCAGTAACCAATCAATGGGAGGACATGGAGAGCATCATGTCCATTATGTGTGGATGACCGCTGGGTTAAGGAATGAGATTCAACAGATGCCTCCCATTGAGGATTCCATTTATAGGTGGGAAGGTATTGAACCAATAGAGAACTAGGTGTGAGGGGAGATATCCGGACCATATGTAGTATGAGACCGTATGACTTTACATTGGGTCTAGGATTATCCTTGACACGCGCCAGATCTTATACCAATGGTTATGTGAAAGAGTGATGACCTATCCCCAACCATGGTTTGACAGGACTTTACCTAACAACCGCGGAGAACCCAATAGACATGCTTGAGTGTCATGGGAAGAGTGATTGAGACTACCCAAAGAAGACTGGTGTATGACTTAATGCGTGTCTACCATAGAGACTTCATGATAGAGTTAGGAGCATAATCATTCATATATCATATCATCGTCATTAATACATTATCAATATTCATGTTATATGTCTGGTGTGGAATCATGTGAATGAATGCATGATATGATGTTGAGTTGACCTCACTAAGTTCTGTTAAACTCATTCCTTTTTATATGTTATTTTCTATTAGATTATACTGCAGGTTATGAGAAATTCTTCCAAATGGAGGATTTGTTGCCGACATATCTTCTTGAATGAGTGATCTAAGAATAAGTGGATGCACATGGAGCTTCATGCCAGTGTTAAGACTATTCTTTTTGGGTTGGATTCCATTAGAGAACTAGTCTAGTTTAGTTTTCTACTGCGATGAAAATTACTCTCTTTTCTTTTCAAAACTCTGATGTTATACCCTTTTGATTTGAAATAATGGATGATTGTAATCATTATTCCAGATTTGATCGCTTTATATGTGAAACTTGATTTATTCTTGTCCGTTTAATTTTACTATATCATATGTTGTATGGAATTGTCGCTAAACCTAAGTCTTGTGGTGTATCACCCCCACGGATATTCGGGTATGCCCAGATCCAGCTAGGTGGGGTGTGACATTAAGCCCAAGTATGGGCTCAAAACTCTAGCCTTTAAGGTGGGTCACAATTGGGTTATTTGAGTGTTTGACCTGACCCAACTTAACCTTACTACCATGTAGGATATTTTTGGTAAATTTATGGAAACAATATATAATTAAATTCAGGGTTGTGTGTCATGATTTAACAAGGTTAAAGTCAAACTAAGGTATTTGGGGTTTTAAACATCTTAATCCAACTTGTGTTGGGGTTTACCCTTGTGTGGCATCCATGGCTATGTTTGTACTTCCAATTCATTTTTATGTATGATTAAACACTTATGTTCTTTGGTTAAAAGAAAAGGGGGGAAAATCATATTTATCTTTCAAACATTGCAAGTAAATAATGTCCATGTTTTATAGTTATGACTAAGGTTTGGATTTCGGTAACCTTATAATACGTTTATCACGTTTGATTGGTATACTTAGTCAAAGTGGGGGCAATGTACAAATTTGAGCAAACATATGTGTGAATTGGTGAAGAATCTAAATATGTTTATTCTGGCACATAATATTGCCAGTTGTGTTGAAAAGAATAAATATATGATAGCTTGACTTTATACTTGAGGGGGTACACATTGATGTAGAAGTGAGTCTTATTATTTGAATTATCAATGACCAAAGTTTAAGTAAATCTAGGCCGCTATTCTGGGAATAAAAATAGGTATGAGTTAATGACTGTGTAACTTAACAACAATATGCACTAGTTATTGATGTTATAGATATTTGAAAAAGAATTCTAAGTGCATGATCAATTTATGAAATTGGCACCAATGGATTTGAAAAATGATTTACCATCCCAATTGTTTATATGCATATTTAAAAAAAAAAATATGAGCACTTGGGCTTCCTAATGGGCCTAAAATACTCCATAAAAGAGTTTGTAGTAAGTAATTATGTGCCACAAGATTTTGTATGTACATGGAATTTTTTTTTAATGATCTTCCCCCCCCCCCCCCCCCCCAAGGATATTATTGAGACTACTATGGAGATCATATAGGGTTATCTCAAGAGGTTTATGCTTTGATAACTACCCACCTTACAGTGCATTTGGTATGTATTTTCATAGATTTTCAAATTTGTCAAATCATGAATACCATTTTTAATGATCGTTTGGTTGCTTTTGTTAAACAATTCACACCAGAATCAATAATCACATGGAATTATGAAATTTTGCCTAAAAATTAGAACTTTTGGGTTCCATAGAATTATGTAGATCCATAGATTTCTCTAAATTGACCTTAGATAAGGGAACAAAAGAATCTTAACCCAACACAATCATATGGTCATTTCCAAGATGAATCATTTCACAAGATTAAGGTAACCAAATGGTGAACTTTAATGAACTACAATCTTATGGATTTTGATTCCATGATTTTGAAGTCGAAATTAACACATGCATTAATAAAATTAAGTAACTAAATGCACTATTTATGGAATCCCCTAGGGTGCATCCACTAATATGTGAAATATTTAATTTTTTCTTCATAAAGGTTTTAGTGGAAATCCAATGGAAGACGAAACAAAACTTATTTATTTGTCCTTAGGTCTCAAGGATACTTTCTAGGGGCAATAAACTTGTGTTCCTTACAGACCATGATTAGAAAGTGAAATGAAAAAAATTAATCATGATCCCTTCCTATTAATCAATTAGAAAAGATAAAACAAGTATAATTCAAGAATATGAATACTTGAAAAGCCCCAAATGCTGCTCTTCCTCTATATAATGGTTCTTCCTCTATTGAGTCGCACTATGTCTCTTGAATTCACTTTTCTGCAACTCCAACTCTTCACTTGTCTTGATTTGATTTTGAAGTCCTGCATGGATTCTAACAGCGAAGAAGCTAGCAGAATCCAAAAAATCAACCAATAATTACATGTAAGACCTTCCACTTCCCAATATCTAAAGAAAAGACCCTTGGACATGTACTCAAAAACTGCCAACCCCTTAAGCTCGAAAGCCCAAGCATACTCATCAGTTTCTGCAAATGAAATAAATATGTTTTGTAATAAAATAATTTAAACAAAAGAATGAAATAATATAGACTCCTCTTTTCCTTAGTTTGCGATTTTATCATGTTTTTATTTCTTGATCTTTGACTTAATTGGTTCTTATTGTAACGAAATGGCCGCAAAAGTATCCATATTATGAATCTTTGATGGCAAATGGTTAAGTCTTGCCACTGCACTTTATTCCAAAGGTGGTTTCTGTTAGGGATAATGGATGCACAATCACAAACAGAGAAGAACACAAGCAAATCACACAAGGGGAATTTAACATGGTTTGGCAAAACCATGCCTACGTCCACCAGAGAGAAAAAGAGTTTCACTAGTTCCAGGAAACCTCACACCACTCTCACACCCACAAAGTGCTACCCTTTGCTTGCTCCCATCCTGAGGATCAGGATGGGTTCCCCAATCCCCTGTAAGGGATTGATTCCCCAATCTCCTACAGAGATTGATGCCTATAGGTTATCCCACAGAGACTATTTATAGGGAAACCTAAAACCCTAATCCAAACGTAATTACAGTTTTACCCAAGTACTAGTAATTGACCCAAACCCTGTTTCAATTACAAACACAACCAAAACCATAATTACATGGACCCACAGAATACAAGACACCCAAACCCAACAGTTTCAAGCAACATTAATCAATGGATCGTTGACTTTAGACTATCTCCATTCAATAATGATGACATGTCTTAGTTATCTTTTGTCTAATTTTGATTTTGATTTGACTTTGATTGAGTTGAAATATATTTGAAGTTACAGGCCTTCTTGATTGATCGAGTTGGATTATATTTGAAGGGAGTTGTGGGGGCCTCCTTTGGGACATGGAAGGTGGTTTTGTTATCTACCAAAAAAAAAAAGAAAAAAGAAGGTGGTTTTATTGGGGCAAAGCTAGAGTCCTTGAATATGAGCAATACGAGATGGTCTTTCAGCTAGCCCTCTCCTCACAAATTCTTGAAGTGTTTGTTTTCTCAGATTGTAAGCTTGCAATACTCGCCCATAATGGGCAGCCCCACTGTTTAGTTACAAGTCAGAGATACTCTTAGATTACAACTAGTGACATTTTCATGGTTGTTTGCCAAGAGAATTAGATTGCCAAGTGTCACTTTAGAATTTGCTGGCTCTTGTTTGGTCCAAAGATGTTTCGAATCAAGGATATGTGAATAAGAAAACAGTGAGAGTGAGCCGCCGCTAGGGATGGGAAGCCACCTCCGATGGTAAAGTCAAATCCTAGATAACACAAATCCTCGTAGAGAGGAACAAATACCCAAAGAGTACCAATGCTCTTGGGTAGTTGCAGGAGAATAAATGCAAGGCTCACTTGGCTTACCGGATACGGTCTTGTAGCTTTTACTCTTATAGGTGAATAACATGTTCTTCTTGGAGAAGACAAACCTTGACCGTTTGATCCTTCCAGTTTGAATGAACGGTAGGATCAGGAGTGGCGCCAATCTTGCGGG